>NC_048225.1:17585377-17658605 GCF_002007445.2 Ailuropoda melanoleuca | reverse complement strand
CCCCCCCCCCCAAAAAAAAAAAAACAAACCCTGTTAGGTTCATTTTCAATCCAGCTTTCCAGTCCTCTGGGTTTTACATCCTGGGCATATAGGAATATCGTCACTCGCGGTGACTGGTGGTGTTGGGCCCTTCTTTCCAAGCTCTGAAACCATCTGGGGTGGCTGAGAGTGAGAAGGGGAAAGTGGCATACTTTTCAGTAGGAGAAAAACACTTTCAAGAGTCAAACTTAAGGCAAGTTCTTGGAGAAAAGAGAATGATTCGGGAGAACGGCGGCCAGATGCTCTCTAGAATCGTGTGTCTGATTGTAGCGTACATTGAGCGTGGGCAGGAGAGAAGCACTGAATCTGAAGAATCATTGAGCCCTCATCGTGGATGGGACTCTGGTAAACCATAGATTCCCTTGCCTCTCTGGTGCCACTCTCCACACCACAGGCCGCTTCTCAGTGGGACCAGGGGTTTTGCATGTTTCTCTGTCTCCGGCTCTCACACCCAGGCTGGGTCTCCACAGTGGCTCCAGATATGTTCTTGAATAGAATGGTGACACTGGCCCTCTGCACACACCACGGCTGGCTAGGGAAGGAGGGCAGTCCCTGAGTCTTCTGTGGGCAATATACCTCAGTGTTCCATAATCCTTGATATGGAGGGAAGATTTTCATTTAATTAAGAGATAAAAAGATTCCCCTTCTTTGATATCCATTCATTTGGAGTGTGCTTGCACCAACGGTGGGCTAGACATGGACCAGAGGGCAGAGCTTTCCAGGAGCGCTATGACAGGCCTGGGGTGGCTGGAGTAATTTACAGGTGTTTCCTGAGATATGGATGGTTGTAAGTTTCTTATCATGGTGAAATATGAAAAAAGCAATTTTGATAACATTTAGACATTTTCAATTCTATTTGAATATTCATTGTATGGCTTCGTGCATAATCTTCTTGTCTTCTCTGATGACTTCNCTGGAGTAATTTACAGGTGTTTCCTGAGATATGGATGGTTGTAAGTTTCTTATCATGGTGAAATATGAAAAAGCAATTTTGATAACATTTAGACATTTTCAATTCTATTTGAATATTCATTGTATGGCTTCATGCATAATCTTCTTGTCTTCTCTGATGACTTTCTGAGTGCCTGAAAGTCTTTGAACAGTCTCTACCACCAGAGTGTTCTGGGACAGCTACAAACAATTCAGATTCCCCCTGATTTATCTGTTAAAATATACTGGCATCTTAAAACAAAACAAAATGAAACAAAACAAAAAACAGTCCTGGTCTTAGGTCAGTTATGCTTTAGTCATGATTTGTCATTAGTGCTGTTCTTTGCTTGGCCTGCAGTATAAAATGTTAGGGTTTGTTTTGTTTTGTTTTGTTTTTTCTGATTGAATTTGCCCTTGTATTTTATATTTTTTCTAATAACATAGGAAGCATATGTGATTTTAATCTTTACATCNTTTCTCATTGAATTTGCCCTTGTATTTTATATTTTTTCTAATAACATAGGAAGCATATGTGATTTTAATCTTTACATCTTAAAAATCAGGTATCAGGTGTTCCTAAATAGAAAATGATTTATTTTACTGGAAGCTGTTTTAAAAAGTCCCAATTTTTACTTCCATAACATATTATCACTGTAGAAGTCATTAATAAAATTTAATTAATTTGTATCACTAAGTCTCAAATAGAATCTCCCGAATTCTTCCCAACTTATCCCAGTTACACAACTGTCATAATTTACTGTGTGTGCCATGACGTGAAAAAGGTAGGCAACACAAGTGTAAATGATCCTTGTTGCAATTTTTCATCCAGTCTTTCGGACTGGATGGAAGTGGGAAGACAGTTAATCTTGGACGAAAAGCATTTGGTAAAAGAATCCAAGATGTTGTTATTTTCGCTTTTACAAAGTTCCATTTGCTACGCTAGTGAAATAAAGAGGGTGAGTTAAACTTCAGGATGTTTCACAATGATGGACATAGTCTGAGAAGGTTGGATATGTTTTTGCAGATTCATGACTTGCCAGCTGGATCTCCCTTGCTTCTTCCAGGAGAGAGGGGGTTGAAAGAGCCAACAGGAACTGAGAAGGTAAATGTCACTGCTTCCAGCCTGCCATATTTTGAAATTAGACATGGATTTAACAGATTTTGACGTGTCATAGTCATACAATTCATACAATTCATTAAGCCACATTGAAATGAAAAGTAAGTGATATCCCTCTCATTTAAAAATAATTGAGCAAGTGTTTTTATATTGAACTGAAACACTTCATTTCTATTGAATAATACACCCAATAAGGGAATAAAAGCACAACATGGATCTGAAACTGACCTTAGATTACTCTTCCTGCATGCTAGAAGTACGGACAAGGGGTGCCCCCTTTTCTTCTTGGAGGGCTGGGGATAGAGGTCAGGGCTGAGAAAGTGCACCTGCAGCTTTGAATGGCCCTCCTGGGGCAGGGGTAGGGGGGTGGGGTCAAGAACAAGGTGTGAAGTCTGTGGTCTCAGGAGTCAGGTTGCCATATTGAGCAAATAAAAGTACAACCCATGCAATGTTGGGGATATACTTCCACTAAAAAAGTGGTTCGTTGTTTATCTAAAATTCCAATTCAAGTGGGCATTCTGTTTTTAACTGGCAACCCTACGTGGGAGGGAATTGCACAGAGAGGGATCTGGGAAGAACATGAGGAAAAGAAGGAGTTTACAAAGTGATGGGTGAATATTAGGGTAGAGGTTGGAGATAACATTATTTCTAGGTTGTGTACTTAGAATGAGATTTGTATAGAATTTCTAACGATGCAGAGAGGCAAGGTGCTGGTCAGGGAGGCCGTCAGATGAGATCAGCACTGATTCTTTCTGAAGACCAGAAATTACCCACAAAAGGAAGATGCTGGGAGTTGAGGAAGGGTTTTCCAGGCAGAGCAAAGCATGTGCAAAGAAACAGAGGGATAAAGCAACACCAAAATCCTCCTCCAGGAAGTCCTACTGGTCCCATGGCGGGAGGGTGGTCAATTCATTTTCCTTGCTCTGTGCCCTCCTGGCCCTTTATTGGAGACTGAATCCCCTCACTCTTCTATGTTCTGCTGTTAAGATGTCTGTGACGTGGACCCCATCGAGTTGCAGGTGGTAGGTTATGGGACATCAGACCCAACATCCACTGTCCTAGTTGAGCCATGCAGCCCACAGTGAACCTAGTTGAGCAGACCCCACTTTTTGCAGAAGATTGAGAACAAACACATGAAACGTTCCAACAATTTTTCAAGCAATGCAAAATTTGCATATATATACATGTACTTAAGTAAACATAGAGATTTGATTTTTAGAACATCAGACCTTAAGTATCTAGGATTGTTTCCCCAGAGAGAAGTAACAATATGAAAGCAAACCAAATGGAAATGGAAGTCAAATTTGTTACATCCTCTAGGATTTATCCTCAAGCCCACTCTCACTGCTTAAGTGTATGAAGTGATTTCTTTCTTGCATCACTCAGCAGTCGATTGCCTTTGAATGTTATCTTTCAGAGGAGCGGTTCTCCTGTATCTTGTGTGTGATACTTTTATCCCTGTGTTTAGAATCCTCACCTGCTTAAAGTTCTTCAACTTAGGGTGCTGTGTAAACAGATAAGTAGGATCATGCTTTCTGCCCTTGGAGGCACAGAGGCTGAGGAAACTCGGGTGTATGTGGAAAGGAAACATTCTGCCGCCGTCTTCCCACGACAGTGTGATTCAGAGGCAAGCTCATCCAGAGATAAGAACATCAAAAAGGTGGTTTCCCCTGATAGCTTTGAGATGTGAATTAATTTCCTTTTTGTTTAAAAATGCTGTTTTCCAGGGGCACCTGGGTGACTTAGTCGATTAAGTGTCTGACTCTTGATTTCAGCTCAGGTCATGATCTCAGGGTTGTGGGATCAAGCCCTGTGTCAGACTCCACGCTCAGCTCAGGGTCTGCTTGAGGATTCTCTCTCCCTTTCCCTCTGCTTTTCCACCTACCCTGCTCTCTCTCTCTCAAATACGTAAAAAAATCTTTTAAAAAAATACTGCTTTCCAGAGCTTTACCAGCCAGAATAAGTGGTTTTTATTGTTTTCATTTTGTTGGTGGTGGGAGAAGCTGTTTGGGGAATCATACTTTGCCGAGCAACTAAGGGTTCTGAGTGGTGGGAGCCTTTCAAGTCCAGGAATGTTTATCTTGCCTCCGAAGTTAATGCTGTATATTGTTTTTCTCTTTCCTTCTCTGTGCATTTCCTCGAAGTGCTGGCCATCCACAGACTGGACTCAGACTTCTGAGGACCTACCCTGGCTTTTCCTTGCCTGGGAAGTAGCCCATATGTGGCTCTACGCTCCATCTTGGAAATTTGCGTTTTTTGGCACCTTGCAGAGAGCCTGGTCCCCTTTGCCTTTCTTGGCCCTAGCGCCTCCCTTAGGGGCAAAATGAATCCCCGGCTTGCTTTCCAGCCCCACTGAGGGTTCGTTTCTGCTCTCCTGCGCCACCTGCTGTAACCAGCTGCAAACGCAGTCTTCCCCTTCTCGAGCCCCAGGCCCCTAGCAGCAACCAGAGCCAAAATCTCAGACCAAGCAGATGTTACTTAGACTGCCAGCTTTCTGTCCTGGTCTTATCTGTGCTGCCTCCACTGGCTCGCTAGATCAGAATCCCAAATGTCCCCAGATGACTTGCCTCAAGTCACGCAGACCCTGAGCTCCTTGGCCAGAAGGAGGGAGCCTGCCAGTTTGTGGGTTGGTGACCAGCAGCTCCTGCCAGGTTCCTGAATATGTGGTCAGGGGAGGCTAGCCCCTGCCCAGCAGTGAAAATGCAAATGAATTTTTTTCACAATGTCAATATACGCATGGCGCTTTTCCTAGAATGGGCTTTCCAACGCGTTTCCAACATATTCCCTGATTGGGCCACTAGTTTTTTCGCAAGTTGCTCAGGAATTAGAAACTTTGCTTTGTTTTTTAAGCACTCTGGACTTTTGTACGTTTTCAAAACTTGGTGATTCTAATGAAGGGACCACAAAAAAAGTAGGGTGCTGTTTTTTATTAGCTAAATTAAGCACCCCTCCCCTTATTTCCTATTCTAGGTTGAAAACTTCTTGATGCGGGACTTAGACATTTGCTTATCACCCATCATACAGAGTCAGGCACACAGTAGGTGTGTCACAAAAGCTTGTCGAAACTCCTTTTCTATTTGTCTATTAAAAGGAACTATCTGAGTCTCAGGCCTGAGACTCAGATAGTTCACTCCCGATTTAAGCCTGAAAAAATACAGCTGACTTGGTAGAAAGAAATGATGAGGGATTGTAGTCATTTCTGCTGTTCCTCTGATAAGAAGGAGGATGCAAGCAGCTGTTGTCTCCTGAGGGTAGGAACAGTAGCAAGGTACGTGTGCAGGAGACAGTTGGGTTAGATCTGAGGTGGAACTTCCTGAGAGCAGAGATTACAGGGTACTCTTTTAAAAATACAAAGGAGGGTTTATCCCAGCAACTAGGCTAGAGATAGATACACACCCATTTAGTTCTGTAAACATTTATTGAATTCCATACTGGAAGCTGGAGTTAAAAAGATTAAGAAAGTCCACTGCCTGACCACAGAGAAGACTGAGACAAATAGTTTCAATGTCATTTCTTCAATGCTAGGAAAGATGCGTGCCTGGGGTGTTGAGGCTGCATGATGAAGGGGCACTAATTTACGCTATGTAGTCAGGGAAGGCTTCCTGGAAGAGGTAATATTTATACTGAGTTTTACCATCGGGTGGGAGATATCAAGATGAATAAATGCAGTCAGTGCATTCCAGGATAGGTGGGCAGCTAGATTAATTATGTAGAAACATTTTTTAAATCATAGAAAATTCCTTTCAGTTGTTCCGAGT
The DNA here is from genome assembly GCF_002007445.2 of Ailuropoda melanoleuca. Classification (NCBI taxonomy): domain Eukaryota; kingdom Metazoa; phylum Chordata; class Mammalia; order Carnivora; family Ursidae; genus Ailuropoda; species Ailuropoda melanoleuca. The sequence continues at coordinate 17,652,761 of NC_048225.1, read as the reverse complement.
TGAGTCATCTGAGAAATGCTATTGTTCCATAAGAAATGTCTTAACAATCCTGATGGCAAAAGGGGGGCTCGGTTTTCTGTTCCGTGTTTGACTTGTCACCTTATTGGGACAGCCTTTCATGGATTTAGGAGTTTGGAAAAGGTAAAGGAGGGAATCTTGTTTTCCTTCGCATCCAAGGGTCATGATCCTTCAAGCAGCCTTTCTGCTCCAACATTCAGGGCACATTCAGAGCTGGCACGTCTGTGAGCCATCAGATCTGGTGTCTTTGGGGGCTGCCTGCAAAGCCATGGGACCCAGGAGGCCACATGGAGGAAGGTTAGGGCTGGGGCCTGCCTGCTGGGTCAGAGAAGAGAAACAGCCTGCCGCCTAGAAACACTCTCAGCAGCTACTTTTTGAATTCTAAAGGATTATTTCACCAGGCCCCATTGTACAGATGGGAAAACTGAGGCTGACGCCCGTGGAGCCGCCTCCCAGGTCCTGGGGAGTAAGGGGCAGCTCCTGTGCATCCATTTAGCTTCTTGTTTCTTCCTTCAGTGCTGCAGCGAGTACCTCAGGGTGGGAACCTGTGAGCAGCCTTTTTCCCATAAAGAAGTGCTTTTGAAATGGCAGGCCAGTTAGTAATGGCCTGTTTCCACTGGATACCCTGCTTATAAGGGCTGGCATCGTGGGGTGGGGGTTCCCAGCCTCCTCCAGGGAGGTCATTCAATCCCAGCCATGGCAGCTGGTGTCCTCCATGCCCTGGACCACCATCAGAGAAAGGAATCCGAGGGAAAACAAAGAGCGCCGCCCGCCCATGGCTGCAGACCTGAGCCCTCCACGCCCGCTTGCCCCAGGCAGGCCCCAGTGGGGCTGCTGCCAGGCGCTGTGCTGCTTCTCCATCCCCTCCTGGGCCCCGCGGCTCATCTGCTTGCTTTCAGAACGGCAACCCTCCTGAATGGGTCTTTGTGTGCGCCCCAGGAGCTGGCTCCGAAGAGCCCTGATCGAAATGCTGGACAGAGATGTCTCCTCTGGATCCAGGCGCAGCTCGGCGCGGTGCCCATCTGTGGGAGGCAGGCCTTTCTTGTGCCGCCGCGTTGCTCCATATCTGGGAGCGAGCCGGGACCAGGATGAATGGGAGATATGTTCTGCACCCCTGCACGGCGGGGTCATTGGCAGGACCACGGGGATGCCAGGGGATGCCAGCACCTTGGTCGTCTCTCCAGAGCTCTCTTTCCCATTCGCTTTCCTTGCTGCGTTGCCCCAGAGATGACTTGGTTATGTTAGTACCAAGAGGCGCAGTGAAATGGCCCCTCCTTCTGTGCCAGGCACGTGTGAAAGGTTTTCTCCCATTGAATCAAACCTTCCCAGCAATCCTGTGAAATGCATCATCTTACTACCCCCATTTTACAGGTGAGGAAACCAAGCTTGGAGATGTGAACCTGCACTGGAAATTTTTTTTTTTTCCAAGATTTTATTGATTCATTTGAGAAAGAGAGGGAGAGCGCATGAGCAGGGGGGAGGAGAGCAGCAGGAGAGGAAGAAGCAGACTCGCTGAGCACGGACCCCAAGGCAGGGCTCAATCCCAGGATCGGGAGATCATGACCTGAGCTTAACCATCTGAGCCACGCAGGTGCCCCTGCACTGGAAATTCTGAACACAGATTGGATGGGCCTCTGCCCTGGCTCCCTCCTTCTAGCCCTCAAGGTGTCTCTTCCAGACGTGGGAGTCTCTAAGGCCACTTCACGCTTGGCTGCCTGGGAAATAACCATGCTCTGGGGTGCTGGCTGACTCGGGGGACCCATGGGAAGGCAGAGTCTGGTTCTGGCAAAATGCAGACAGCCTCTTGGCCTTCCAAAGTCCCATTGCGTTTACACTGTCATCCCTTTGTGCCTTTTTTTTTAAAAAAAACCAAGAATAACATTTTGTTTTATAAGATAGAAGAAACTATGGATGTAAGGAAAAGCTTGGGGGTACAATTACATACAGAAAATTTTGCTAAAGGACCCTCGCCTCCCCGCCAGGAGATAACATGGTGCACGAGGGCCAGAGCACAGGATTCATTTCAGGTGCTGGTGGCCCCAGCTCGTCTACCCACTGCACTGCTCTAGCCTAGTGTCCTGCTGTACGTGAGGGGACAAGAATTAAGTCCAGGTGTCAGACTCTGCGGCAGTCTGGTCAGGGGGAAGCGTAGGCACAAATCTTGCTTTTATTTTTTTTCTCCGGAGACAGAAACGGTGGTAATGATAGCATCTATACTCACCTACCTGGCCTCTCATACATCTATGGCAGGGCTGACTAACTTGAGAGGTATGGTCTATAGTTTTCTAATTGAGCCAAACTCAGTGACCCTTTTGAGGGACTGAAATGTTAACCATGGCTTTTGGAACAGCTCTGTTACCTAAGCCAAATGGCCAAGCAGGACAGGCTGTATTTCTCTGTTTGCAAAGAGGCTATGAGCCATCAAATGTAAAACAAACAAACAAAAACAGCAGGAGAAATGCAGGATAGATCTTAGGAAGAACTTCCTAACTGTACAATGTGTTGAGATAATCAGGCAAGATTATAAGTTGTCCTCCAGAGTTTGTGTTTGATTTTTTTTTTTTTCGCTTTCTAGGCTAGAATAATTGTAGTCCATACAACTGGGGATTAGGGAATGATTCTCATAGACCTTATGTAAAGGGAGGCCTGTTTAGTTGGTCTTCCACATGTGACAAGAAACTCTAGACTTGGGATCCTCAGAATTGTTTTTGATAGGGTGGGTCATCCCTGGCTCCCCGCCGCCCCCCCCCCCCCGCCCCAGGAGGCATCAACGTCCACTGCCAACCACGGTTGCACCAGCCCCAACACAGCAATGTTGTAATGATGGGTAATGTGACCGACTCATTTTTCTACACGTTATTGTCCAAGTTGCTTTCGAGATTCCTAATGCGTTGCTCCAGTATCCACTCTATTTCCTTGAGCACGTTCCTCCATTAAACCGTTGCTATGATCGTGGATTATTATTAGAGTCTAATTGTGGAGATATATGATAAACGCTTAGGTTTTGACTAACGGAGGTGTAATTGCAGCAGAGGAATACCCGTCACAGTCAAGATAATAGTGTGTAGGTGATGAAGTTCCTAAGACGTAGGGTGTTGCACACACGAGTCGCAAACATCCCTTCTTACCCTTCACTTCTGGCCCTCCCCCACTTCATATGTCACCGTTCTTTGGTGTTTTAATTGGGAGTCACTTGCTTCTTTTTGACTTTGCTAGTCGCCTTTCTGAGAGTGGAACCCACTCCTTAACCATCCGTTCCAGGGAGCAGATTCAAGAGCCTGCGAGCTAATGCAGGGAAGATGTCAGAAAGGACTTCTTGACTGTGACAAGGAGCATACATAGGAGAGAAATCCACATGGGTAGCACAAGGACAGTCCAGCTCTGGTGCACGGGCTCCCTGAAGTGGAAAGCAGTTTTCTGGCTCTTGGTCCTCGATGCATAGGGTGACAGGGGAGTCACCGGACAACTTAATCCTCGTGAAAAAAGCTGGCCATTTATTTGCTGGACTTGGGTCAGTAGGCAGTGCAGAGTCACTATGTTTGGATGGTGACCAGTAGGCAACAGACCTTCACCAAGAGTGTGTGAACGGAAGAGTGACGTGATCAGGGGCATGCGTCAGGAAGACTAAACTGAAAGTCGCACGTAGAACGGATTACGGTGGGTAGATACGATGACTGGGAAACCAATGGGAAGAGAGAGCAAAAGGCCCACAGAGAAAACATAAGAACTTCATCAAGGAGAATTGCAACAGTAATAAAAGAAGGGGATTAATGCAAGAAGACGTGGAGGAAGAGTGGTCAGAGCTTGGCAACTTGGCAGCTGCAAAGGAGGGCTCGGCCAAGGGAAGAATGCACTATGCCTCCGTCACTAGCAGAGGTCCCCAGGGAGCCACTGGGCACTTGTCCAATGGCCAGGGGGAGTAATTGGACTTTCTGTACTTTTCTTGCTGAGAAAAAAGGAGGGATCAGCAGTGGTCTGTTAGCTGTGCAAACTTACCCCCATAGTTTATTATGATGGGTAGAATATGGCCTTGACAAAAGGTGAGTCAAGGTCAGAAATAGGGTGTTGGACATACGTTTGCATTTCCATGATGGGTGAAGCCATTGTGTGGGTCCCATTGCCAGTGCTCTGCCCCCATTCTTCATGGGGATGACATCAAACACTTGGCTTGCTTTTTGTTAGTGGGGCTCTCTGCTCACAGAAGTGGGGAGAATTCCACAAAGAATTGAGAGGGAAACATTTAACAGAAAATGCCATGGCAACGTCCCACATGAGCAACAATATTGGGTGACTTGTAGTGTTTCATACTCTTCCTACTCTCACTTTTCTTGTCACCATTTCCTGTCTCATAAATCCAGGGCTCCAATACCAGATTTCCTTGGCTTAACAGTGAAAGGGGGAATAACTTGCCATTAAGTTCTGTGTTCACTGCTGTTCTGCCACCGGAAGACAGTAGGTCTTGGGAGGTGGAGTGAACATGGCATCTTACTGGGCTCCGCGATTAAAGATTGTGGCATGGGAACAGTGGGCTTGTCTCATTGGCATCCCCTTGGGGCCTCTCGGATAACTGGGTGGCACAATCTTTTATGCTGATTTCAGGGCAAGGAGAATATTCTTTGGATAGGCAAAACCCAGATGACTAAAGCTCTTTCTTTAAAGGAAGAACCCAGAGGGGTTCCTCTTTCTATGATCCACGTTGGTGTCTGGCCAGGGACCTATGAAACACCCTGCAGATGAACAGCTCTTGAGGGTCGAGCTGCCTTCTTAATTAAAGACAAGAGATCAGACTCTTCTTATCCCCCATTTGGTTTTCCACCTTGAAAGCTGCTTTTAGCCCAACATGACCTTTCTCTCCTTGGTTGAAAATGCTTGGATCTACACTTCATTAGTTGATACAGGAAAACTAAGCATCCCTCTAGTTAAGTCAGGTGAACTTCAGTCTGTCAAATTTCCTCTGAAGCACAGGGATGTGTTTACTTCCCATTGCCAGTCCCCAGGGGGACTGGAACTCACTGGAGAGCTTCTGAGTGAAACAGGGCTGGGGCTCCCAGGGAAGCCCACTCCTATGAGGGATGCCATCATGAACCGTCTTGCTCATAATGCCGGGCTTTTGGATAAGGGCATTGAAGCCATCTTAGGTTCCTAGAACGTATTTACCCATCTGCCAATGAGCTTTGCCCTGATTTCTTTGTCTTCTAAATTAAAAATGGCGGGTTTGACCTCAGAACCCTATTGTTTCTGTCTGGGTGAGAAAGTTCAGGACTTCTTGCCTGCTCTAGCTATCTCTGGACACATGCAGGTCATCTTGGCCTGTAAGAACAGTTCAGATTTCCCTTTCCAAGAGACTCTGTTTTTCCAATCTGAAGAATACCCTCGGACCCAGGGCATGAACCTACAGTGTTCTCGCCTTTGTTAGCCATGAATTGATGCCAAGAATTGAGGACACACTTCTGTAATCATTTTGTTGTTGTTGTTGTTGTTGTTATTGTTGTTGTCGTCGTTGTTGTTGGAAGGCTGCTTGGCTGATCTTGCAGGCTCCTCTCAGAAGCAGTCAGTCCTCAGTGATCTGCACATGGATTACATGCTTTGTGAATTATTCATGGATAATTTTAAATTCCAAATGGGCTGTGGTACCGCTTGACGTGCCTCCGTTAAGATATCCCTCAACGTCCTCCTCTCAGCTAGGGGTACCTGGGGAATGGGATGCATTCTGATATTAGCATAATATAAAATAAACCGGGACTTAAACTTACTGAAAAGTCATCTTATAAAAATTTCCAAATCAGAAAAAAAAAAAAAAAAGCAACTTTGGAGCAATCTCCTTGTGGAATTGGATTATTTCTGCCCAAACACATCCCTCCATGACTACATAGAGCTCCGTCTTCCTCCCCAAACCAGAACTTTCGAAAATGTCATTGCAATGTTGCGAGAGGGTATTGACACATAAAAATTCTTCTGCCAACTCGAGATCCCGTGGGGCTTGCACTAAAAGCTTCCCTAGCCCTTTCTCAAGACAGTCTTGAGCTCAGCTCTCTCTGAGCCATCTTGTCCATCTGAATGAGCATGAAACCCAATCAAGCAATGTAAAACCAAACTGAAAATTGGTCGTGCCTCATCCCCTCTTTGGTAAAAGCATCCCATGCCGACTCCACCTTAAAAGTGGAACGTGCCCTTTTTGTGTGCAGAGACTGTACAAAGTGGGCCCCCTGCTCTTTCCAGCGAGGGAATGTAAGCAGATCCCCGAAGAAACCACTCGGCTCAGCAATTTTAGGGCTTGTTGTAATTGGCCTGGCCTAAAAGAACTCAGCAAACTGCGTGTGTGCCAAGGAAAATGCAAATGCTTCCCTGAAAAAGGCGTTTAGGGTGGATGAGAGGAGCGGGCTCATCTGTGAACCCAAGTAGAAAAGCAAGATGGACAGAAAATTCGGGAAATCAGAGAGGCTCCTTAGGGACCTTTTTTTTTTTTTTTCACTTAGCCATGGGTGGTGGCCGCACCAACTGAACTGGTCAGAGCAGACAGGGCGAGTGGGGTCTAGCGGGGAAGATCTTGAGTAGGAGGCTTCCTCCTTCCATTACGAGCCTCGCTGTTTCCCTTGAGAGGTAGAGCCATTCTTCTTGCCCAGTCTGGCGCCCCACCAGTTGCCCCCGTGGTCCCCTGCTGGGCTCTGCAACCCCCACCATCCTCTGGACCCTGGGAAGTTAACTGGGGTACTTCCTACGGACTGACTACTCTTGAATCTGTATGGCTTCTCACATCTCTTTTCTGTAAAAAAAAGATAAAAACTAGGAACCCAATTTTGTATGTCTGCTATTTTTCTCCACAGCGCCCTAGAATTCTCTGCAGTTTCTTTTATGCTTGGCTGCCATCTCCCCCCTCCTCTTTATTTGTGACCTCCCGGAGGGTGGCCCCCCCCCGTCATCCCAACTACATTCCTTGGGCTTACCATGGCCCATCGTAGTTACTAGACGAATGACTGTTAATTGACTAATAGTATTTCAGATTACTATGGGATATTTGACGGCATGATTTTTTAGTAACGTTTGGATTTCGATTTCTATGACATAGCTGAGCATATGAGAGGTGTTCCATCAACACTGGACGGATTCAGTTTTTTCTGATGAATTCACAGTCCTCCACAGCCAGGAAGGTACTCTTGACTGCCCTCCTCTGAAAAATGAGCTAGTCAGGGGCAGCTGGGTGGCTCAGTCGGTTAAGTGTCCGACTCTTGCTTTTGGCTCAGGTCGTGTTCTCAGGGTCATGGGATCGAGCCCTGAGTTGGGCTCCATGCTCAGCATGGAGCCTGCTTAGGACTCTCTCTCTCCCTCTCCCTTTGCCCCTCCCCCTGCTCTCTCTCTTTCTCTCAAATAAATCAATAAAACAAATCTTAAAAAAAGAGAAAAATGAGCTAGTCAGAGAAGTGGAGAAACCAAGTCCTGTGATGAGTCCAGCTTCCTTGCTGCCTCTTTCCACTCACATCTTTCAGTGCCTAGCGTCTTCCTTCGCCCTCATGGTGTACCTCCTCCCCACCTCTTACCATCTCTTAAAACCCCGAGATGGTCTTGGAAACAGCCCAAATATCTTGGACCTCCTTGGAGGCTCTCTCTTCCCTTCCTCCACCCTCTAATTTTCCCTTACCGATCTCTTGTTTCTCCCTTCCCCTCCATCCCTAACCTCTGTATCCTTTCCCTCTTCGCCTTAATGCTCTACTCAAACACAGGTGCATTCTTGAACGTGCTATTTCTCTCATCTGCCGCCCTCACCAGCTTGCCTCTTGCTTTTACAGCCCTATCCTGTGTCTCAACATGCAAGCCATTCCGGACACAGGCCACCTGCCAGCACTTCAGGGCCCCATAGAATTCCTTCCTCATCCATGGTCTTCACCTTGTTGATTTCTCCTGCCCCTGGTCTTCCGTCTCCCCACCATCACTGGAAGGCTTGCACACACATGCAAAAGACCATGTAACACACAATAATTTCACCTGGGCTTTTGCCAGTAACGTGTAGAATTAATGGCCGCTTAAACTGGTGATATTTTTAAAATTTACTCTAATTCTATTTAAAATCCTGATTCACTATAGGTTCTGTCTTTATACTAATGGTGCCGTTTTTCCATTCCTGTGTTTCCATGTCTTGCTGGTGCATTTTGTATGTGTACATTTTGTTGACTCCCCATTAGAATGGCCTGTGATGAAATGAGCTTTGGAGGTGGCATTCAAACAGAGATCAGACAATATTCAGTTGGGGCAGATATGGAATGAATTCAGACAGGAGGGATGGGGGTGTTCAACAAGATGACTTCTAAACACCTCTTTTAAAACCTGAGATTCTCCTTAAACTGAACGGAGGTTAGGAGTTTTACCTTTTCCTTTGTGTTGTCCCCTCTACGGAAGGACATTTGCCCCACCTAGGAGGCGCTTAAATACTGGAATTAGCTGAGACAGTAAAAACAAATAATTCTGTTCAAGGGAAGGAGAGGAAAAGGCAGCAAAGACACTCTGGATGTAGGTGACCTTTGAACGTATTAGGCCTTGAGATCCTTCAGTAGGAGTTGAACGCTTTGTGTGAGGATTTCATGTGTTTCTTTTGTCCAGCTATTCCTTTTGGGCCTCGAGTTGATCATAGACCCAAACACTCTCAGAACTAGTGGGACCCCAAAGGGTGATTTCAGGCCAGTAGGTAGGTCTATGTGCATGGGCCCCTCTCCTGCACCAAAGAACTTCTGACGACAGAGCCCGTCTAGCCTTCTCCAGACAGGAAGTGATCTTTCCAATTTGGGTTTGAGCTAGCAGAATGTTTTTCTTCTAGGAAGTAAAACAGCATTCTCTTTAAAGTTTCTCCCCATTGGTTCCAATCTATTCCCTGTTGCTCAGCAGAGCAAAATCCCATCCCTTTTCTGAGAGCCGTTTGGATAGTTGAAGACAGCCATTAATTTTGATATGCAGTTTTATCTTCATCTGCCTGACCATTTCCAGTGTTCCCAGCTGTCATGACATGATTTCCAGTCTCTTCTATACTTCGGTTGCTCTCTGTTCAGTGTTCTCCATTTTGGCTGGTGCAGGGTCAGAATGGGATGCTCTTGCCAGCCCAAAGGGGAGCAAGACTCTCTTTCACCCCATCCATCCTCCTGTTTGTTCTTCAGCCCCTGACACAGTGTCCTTTATGTGCTCTGGCCCCTGATACGTCCTCCTTGAGCAGAATGTCTGGGCTTCTCTTCCATCCTTCACAGCATTCCTATTGCCAAAAGTCCTCAGTTTTAGATCCATTTGCATGAACGGGATTTTTGTTTGTTTGTTTGTTTTTGCAGCTTTCCTTGAATTCTCCAAATCCTTATTGCTGTTTTATACTTGACTTGAGTTTATAATGAAGTTTAAGTGTCTTTGGGGCTGGTTGCTTTTTTTCATATTTAGCCCAGAGCCCAATATAGGTCTGAGAAACAGATCTGGAGTCTATGATCAGTAACCGTATCACGAATCAACTTATCATCATCGTCCTTTTGGTGGCACATAGCTCCTTTTGTCTTGGGTGTTTGTTTTGTCTTTATGTCTGTAGTGTCTGCATTGCTTATGGAGAAAGAGCCCGTGAAGAAGGTTTTTAATACATGGAGTTTTATGATTTTATTCCAAGCTCAGTCTTCCCACGTGACTTGGTACAGAGCTGCTACCCACATTCGGGAGCTAGTGGAATTTAATAAGGATCAGTAGGAACCAGCTCGAGATTGCATTTGCTGAAACTAAGATGAGATGCTTTATGCTGACCCCCCGGCCAGAGCTCCCTTGCCAGGACAACTAGACGAGTCGCTGAGGCAATGTGATATGGTGAGAAGAGCTCTAGGCTTAAATAGATGTAGGTCTCATCCCTATCTCTGCCACTTATTTCATGGTCCGTTAACCACTGTGACCTCAGTTTCTTCATCCATAAAATGGAGTTAACCTAACTTCACAAGCAAGGTCTCAGAACTGGTATGATGGTGGAGTAAGATCATGTGTCACAACCCACGTGGCGAGCTCTGGCCAGAGCACCGTGGTCATTCTGCAGTGTCTTTATTCAGTCCCCACTACCAGTCCCCAGTTCTGGGAAATAAGGAGCTTCCCAAGAGGCCATCGCTTGTTTCCCCTGCATTCGACATGATGACGAATTCTCTCCTGCGGGCTCTGTCTGGGACTCTCTATCTGTGTCATACCCAGCACACCGTCCTCATGGCTGGGGAGTCAATCAATGCTCCTTAATGGTGCCACTCATTGCCCCGCACTGAGGAAGGTCAGTGAGCATCATTTCCCCTTCTCTCCAGAGACAGAGCCCGTAGTCTAGACACACTGGGCAGGGGGAAAGCAGGAAAGCTAGGCCCTTAGCTCCACTGACAGTTTTCCTAGTGCCTTGGACACCTTACTCGGTTGCATGAGCCTCTGGTTCTGTTTGCAGAAAAAGTAATTAATATATTTGATTTCCTACCTGCCTGCCGGGGTAGGGGAGAATGAATGAGACTGTATCTCTCCGGAGAAAGATACTGTTTGGACATACAGTCCGTTTCCATCAAGGTGGGAAGAGGTAAATTGCCAGGGCTCCAAAAGGCTGCGTGCCCACGCTGGTGAGAGTCCAGGAGACTGGACCTTCACTCTTTACTCAGACGGCGGAGACCACGCCTGTCTCTGCAGCACAGCCCCAGGTGAATGTCCGACTTTATGATACATTTGTGCCGGTGAGGGAATTGGACAAGAAGCGGAGGCAAATGGTTGCCAATCACCACTTCCCATACAGAGCATACGCTGTGCGAGCCCGTGACTCATGCCACACTCACCTGGACTCAGAGACCTCCAGGCACGGAGAGCTCTGTCTCCCCAGAATATTCCTCTGATTAATTATGGAGGGTCTCAGCCCTGCACCTCACACAGAGGCCCTTCTTGGCGGCTGGAGCCGAACTCCACACCCCTGGGGTGCATGCACTCTGCCCACTGGCTCTCCTCCCTCAGAGGCACAGGCCCAGCTGGGTCCTGCGTTGCCATGCCCCGCATCTCCCACAAGGGGGAGCCCTCGGAGGGCAGTGGAATTTTGGAAGCTGAAGTTTTCTCCTCCTGTCCTCTGATTTTCGCGCTTGACCCAACTGTGAGATTTCTTTGTTGCAATGTTGGGGTTTGAGATAACACTTCTGGAGGCTGCAGCCGAGAACCACAGCTGATGCCATCTTTTACTGTTTGTTGTTAATTACCTAGCATGATAAACGAAGGAGGAAAAGTAACAAAGAGCTTGAAGACTTCCATGGCTCCCAGGTCCTGCATGGAAGGCCGGCGGCCTCAGAAGGGCAGAACCAAGGAGGTGCCTGTGGCTGCAGAGGCCAGGTAGGTGCCCGGGAGAGGACGATGGAGGGGCTCACGGGGCGTGGAGGGGGGCACGAGAGGCACAGAGCCTCTGACGGTGGGAGGGTGGGGGAGTAGACACAGGGTGGTCAGGAGAGATTGAGGGGGGGAAAGGCAGTGCAGAGGACTGAGGGAGAGCAGAGGGAGGAGCCCCCAAAGGAGTGCAAAAGAACAAAACTGCTCTTCGGATGTGATGCAAAAGGCTGACCGCGCGCGGAGCCGGGGCTGCAGAGGGAGGGTTTGTGAACTGACTCAGAGACTCAAACTAGTTTGAAGTTGGTTCCAACTCTGCGGCCCAGAAACTTCACAGGACATGAGAGGCTGAGGCCAAGAGCCAGGGCTCCGCTGCACAAGAAGATTCAAAGTGAGTAGGTACATGCCTGAAAGTCCATGGAAGCCGTGGGGTTGTGTGCCACATAGCCACACCTACTGCGGACTCTGGACTTCCTGAACTGGGAGGAATTCTGGTCTGATGGCCTTTTCGGGTTTGCTCTGCTCCCAACCACTGTCTCAGACGTTCCCCTTCTTCCTGCAGCCTCCCGCGGTTGCTCTGGGTAATGGACCAGGAGTCAGAGTGCTCACTCTGCCACTTAGTGAGATTAGGTTAAGCGAGGAGACGTCAGAATCCCCTTTTTCTTTGTCTATAAAAGGGAGATAATAATATATTACTGATGAGCCTTATAGGATTTTTCTGAGGATTGAATAAGTAAGATAATGTGAATAAATGCTCCTAATAGATTATAATTGCTAGCTAAATAAAAGATGGCATTAATAATAATTAATCAGTTAATATACCCTTACGCTTCTCAGCGGGGTATTTTCCTACTGAGCTTTGGAGGAACATGTGTGTACTATTTGCGGGAAAATTTCAGTACATGACCCCTAATTGCCACATCACTTTTTAGAGTAAGCTCTTTGGCAGATAAGTGGGAAACTTTGTGTTCTTTCCCCTCTAGCCACCTTCAAATGTTCCCTCTCCCGGCCTCGGCTACACGTTTCTAGTTCGCAAACATGCAGGTGATGATTGATGGTGTCTGCTTGGTTATCTGACGAGTGGTTTGTCTACGTCCTCGACACTGTGCTGCTCAAGTAAATGTCACAATGTATCTGAGGCACATGATCAGACTATACTTGGAAGAAGCAAATAAGAGGCTGTGTTTATAATCCTATCGCCGTATTCCCTGCCTGGAATAGTCTTTCCTGACTACTCAGTACTTATTCATTAAAATGTCTCAGATGGGAAAATAGGGTCTACATTCTGGGTCAGGCTCTTTCCATTGACCTTCGAAGGCTAGAGTTGGCTTTGATACCTGTGGACACATTCATCCTTTCTTTGGGTTCCAGAAGCAGTGTGGTGTGCGGGGAAGGTAGTGTGGACCATGGGCAAATCCCTTGACTCTTCCCTGAGCCTTCTCTTTCCATCTGTCAGATGGAGTTGCTGCTACCCTTTCTTACTGCATCCAGCTGTACACGTGAGGCACACGTGAGACTGTGCCCGAACACACCAGAAGTTTGTGACCCTACAGCATTATATCATTATAAGGCATCATCATTGTTCTGCTGCGCATTCCTTACTAGCGACCTCCCCATATTTCACTACCTTAATTATTTTAAAAGTTATCTTTCCAGGGCGCCTGGGTGGCTCAGTCCTTAAGTGTCTGCCTTTGGCCTGGGTCATGATCCCAGGGTCCTGGGATGAAGCCCCGCATCATGCTCCCTGCTCAGCGGGAAGCCTGCTTCTCCCTCTCCCGCTCTCCCTGCTTGTATTCCCTCTCTCACTGCCTCTTTCTCCATCCAATAAATAAATAAAATCTTTAAAAAAAATAAAAGCTGTCTTCCCCCCGATATTCACAGATTCTCCTATTTCTTTTCTTCTCTCCCAACTGACTAATAAATTAACTATCGATAGAAATGCGAAGTTTAAGTCATATAGCTGCTCGCCTTCAAAAAGTTGGTGTCCTCTCTAAATCATGTGCATAGCTGCATAATATGTCCACGAACTGTATTTTTCTAAAGCCACTACACACCTGTATACATTGCTTCTTTCCAGCAGGTACTTACTCCCCTTTTAATACAAAATATACGCAAATGTGTATTTGAGTAAAACACATAAGCTGACATGCATACAGCATACTCACTCTGAGAGCACAGTTAATGGGGAAGAGGAATGAGTACCGCACCGTATCAGCATTTCAGGAATTCTAGAGCCCAACAGTGACCGCAATACACAATTCATGTGGTTAAAAAAAATCGTGGATCAATTTCTGCCCTGTTCCTAGTAATGAATATTGGTATCCGCCTCTTCCAGACAGACGCTCGGCAGCTTCAGATATTTTTAAATGAGTTTTTTAAAATACATTTGCAAAGTCAATTATTTTGAATCTCATCTGAAGCAATTAAAAAAAAAACATCCTGACATTTAAGGTGATATTTTTCCCCAAGTAAAATAATTACAAATAATACTAATTATGAACAAATCATTCAGTTACTCTCAGCCTGGTTCAACCTTTAGGTTAATAAACCAATCCATTAAAATTCATCTTGCTCAAAGGACCAATTTGTTAAAAAAATGTAGTGACCTTTCACCACAAGTATGATGGATATTTTCTTTAACAATAATCAGAGCTGTCTTTCCCAGAAGAGAGTGTGGTCAAGTGGTAGACGTGGTCAACTAGGGATCTGGTAATACTTCTAGATTAGGTACAAAATGATGTTGATGGTAACGAAGATGAATGTCTGAAACAGAAACTCTGTTTCAAAAAGTACCTGAAAGAGACGTCTGAAAATCTCAGAACAATTGCTCAGAAAAACTGATAATATCATTCTTCACAGCAGGAAAGATTTTAGATGCGCCCCTCTGTCTGCCTCTGGTGTTCATTCTGTCCAAAGATGTAAGGCAGGGATTTGCAAATACAGCCCATGGGCCAAATCCAGTCTGCTACCTGTTTCTGCGAATAAAGTTTTATCGGAACAAAGAACAGCTCTCCATTCCCACATTGTCAGTGGCTGCTGGCCTACGACAAAGACAGTCCAGTAGCCACAACAGAGACCTGAAATATTTATTATTTGGCCCTTTACAGAAAAAGTGTACCAACTCCCATTGTAGGGTAATGAAAAAAAAGTTATCTTTGAGTTTACGGCACCTACTAATATTTGAGCAGCACTTTATGGTTTATCACGTCTTACCGTGTTACTTTGTAACGGGTATTATTATCCTCCTATCACTGATGAAGGCATTGCAAACTTTCCCATGGCCCTTCGGACATTAACTGGGATAGGTAGACCTTGACCTCCAAAGAGGGAAGGGCGCTGCCCAGAAGGCTGCCGTGATAGCAGCCGTGGAGGAGGAAGCTCTCAAGATGTGGTCACGGTTGCCTGTCTCTTTCAGCCACCCGGATGTGGTCATTGCCATAGGATAGGCGAGGAAGCGATACTCTTGACATTCCGTTCCTTCTTTATCTGACCTTGGTCTAGGTGATTTTACACTCATTCTCCTTCTACGTCCCTCTTCTCATCATCAGAGCAATACTATTAAACAGAAAGGAGGGAAAAAATGCTTTGCAGTCAAACAAAGCTAAGCTTTATTGCCTCAACTCTCACTTATCCATACTGAAGGAATGTATCCGCCCCGAAATTGGCACTGTGGCATGGATATTCTGCAACAACCAGAAACAGAGATGTCTTTGTTTTTGGAATATGCTATCTTTTTTTTTTTTTAATTTGCTTTTTGAAATGGCAAATCCCCTCTTAATTACGTGATGCTTTTACTTGGTTTATTATCAAAATCATACTTTTCCCCCCTGAGCTCATTTCATATACTAGCAAGGTGGGCCGTGAGGTGCTGGATACTAGGACCAAGGAAGCCTGAAAGGAAGACCTTGCCTTTGAGATCCATAGATTTAAAACACATTGTTTGCAGTGACCAAAGACTTTCTTAATCTTATGCTTTCTTGGAATGAAAGTCAGGAAGACAACAAGAGAGATGAGAATAAGACACTCCTATGGCACACCTTCCCTGAAGATTCCAAGCCACAGATAGGGATTGAAACAACTGAGCTCTTTCAGTTTTTCCACTCAACCAACCTTTATTTGGCATGTCTACTGTGGGAGGTGCCGCGAGGAGTGGAAGGAGTATCACGGTGACAAAGATTCAGATATTCTACGAACTGATTCATTAGAGAAAGGAACGTGTGCATTTGCGACTATAATACAAATTAGAATAAACAACGGAATAGAAGTACAAATAAAACCTGAGCATGCTCCAAGGAGAAGTTCTTTTTCCTTATTAGACAGTCACTGAAGATATTGTGCAAGAAGTGGCATTTTGTGAGACCCGAGAACATATGGGTTTTAGACATTAGGAAATGGAAGTAGGTGGGCATTCTAGGAGCAAGCAGAGAGAACAAAGTCATAGAGCAAAGCGGAGGACTTGTATGAGATCAGAAAGCCATTCCCTCTGTTTGAAGCATCTGGTTACACAGGATTAGAGGAAGATAAGGTTGGTGAAGAAGGTCAGAGTCAGATTCTAGAGGGCCTTGAAATGCAGGTTAAGAAGTTTGGTCTTTACTATGTGGATGATGACAGTCAGTCCACGTTTTTCTGCAGGAGAATCGCGTGATCATACCTGTGATTTGGGAAAAGATGTAACAGATGTTTGGAAAGGTCTCGGAGGCCAGGTCACCAGTGAGCGGCTAGAGTAATGGGCCCTCGGAGGCCAGGTCACCAGTGAGCAGCTAGAGTAATGGGCCAGGCGGGATGAAGAAGGTTACACCTTCATCTTGGGCTCCCCTCGTGAGACTGTTCCTCTTCTCCTCTATAACCTGACTGTCGGAGGTTATAGCCCTGGCTGAGGGCTTTCTGAGGGCATTTATTTAATGGCATGCCAGTGGCATTTACTCATAAAACCAAAAAGCCATTGGGGCCAGAAATAGGGGTTTTGGTTACTTCCCCAGACAGGATGCAGTTGGGGTGATTATACGTGTGATTCATCGAGGTCGGGAAAGAAGCCCTCCACAAACAAACACCCCTCCCCTCCAAGCCCAGTGACTCATGGCTTCTTCAGCTTGGAAAGCTCTGGAGTCCAGGCAAAATTTGAGGTATGATGTTAAATCATAATTCTTCAGTGTTCATTGTTATAAAAGAAATATTTTTATTCATTCTTTTGGTTGTTCAAGCCTTGAGCATTTATTGAACTCTTACTGTTTTAGGCACAGAGAACGTGGAGTTATAAAACATAGTTCCTGCCCTAAAATCTTCTCCAGTTTAGTTGGGAAAACAGATAGAGCATAAAGAAGAGGTAGAGTATCTGACAAATGTCATGATTTCAAAAATGCAAACAGTGCCAGAGGGTCAGAGGAAAGACCCCTAATTGCTTTGAGAGAGGAAGGGTGGCCTTGGCATTAGGTCCTAAACAATGACTGTTTATCATTTAATCATTCATTCATTTCATAAATAATTTTCAGGCACTTCCTATATGCCAGGCTTTGTTCTAGATGTGAGATTTCGTGGTTTTGTGGAGTTTTCATTCTAGAAAGAAGATCCAAATATTAAATACACTTGGGAACCAAGCAAGGAAATCTTTACCCTCAGGGAGTTTACATTCTTGTAGAGGAACATTTCAGAGAGCAGAAACTAGCACTTCGCTCCAAGAAAGAAGAACACAGACAAAAGGAAGTGTGAATCCAGCCCTATGGGAAAAGAATGGAGAGAGAAGCCTCAGGTTTGGGGGTACTCAATATGACAAGAGGGCTTATAGAGACAAGTTGCCCTGATATTCTTTGGCTGGAGTTGACAGGCAGAAAATGGACACTGTTCTCACATAGAGACTCATAGAATCGAGTCCCCAGACGTTCTGATTTTTCAGTGTCCATCAGGAAGCCGAGTGCTGTGGTTTGGACTCACTGACAATTTTTCTGTACCTTCCATCTGAGTGTTCTGCAATGGCCCGGCGCCATAAAGAGAAAAACTTCATACACTGGCTTCCTCCTTGCTTAAATAATATTCAGGTCAAATTCTGTAACAGCCAACTCTGGCTTGGAGGTCATGCTTGATTCTCATTTTATCAGGTTGTCTAAAGTAACCAGGCCATGAGGTGGTTATTGTTATGGTACTCGTTGGAATGGGATTTGACCTATATAAGGAAAGAACTAGGACAGGAATAGCTCTTCAGCCCATCACAGACTTGGAGAGAACCAGTACAAGCAATTGCAGAATCACAGAGCTGGAAGGGACTCAAGGTGACTTAAGGTGATCCTGGCACCTGCCTCTGGGCACATATGTGCCTGTCTGGAAATTTAATATAAATTCTAGAACTCATTATTTTAACAATACGTAAAAGTTTGCCCATCCTGAATATAGTTTCCTTCGGGGTAGTGAAACTGCCTAGCCTTGGGCACAACATCTCTGAGCCGCCTCTTTTACAGGAGACCTCAGAACCTATAGCATATTCTTTTGAATATATTTAGTAGGGGGAAATCCTTGTCTTTGCAGGATGTTTTGCATTTTCAAAAAACCAAATGCCATATCTAATTGGTCCTGCTGAATGATACCATTTTTGATTAAAAATGAATTTAAATGCAGCTCTGAAATGATGAGGTGACATTTTTGTTTGGCTCATAACTGGTTCAAAAAGGACTTAGCAGCAATTGCAAAAGTCATAAGCATATATTTCCACAGATGGCTAACTTGAGGGCGCATGAGCTCTGGTAAGCTGCGCTGTTTCTCCCTCTCCTTGGTGAGCTCCTTGAGGTCGAGGAGCATGCCTTGTTTGTTTCCAAATACCAGCCCACCACAGCGGCAGGTGCATGTCAGGGGTGGTTTGTTGAATGAATTAAAAAACAATGTCATCACCTCATATTCGTATCATGAAGTCTTTGTCCATTTTTATTTATTCATTTATTTGGTTTTAGCACAGATGAATCCCAAGATCACCTCTTACCTTAAGGCTAATTAGCCAGCAAATGGCAAGGAAGCAGTCTGTGGTAAATAGAACACTGTTTGGGAAGAGAGTTCAGGTTCTAGTGTAGACTCTGTTTTGAGTATGGGGGTGGGTGGCTTTGGAAAGGCGCCTAAGCCTGTGTCGCCATCTTAATAAAGGGATGGAACTAGATGATGGAAAGGGTCCATCTGAAGAATAAAATATAGAGGAGCTACTCTGTGCCTATCTCTGCGCTTGTTGTGGGAAAATTTTTTAAGGTCTTGGTGTTGATCAGGATTCTGTGTTTGCAAGCGACAGAAACCCATCTTGATTTAGGTCAGGTCCAAAACCACATTCTGGAAGGGCAGGGGCACACCAGACTCCAGAAATTACCAGAATCAGGGACTCGGGTGCTGCCATGACACACTTCCTCCAACTTTGTCTTCAGCTTCTCTCTCGGGGTCAGTTTTATTCTCTCTCATCTGCTTCCTCCGGGAGGGTGAAGTTTGTAAGACCTCTGGAAAGTTCCCTGTGCAAAGGAAAACAAAATTCCATGACTGGTGGCTCCTCTTAGCACCAGGAGGTTGGCTGGAGAGAGGGGCAGCTCACCCAGAGAAGGGGTTGCTATATAGCCAACAATATAGAGCTCGGCTAAAGCCTGCCGTCCCCATTTGCTCCCCACTCCCGCCCTCCTCCTCTCGTTCCATACACATAGGCTGGTGACCTTCTACTCTTCTTGAAGGCCCTGCTCAGCTTCACTGTCTCCGAGGGCTGGCTGCTTGGGCAGCACCATGCCTTCCTGTCTGTGCTCCCAGAGCACCTGGAACCCATCTGTACTGGGCTATAGAGCTGCTCATGGTGCTCGCCATGGTCTGTTGACAGGCTTTTCTCCCCCGGGAGGTTGGAAATTCCTCAAAGACACTAACTGCCTTAATTGGTTCTGGGTTACCTTATCTACTATTGGGTTATTTATTTATTAATTATTGGCAGCGTACTGTGTACTAGGTTCGGAGGATTGAAAGAGAAGTAGCCCAAAATCTCTGTTCTCAAAACGATCAAGGTCAAGTGGGAAACATGATAAATATGATATACAGACAGTCGCAGTGCAATGCATGGGATGGATCCACCACAGGCATCTGAGCTGGTGTTACAGGAGTGCATAGCACACGGGGTAGTCTCCTCCCTAAACAAGGACGGGGTGGAGAAGGCCAGACAAAGTTTCCAAGAGGTAGAAAGGGCCCCCCCTGGGCTGTACTGGGTCCTACTGAATAGGAAGATTGAGCCTGCTTGTGTAGGGTCTGGGGGTAGGGGAGTGTTCTTTGCTGTAGCCTACGCGAAGCTCAGGGATGCCTGAAAGTGGAATGTAATCAAAGGCTTATGTTTGGATGGCATAGATAAGACAGAGATACATGAAATAACTGGAAAATAACCTTCCAATGAAGTCCTAATTTTACAATACAGTGCACTAGAAGTATGGAAAGATTGAGATAACCGTGGACTTGAAAAGGAAATCCTTCAAAAAATGTGGGTATTGATTCACTTCATGGAGACTTAGTTCTACATCTGAAATCAGAGAGTCTGAGTTTCTGTCTCACTCTGCCAGGTACTAGCTTGGTGATAACTTCTCAATCTCTATCATAAAACGAAGAATCTCAGAATTATACTGAGAATAAAATAAAACATGTGAATGAAAGTACTTAGTAAACTGTATGGCCTTTCATAAACTTGTTATTCTTTAAATCTGATTATCTTTAAAACAAAGAGCTCTTAATTGACAAGAGTATTTCAAAGATCTGAAAAGACATAAATATAGTTATGTGGAAAGATACAATATTCATGTTAAGTGTTGTGTTAATTTTACTTTCTGGCTTAAAATTTTGGTTAATGCGATTGCAAAATGCATGTTAATGAGTTGATGATGGCTTCTTATATGTTGCTGATTCTGAGGATCGGGCAGAGAAACACTGCTTCAGGGTACATGGTCGGACCCAGCTGGACATGTGACATGTTAGGAATTAAGACATTTGGATGGTGTGACTATCAGGTGTTCTCTCTACTAAGTGAACTGCTTTTTTGTAGGCAGGTTTGCTTAAGGATTTCCTTCTAGCTACAGAACCTTATGAGGTAAAACTTCCCCTTCAGTGCCATGGTCTCCTCCTCTTGAAGGGTCCTAAAGAGCCGCACTCATACAAAGGACCCAAAAACATGTAATCCCATTATATTCTGTGTGAGCCCATCTTATCTCTGCCCAGGTGTGGGAGAAGGCCGGTGAGTACATCCAACAGATGCAGAATGACCCACTAAAGGAATCGGAACTCTTTGGGTGTATCCCAAAGATTACGGATGAAATACTAAAATTTAGTTGACTCCATATATTCAGGCAAATCGGTGAATAATCTTTACTCCATGTGCTCCTTCAGTTCTCCAATGTTCTTGCCTATTGTGTGGAAAGAAACACCAGCCTTGTTGCCCACATCTCCCACCAGTGCTAACTCTGAGCTGATCCTTACAGGAGTCAGAATGGCTCTAATGCTTTACTATGTTTCTGTGAGGGTGGCCCTGAGAAGCATGGGATAAGGCATTGAGATTTGTCACTCATTCTCATTTGGTGGTAAGCGTTCAGAACCTGGAAGTGGAGGCTCATTACTCCCAGGTAGGGGGTCAAAGACATGACCAGTTGGTAGTCCTCTCTCTGCACCCATGGTTCGATCTACCTGGACCTAACTCTTGTAATGGCTGCCTTTCTAAAACTTACCTGAGGAAGGAGAACCCGGCCCCTTCTTGGAACACTAGGTCTATGAGATGTTAACACAAGTTCCACCACATAGCAAGGTAGTCTTAGGTCAAACAAGTTGAGACATTCTGACTACGTCCCCACTGGAGATACAAAAGGCACATTAACATACCGAAGGCTGCAAAAAATTGAACTCCGCTTTCCCAGAGTTATTTGGCTATAGGGCTGTTTTACTTAGTAATACTCATAAGCATCTTGAGTACCTCTTGTTCCTCCACAGTACAGTTTGGAAAATGCTGTTCTTAGAGAAGTTTTGATCCCAGTGGTTCTCTTAAATATCCCATACTTTATTAAATGAGAGGTTTCCAGGAAAGGGGGGCTAAAATAAGCAATCAGTCTTCTGGTCCGCTCATCCAGTAAAACTCCATTTCCAAGATTAATTCAGAAAAAAAGTTTTTCTTCTTTTCCATTAGACTGGATAGATCTCATGGAAAATCCCTTGAAAATGTTGAGGTTGATGTTTCTTCTCCTTCCCCTCTGCCCTTTTTCTTTCCTTTGTAAAGAATGAGTCTGGGTGTGATTTTATAACTATTATAGTTTGTATTTGATGGGACCCGATGGAAACCTACTCGCCAAGAGACAGAGTAACAGCCCATAGTTTTAGCCAGTAGTTTTAGCTGTAATCACAGAAATATCCTTTCCTCTTCTTCAGTCTTTCCATTGCTCTGTGATTGTGAGCCATATCTTTAAAAGACTCTTTCTAAAAAGTGCTAAGATTGTGCTTTCCTTCCATAAGCTCTACAAAGCATCCTTTTTTTTTTTTTCCTACGCACAAAATAGTCAGGAAAATACTAGACAATGGGATCAACTCCACTCGATGTATGTTTTATTTTATTCCTCCTCTCGGAAGCTTTTTTATGTCAACATTCTTCTCCTCTTATCTCTGATATCCTCTGCATCTCTTCAGATTTATTCAATTCATAGGATGTGATTTTACCTATGATGACACAGGGCTTTGCAGCTGACCTCCTTCCATTCATCTGTGTATTTTTTCTGCCAACTAGAATTTAAAGTTTATTTGAGGTAGGGACAATGTATTTAAATCTTTCATATCGTCTTCAAAATCTCATGTGCAGTGCTCTGTATGGAGTTGACGTTTATTTGAATGGATTTAAGAATACAAGGAATGAATGTGGATTTAATGTCTATATGTCTAGAATGTGAATGTCGGAGTCCAACTGACATGTGTCAAATCTCAGGCCAAAGAAGCATGAATAATCTGTGTGTTCTGGATCAAGTTACTTCTCTTCTCTGAGATTCCATTTTTTTCCTTTTTTTTTTTCCTTAAAGATTTTATTTATTTATTTTAGAGAGAGAGAGCGAGCATGTAAACAGGGGAAGGAGCAGAGGAGGAAGGGGAGGGAGTGGGAAAGAATCTCAAACAGGCTCTGTGCTGAGCACGGAGACTGACGCAGGGCTCGATCTCACAACCCTGAGATCATGACCTGAGCTGAAACCAAGAGTTGGATGCTTAATCGACTGAGCCACC
Source organism: Ailuropoda melanoleuca (assembly GCF_002007445.2). NCBI lineage: Eukaryota > Metazoa > Chordata > Mammalia > Carnivora > Ursidae > Ailuropoda > Ailuropoda melanoleuca. The sequence goes on along the minus strand of NC_048225.1, from coordinate 17,630,192 downwards.
CAGTCTTCTACAAAATGAAGATAATGTATTTTTTTTCAAGGACTACATGAGGCGAGTAGTCAACAGTTTATGTTCCAGTGTCCTACAGCTCTGGGTTTGAATCTCATCTCTGTGTTGCTCCATCTTCTTGAGCACGTTAGTTAACCTCTTTAAGGCTCATTTCCCTCATCTGTGAATTGGGGTCTATCACAGTATTTATCTCATGGAGTAGTTTGAATTAAATGGATTCAATGAAATAATGCATGTGAAACTTAGAATGAGACTTCATACCTAGTAAGAATTCAATTAATGCCAACTATTACTTTAGAAACATGCCTAGTATATCTGACACCAGTGCGCTGCCACTGGTAGACACTCTCTAGACAGGATAAAGGAACTTATTGCATAACTTTCTCATATGAATGACATTCTGACTCTTTCAGCTATCTGAAATGGGACCAAATTCTTCTGAAGAAAAGGCTTTCTTGGAAGGATCATGAACATCTGGATTAAAAAGAGCTTACATTCTCGAAGTGTAGTGGGTTGGAGATATTTTTTATTGAACATAGCCATCTTGTGATTTGATTTCCTCAGGATATGAATCAGAGAGAAAAAAAAAAACTGAATTTTTGTCCCAGAAAGAAAGGGGAGGACAGGCGGAGGATTTTTCACTGGTAAGGCAATTTACACACTTGTCCTTTTCATAGTGACTCATGGTCTATGATACATTTCATAGCAATGTCTATGAGTTTCCAAATCTGGAACAAGACATATCAGCCAAATAAGGGATAAAGAAGAAAACAGACTTTTAATCCACCTAGTTACCATTCACAGAATTCTAGAAGTGGAACTTCAAAAAAATGACTGTGCTAGCACCCCACGTGTATTTGTATCTTTAAACCCATTGAGAGAGAATTAGCTAATCACTTCCCAAATACCTTTAGCAGAACAGCAGAAGAATTCCATCACCAGCCCTACTGTTTTATTAAAACTTCTTTCTTCCTAATCTTTTCCCCAAACCATGTTTCTTTCCTGCCATAACTTGAAGCTAACTCTTCTTTTCTTGCTTTCATATTGGCTGACCTAAGTTCATCTTAAAATGACATTGTAGACTTTTTTAAAAGTTATTAAGCCTTATCCTTTAGCGTTTTTATTTTTCTAATCAAGCAAATCCATTTAAAAAGCCCCCTTAAGTCTAATTTTTTCATACATCAGGTCATTTGAGGTTACTATTCTGAGGGTGTTCCCCAGATATTCTAATAATAGAATAAAAAACACCAAGACTTTGTTATATTCACTTGGGTATCCCCAGGACATACTGCCACTCAGAATTCATTATAGGCACTTAAATAAAATGTCAACTGAATAGGTAATTATGACCTCATGTTTATAAAGTTTCTTATACTTTTTGAAAAGCTTTAACTTTCTCAAAAATTCCTGTCTGAGGTTCTCTTATTTTCTCTGCAACCTCTCGCCCCGGTCACCAAATCTTTTTTCCTCCATCCCCAAATCTTACCTTTAGTTCTAAACACAGTAAGTGGCAAAATGCAGGTCTGTTTGGTCTTCAAATCATGTGAGTTTATTGACTTAATCTGAACGTTTATTTACAAAGCAGAGCTACTAGAGTTTTGAAAAATATAGACCCTCAAACTTAACCTTATACTCAGAAAATGAAGAGAAAAATGGAAAGAGTACATACCAGTTCTAACATGTCTTTGGAACATCTGAACGTTGTGATATTTTTTTAATTGCAGAATGTGATTTGTTTATAGATAGCTTTTAGTCTTCTCTGACCGTGAGCTTCAGTTTTCACTTCCTTTCTGCAAGCCTATCATTTTTTTCACATGGTATCTCCGCATTTTGTTCTGGGTATGAAGTATTAACAAGACATGACAGGGCACTTTTAAGCTCTTCATCACCAAGATGTCTCATGGCGCCTCGACTGAGTGTTGTGTGATCAGTGCAAGGACCTTGGGACACCTCGTGATGAAAAACTTGCTGTTTCTACAGATTTGTGTGTGTGTGTGTGTGTGTGTGTGTGTGTGTGTGTGTGTATATGTATGCTGAAATCAACATTCTTTACCATGCATTTCATTGACTTTTCTAGAACTTACAAAGGTGGGTATTATATGATCAGGGAGACAGGGTCTTTTGTATTGAGCTCTTCAAAGGCAGAGTCTGTGTCAGAAATTTTTATACCCCCATCTCCTAATCCATGTCCTGGCACAGAGCAGGTCGTTCATACATAGTTCTTACACTGAATTGACAGTTATAAGAAAATCCAAGAAATCTGAAACTCAGTCTAGATTTTGTCCCTAACAGTGTGTCCTTAGATAGGTCACTGAGCTTGTTACATCCTCTGTAAAATGGGATTTCTGTCTACTTTTGAAAGACCAATGGGAATGTGAGAGTTCCAGGAAATTGGGCCTTACACAATATTTGTGTTAAACTTCACAGGCCAGGTGGAGTTTAATCCTTAAGTAAATAACTTACAAACTGATGGCCCTTGTGTGAATAATCAAAGCAAAGGGACTCTTGGTGACTTACTTGGGGATCAGTATCTTTAATGAGTATATCATTTTCGGATAAATTTCTATGACCTCAATATCTGTTTTTTCCCATAATTCACATTCCATTTGGATCATCATTATTATTGAAATGGAATTGTTAGCTTGAAGATATGCTGAGAAGCGGTTTGCTACAATTTGGATTCATAAATCTTAACAGGAAGAGCCAGGAATCCAGTGGCTCAGAGCATTGTGAAATCATTAAATAAGGTTTCTGGAATATGTGAGCAGCCTACTACTTTCTCATTAATCTGAGGCAGAATGCCCAGAAAGAGTATTTCATAAAGGTTAATGCAAGAGAAAAGTCCACTGACTCATTGTTGAGTGCTGGATGACCTAGGAATTTATTGCATTTATCAATGAAGGAGATATGTGTTCTAATGTTCTCTTACTAGGAAAGTCATCGTAAACTTGTAAAGGAACAATTCTGATGATTTCTCTCACTTTGTTTTCTCAGTGGTTCTCAAACTTGAGTAGGCATTGTCATCACTTGGAGGACTTATTTTTTCTTTTTTGAAGATTTTATTTATTTATTTATTTATTTATTTATTTATTTATTTATGAGAGAGAGAGCATGTGAGCAGGGGAAGGAACAAAGGGTGAGGGAGATGGAGGGGGAAAGAATCTGAAGCAGACTCCTCACTGAATGGGGAGCCCAGCCCAGGACTCTATCTCATGACCCTGAGATCATGAGCTGAGCCAAAACCAAGAGTTGGACGCTTAGCCAACTGGGCCACCCAGGCACCCCCAACTTCCTGGAAGACTTATTAAATCACAGATAGCTGGATACTCCCCTCAAAGTTTCTGATTAAGTAGAGATGGGTGGGGTGGGTTTCCACAGTTTGCAATTATAGCAAGTTCCCAGGTGGTGCTAATGCTGAAGGTCCAGGGACCACATGCTAAGAACACTGCGCTACCTGAAGATTGCCAGGACTGGAAAAAATAAATATTCCATGGACCACTGCTCTTTTCTGAGACTACTTTAATAAAATGGGACTTAGATACCATCAAGGCACAAACCACAGGCAGACATCAGTAGGTCAGAGTGTCTGTATAGAACTACGATAAATACTGGAAAAAGAAACCCAGAGTTGTGTTGTTGTTGTTTCAAGTTGAACTTTCAGCTCCTTCATGACTTTGAAGAACACGTTATTGTGGTCTTTGCCAAACTTCTTCTTGAGTCATCTGAAAATATATTGCCTGAATCTTTAAAAGCAAAAGAGGGACAATATGTCTGCATTTTCCCCCATATTGTCATTTTTGGTTCCATTCTCTCTTTCTCAACAAATGGACCATGTATCCCAGTGTCCTCTCCTCTTGCCTTATGATCTAATTAGATATTAGACAATAATCCTCTATCAAGTTTTTTTTAAGTTGAGTACTTCTTTCAGATATAGGCACAATGTCATCAATTCAGTTTATTTTCCTAGAGCCTATTTCATTCAATTTAGTTCAATGCAATTTAACACCCGTTGACTAACTATATGCCAAGCACTATTTTGGATGCCTAGGGACAGGCATGACCAAGACCAACACAAATTCCTGCCCTTGCAGAGCCTACAGTCTAGCAGAGACAGACAGATAGTAAACATAATACATAAATTAATACATTACATTGCTGGTAGTAATAGACCCTAAGGAAAAGAGGAAATGAAAGCAGGGTAATGAGGTTTAGGGCTTCAGAGGCCATCAGCAGAGGGCTGGCTGTGTGTACACTTGAGCAAAGATCCCCTAAGTAAGACTACAAGCATGTGTATATCTGGGGAAGAGTGTCACAAAGAGAACCACCGATGCAAAGGCCAAAAGGCAGGAGCTTGCCTGACATACTTACAGAATAGCAAAGAGACCAGTGGGGCTGAAGCAAACAAAATGTGTGAAGGGAAAGTCGTAGTAGATCTGAGAGGTAACAGAAGCAAAGTCAAGACCATATAAGCAAGGCTTTGTAGGTCACTGGAAAAGATGTTGGCTTTCATCTGAGCGAAATGACGGTCCCTGCAAGGTATTGACTTTTAAAGAAGGATCTGCTTGAATGTTATATTTAGAATAGACTGACCAAGGCAAGGATAGATAGATGCTGAGAAACTAGTTATGAGACAATGTCAGTAACCCAAGCATAAATGATGTGGTTTGGGCCAAGGGTTGATCAGTAGAGATGGCGAGTATTTCAATTGTGCATGTATTTTTGAAACCAGAGTTCAACAGGTTTTCATGACAGATTGGATGTGGAATGTTAGAGAAAAAGGAGTCAAGATTTTTGGCCTGAGAGACTAAAAAGATGAAATTGCTATCAATTGAGATGTAAAAGCTGCAAGAAGAACAGGCCTGTGGGGAATACTGGGATTTGGGTTTTGGATATAGTGAGTTTGCCATGACTTTTTGACTCCTGACTGGAGGTGTCTGAATGGTTGTTGATCATGTATATGTGGGACTTATGAGAATATATTGAGTACATCTGGGTTACAGATGGAGTTGTCAGCATGTTGGTATTAAAAGCTGTGAGGATCAATGAGATTATCAGTGAATGGGTATAGAGAAAGTAGTGAAGGGCAGGACTCAAGCCTGGGGGCCTCCAGCATTAAAAGATCAAAAAGGAAAAAAAGGAATCACAAGAAGAGATGGAGACGGTGTGGCCATCAAAGTAGGAGGAATAGTGGGGGTGTAATGTCCTAAAAACCAAAAGAAGGAAGTATATCAAGTAGAGGAGAGGGAAAAATAGTGTCAGATGCTGATGATCCATCAAGTAAGATGAAGACTGAAAATCTACCATTGAATTTCACAACTAGATATCATCGGTGACCTTAATGAGAACATATCTGGTGCAGTGGTAATGGTTAAAGCCTGGTGTAAGTAGCTTAAGACAGAATGGTAGAAGAAGAATTGGAAATAGTGAGGAAAGCCAGCTCTTGAAGTTCCTGCCAAGGGAAGCAGAGAAATGGAGTAGAAACAGGTGGAGAAAGTGAGGTCAAGCTGAGGGTTTGGTGGTGGAGGTGGTGTTTGTGTTGATTTGGAATTGGGAGAAATAACAATATGGTTGCACGCTGATGGAAATGATCCAGTAGACAGGGACAGATTAATGTTTCAGGAAAAGTATGAAGAATTCCTTGAGCAATTTTGTTGCGCTGGCAAATGGCCAGAACATCTAATATCCAAGTGAAAGATTTGGCTTCAGAGAAATAAAAAATTTTCATCCACGGGAACAGGCATGTTGAGAGGTACTAATACTGGTGGGAGAGGTAGATGGAATGTTGAGATCCTGTGCAAAATCCCTTTTGACTTCCTCAGTTTTCTCTAAGATGTAAGAAGCAACATTATCTCATAAAATATCAAAAATTATTCAAAAGAAAATAAAGCCCAAATATATGCCTCTACAAATATTTATTGAAAAAATAAAACAAAGCCAAACACAATATAAAAAGTATGCAATAAATGTTTCATTTTAGGAGTTTTCCTAAATGGACTGAATTGACTGAGGTTTGAAAATAGAGATGTAACGTCTGTTTAACTAGGGAACCCTTCTTTTCCTGGTAAATGTCTCAGTATCAAGCAGGCATTCTTCATTGCTCTACTAACCTCCAAAATTGTTCAAAGTTAGGGGTATTTTTATAGAACATTTGTATTTGTCAATTCAGTGTGCATGAATATCTATAATATTTTTTAGATGCTGAATGTGGGTGGAGTAATTTCCATGGGAATTCTTCTACAGTGATCTCTTGCTCTTCATTTCAACAAGATGGCTGACCTCTACCATCTTGTCAGTGTTGTCATTTGGCACTTTGAAGATATTGGCTGCAGTTCTTAAACAGATATTAATAGGAGTTTTGGCTATTCTTATTGAAGATAATGTCTTAAACTTAATCAGAGATAGGAAGCACACATATGATTTAAAAAAGAGAGAGATAGTAGACCCTTTAAATTATGTTTCCTCTCGGTGGTAAAATATGTATATATATATATATATCTCACTTTATGGAGGATTGAAATTATAAATTGTATCTTAGTGCTCTGCTTGAACAAAGTTTACAAAACAATTCAGAAGGCATTGTATAAATGTTTTTCAATAATAATAAAACATGTTTAAAAAATACTTAGTGGGGGTTCTTCATATTGGTGAACCAAGTATGTTTGAAGCAAAAGAAGAAGAACCATAGCATTGAACTTATAGGATTATAGGGGAAATGAAATGAGATTGCCCATGTAAAGTGCTTACAGCACATTGTTCATGGTAAGTGTCCAATAAATTATGTAGTAAGTAGAAGGTGATGTGGTTCCTTAAGAAAGGTACAATAAAATTGTCAAAATTAGGGGACTATTCTTAGTTAGCTGTGTATTTTTTGGCAGAGGGAGAGGGTGGCAGAAGGTTACTGTAGCCCCACATTACTTTATTGAGGACTGGCCTTTAACAGTAGAACCATATAAGGACTGAATCACAAGAAATAAGCACTCAGCATTATGTGCGAGGCAGTATAGTAAGCATCTGAAATATATATTTTATTTGGTCCTTATGATAGACCTGCACAGTAAGTTGTATTCATTGTGTAGATGAGGAAATTGAATTGGGGAGACGTGAAGTGCTACAGTGGGCAAACTCTGCAAATTGCTAAGTCAACTGAAATACCAAACTGCCCCAGAGAGAGCAAAATCCTCACCAAAATCACAGTGTGATTCGACTCCTAAGTCGACAATCTTCTTTCTACTACTAGTCTACCATTGAATTGCTCATCTAAATCCAACTCAAATTCAAGTGCATGTTGCTGGCTTGGTCAGAATCAAGGAGTCTATGTACTTTGCTATCCATCATGGGATTCAGTTTACAGTTCTAAACATGTATGTAGAAAAGGCTTATGCTTTGGTATCAACAGAGATTGAAGACAATAGGAAAATCTCACCTTCTGTCCCATGAGGCAAAAAGCTCTTCCCATTCCTGAAAGCTGTAATATAGTTTCTTTAGAACATGGCTGTGTTTCAAACATGTATTGTTCTGGTTGATGAAAAAAAGAATTTTCCCTCTCTCTTCCTACAGGAATGCCAAAATGAAAACACAAAAAAGCAACAACAAAAAGAATACCCAACCTAATTTTTAAGATTTTTCTATTCTGAACAAAGGAAAATCAAAAACAATAACTTTCTTTTTTTTTTAAGAGGAAAACCAAATGGTAGTAGCTTGGTTTTAACAGCTTTTGGGAGAATTTTAAAGATGTAAGACTGCCTTTATTCATGGTAATTAGTTGTTTAACACCGAGAAGCTTCATCTATGAATGAAAGAGGACAGTTTGGCTGGCAGAACAACTTACAAATATAATAATTATTGCATGAATATTATGTAAATTCAATAAATTCATTAAATAATGAATACATACAACATAACATTTTACCCCTGAGTTTATTCCAGAACAAAAAAGAAATCAATACAAGCATTTTGAAAAAAAGTTAATATAGAAATATCAACTTTCCAGTTCTCAACCCTTTTAAATTTTTTTTCTTAAGATGTGAAAATGTAAACTCTCTGCTCCATCTATAGTTGGCCACCTAAAATAGGAAAAATGATGTCAGAGCATCAAAATGTGTGTGTGTATGTGTTTTTTTTTTCCTCTCTCTATAACCTAGGTGGGAGATGGGAAGTTCTCATTTGGGAAGGGGCAGGAGAACTGCCTGGGTTTCCATCATGAGTTTAGTATGAGAGTAACTATGTACAACCATATGACGGATTTACACTTTCAAAAGGAGAAGAAAATGTTCGTTCATGTCTCCAAAGACTGGTTGAAAACAGGAGAAGCTGTTGTTAATTGAAGCACAAAGCTTAATGGCTAAAAGGGTTGATAAAGATAGAAAATACTTATCAAGAGGAACTGTGACTATCTTTTTCTCCAAAGAATTTAAAAAATCTGCTTACCCTGCTTCTCTGATAACCTAGGGGCTCTTCCCTCAGGAGAGACAGGCGTCTACACTGATAATTCTCTTGAGCGCACCAGGGTCCCCCGAAAGACTTCCCTCCTCCCCATCCCCATCTCAGGACTTGCTTATAAGGCGTATACGTTTTATATGTTATGTTACACGTGAGGCTTGCTTGGCCGCTTCTCATGCCCAAGGGCCAGCCCCCTGGCCCCTTATGGCTGATTGCAGAAGGCCTGAAATCCTTCGAGGGAGAGGAAGAGAAAGAGGAAGAGGGCAGAGACCCAGCCCGGCTTCCTCCGGCTTCCTCCGGCTTTCATCCACTTCATCTGAGGACTCTGTGACTCATCCCTGAGTTCTCCACCCCCAAGCAACTTCCACCAAATCCCAGCCCCCTAGATTCGTGTTGAACATTTTCTTTAGTGGTGTCATCTGGTTCTGAGACGACAGGGAATGCTGATTTTATTCGAGTCCTTTCAACAAACTCACCGAATTGTTGTTGCCCCTTGGCAGGCATCCTGTCACTCTCTATGCTTCGTGGCATTCCACGAACACCTCATCCCGCGTTACTTTCCTCGTTTCTTTTTTTTTTTTTTTTGTTAAGTCCTCCTTTTGTTTAGTTTAGAACAAGCCCTCCTTTTTTCCCCCCCCTACAGACTTGTCTTGGAAAAAATGGAGAAGAGCCAGTAAACTTGGCTTCCTCGCTTCTGCTCATGTGAGTATCATTTATATTTCTAACTATTATGCAACTGTCATGAAAGCCCTGCCTTTCCCCAGGTTCCTGAGGAGGAACTGCCTTGTTTGATCTTTGCGACGCTGGCACTCTTTTAGAATTAACCATGGAAAAACTTGATGACACTTCCGTGGTTCTTGTAAAATTCATCTTTGGGGTAATTTTACGGTGTGTGTTTCCCCCCTTGAATGTTTAAGAGAGCTGGATTTCTGTCTCTTTGCGGAGCGTTCTAGCAGCTGTGTCTCATTTGCTTTGCAAGGGCATTGGAAGAAATTGCTATTTTGGAAGCTTCTCAACATATGGGATAATTGTATAAAGTACTTTACAGCTTGCATAGTGCGTTCCCATTATTTCACCCAGTTCATTTCTCAAAGAAACCCAGGACATGTTTACATTTTTTCAGAAAGAGGGAGAAATAGAGGTACTGAAGAAGTAATGGAAGCTTGGCAGGGCAATTTATCTCACTCTGCAATTAATCAACAGATTCAGATCTCTTCTTTCAGATCCCTCAATACCTATGATCAGAAAGCCTCATGCCTTGGGGCACCTGGGTGGCTCAGTTAAGTGTCCAGCTCTTGATTTTGGCTCAGGTCATGATCTCAGGGTTGTTAGATCGGGCCCTGAGTCAGGCTCTGCACTCAGCGGGGGAATCTGCTTGTCCCTCTTCCTCTGCTCTTCCCTCCCCTCCCCGCTTGAGGACTCTCTTTCTAGAATAAATTTTAAAAATCTTTAAAAATCCCTCATGCCCTTTGACCTGAACAGGTAGATAGACATACCTTCTGTGCATCTGCAGAACGTGTAGCCTGGCTAGTGTTAGGTCTGCCCTAGCCAAGAGCTTCTGAGGGACGGACATTGGCAACTGGGCTGTTTAGCTCTGTTATTGAAAGTGGTATCTGGATGGCTCAGAGTACCAGTTTTGGGGTCACACTGCCTGGGTTTAAACCCAACTTCCAAACTTTATCAGCTGTGTGATATTGGATGAGTCACTTAACCTTTCTCAGACTCATTTTTCTTATCTGCCAAATGGGAACACTCATTACTACCTCATGGAATTAGTGTGAGGCTGAACTGACGGCATCCACGCAAGGCTGTAAGCGCAGTGCCCAGCACACACAGGGAGCCCTCGGTAAATGTTAGCTAGTACCATGTTGTGGTTCCAAAGGTGGCCACCGGCTCGTTCTTTCCTAAGGTTCATTGAAGTTGCTTTGTCTCTTGAAATTATACCTATGGCCTAGTCGGGACTGAAGATAGTTGGTGGTCCTAAGAGGAGGCTTATAGGGCAGACAGAACTTACTAGCATTTGCTTTGCTCTTAAGAGCTGTGATATTTATAACTTCTCTCTGCCATTCTCTTCAAAACAACGTTGTTCCTCTTGAATTATGTGGGAAATTCACAAAGGACGCAGTACACTGGTACCCACAGTATCTCAGCTTAGGACGTTTGGGCTGGTTGCGCGCAAAAAAGGCAAAAGGTGACCTTGGATTTCTTACCATTCCAGGTGAGAGTAGGATATAGAGGAAAGAGCAGGGATGTGCCTAACTATGAATGTGCTCTCACTGGAATACGGAAGACTAAGTCCTGCATCTCTACCCATCTCTTGGATGGGTAAACTGAGCAAAGCGCTTTGCTGTTCTGTGCCTCAGTTTCCCCAATTACAAATGATAATTATAACACCCAGAGTATGACCAATTTGTACCCTATTTGCTGGGGCTTTCCCCTGGTGAGTGCCATACCCTGGGAAGCTCTTTAGTCCCATGAAAACTGGGATGGTTCATGCCCTAAATATTTGCCTCTCAGCTCATCATGTTCACTGTAAGAAGAGTGGATAGAAAGATGCTTTGACATTTCATGAACAGAAGAGTATAATCAACTCAATTCTGAACACCTGGGGTCCTGAAATAGTGCTTTGGGCTATTGAAAGAAAAACATGGCAATAATATAGTTCATCATTTCTCAAGTGACAATATCACACTTCCATTTTTGGTGCATCATTTTATAATCTGCTTAAATATATGTAAAGTGACTGGCAAATTCCATTAATGGCTATATCATGCTTTACACCATTCTTGTATGTTTAAACCCATGTAATTAAAGGCACACATAGGGGCGCCTGGGTGGCACAGCATCTGCCTTTGGCTCAGGGCGTGATCCCGGCGTTATGGGATCGAGCCCCACATCAGGCTCCTCTGCTATGAGCCTGCTTCTTCCTCTCCCACTCCCCTTGCTTGTGTTCCCTCTCTCGCTGGCTGTCTCTCTCTCTGTCGAATAAATAAATAAAGTATTTTAAAAAAATAAAGGCACACATAAGCATACTCATACGGAGCAGTTAAGACAAGTACTTTCAGGTCATGACAAAGATAATTTGCATGGGAAAGACCTCATTTGAAACACTTTTACTTTCTGAAAAGTTGTGTTTTGCACTGAAGGCATATTTTTGAAATACATCAATTAGTGATTTGTCTTAGAAAACTTCAAAGGAAAACAAAATAGTCTGGGGAAAATGACATAACTGACCATCTACCTAATATCTGCAAAATAAGTGCACGCTAAATGACAACACTCCATTGCTAGGAATTAACCTGAGTCAGCATCCGTGTTCAATCGATGTAACAAAACATTACCCAATGTGCACATAGGGGAATTAGAACAGTTTCCAAAAAAAAAATGATTCATTTAGTTTTCTTTCATATTATATAGATTGCACTTGAGCGGAACTTCAAAATGTACAAGCATGCATTTGCTTGACAATTCAAATTTTTTCATTGACTTTTGTGTTTTACCTAGAGGCATCCAACCAGAATTCAAGCCATTGTAATATCTAGAATTGACGAAGTGAAGCTTCTTGTAGACATGCGTAACAAGATAAATAATACATAAATAGTACATACTAGTAAAAGCATAAAAACAAGTAAGTCTGGTCCAACTCAGTTGCTTCTATGAAAAAAGAGAAGTGGTATTTATTTTAAAAATTAGACTTTTAAAATATAACAACTTGTTTTCTGCTTGCCTTAAAATGGGACATGGGAACCTCTGAGAAAGAAAAATCTTCAGATACTTGAAGACCCTGAACATCTCACTTGCTTTTTCTTTATCCCAGAGGACCTACTGCAGCCTTGGGTGCGTGGCAGACGCTCAGTAAAACCTTGTTAACTTACACTGAATGTTCTATGTATTAGTCATAATTCTAAACAACATAATGAAACTGGAGTGAAAGGGGCATGGTCCACCATTCCACATTCAACTTTTCCCCAAGGAATGAACTACTTTACCTCTCAGACAGAAGCAAAGAACTCATTCAAAAGCAGGGCTGAAGGCTGTTGGAGTTATTGTTGTTTACATTGCCCTGGACAGAGGAGTAATTATGTTGGCTTCAAAGGCCTTTTCTTCCACCTCCCATCATGGCATGCTAGTGCAGGAAGAAGCCTTCATTCTGCTTCTGTATTTCACAAATGGAAACCCAGAGGAGGGACCAATTTGCCCAGGGTCACAGATTCAAACCTTCCCACGTATTTCTTAATCCAAATTTAATTTTTTCACATTTTGCCAAATAGAGCTGTAGGTAATTTTCCTGGTGCTTTTTTCAGTTTAGGAGACGCCCTCTGCCCTCGGTCCCGCCCTCCCCTCCATTGTTACATCCTACCATCCCAACCCCACTGCTCCTTAAACAACTCTGCTTCCTTCTATCACTTTCAAATGGCATTTTCTTTGCCCTCCAACAGCACACTTGAACCTCCACTCCAAGGTCTTAGGCTAAAGGAATCTTCTAGATTACCCAAGTACTATACAAATATGAGGGCCATTCCCGCACTTCTTCCTAGGATCCTGGCCTTTGATATAGGGATGTGTAGCTCAGGGCTTGTATTGATTTCTTTCCGGCTTTGGTAATGTGAGTCAAGCCTTTGCTTTATGGTTAATTTAGCTGATGATGAGAGCAAGCTTAAACTCATGAGGATAGACAGAAGCTGGAGCAAACCGAGGTCATAGCTTGAAGAGAAACTCCAAGAAGACAGATTGCCTGTGACTCTTAGAGCATCCTTCCCCCGACAGCAGTGATGCAGTCTCAAAGTAGAAAAATGACAGTCTCTTATGGGGGGTGCATGAGGGCACAAAGATTTTTCAAAACTCGGCCCCACAGAGAGGAAATCTGGTTGATATTTATTCAGCCCCTTCCTTTTAAATCTTGATTACCCCTGGCTCAGTTGGCGCTGAAACTTATGCACGAGAGACAGGTGATTCTTATGTAAGAATGGAATCTCGGGCGTGATAAATTTGGTCTTGAGAAATCTCAGCTCAGTTGTTGCAGATGGCAGTGTCATGATGGCAGAGTTAGAGGGAGGCATCCTGCCGGGCTGGGGGCTGTCTGTGAGATGGCTACTCAGTTCAGAACTGTCTGAGCCAATTCCTTGAGCCTCAAGGTCATGACCAAGGGGTCCAGCCCAGCTGCAGGGTTGACATTCATTCTAGCAACATTCTTCCCAGTTCCCCTAGATGCTGCTGCTTACATCATTCCTGCTCACAGGTCCAGCAAGAATCAGGTTGCAACCTGTCCTCTTTTTATCCTTATAATTTGGGGTCTCTGTCTATCGTAATTAGCCTCTGTTGGGGGGTGAATTTTGTGTTTGTAAAGAATTGCTTAGACTATAGAATTTACACAACCTCGTTGGTTTGGCCAAGGAAATATTTCTACCATACCCATCCCTGTCACGTCCTGCGACTTTCAGGGCACAGACTTTTAGCCTTAGTTTTGAGGAGTCTGGAAATTCCCCAGAACTGCATATACACTTGAAAACTGTGGACATATATATCCCCCTTTCTAGGGAAAGCATCTACAACTCTCACAAAATTGTCCAGAGAAGTCTGAGATCCATCCAACAAGTTGTAGAGTCACTACAGTAGATGAAGGAAATATTCTGAAGCATCATTTGGTCTCTTTCAATTAGATTTCCTACTCTGCATTTTAGACTGGACTTGAGCAGTGGTTAACAACATAGGATAGGCTTTGGAGTCAGACCCTTGATTCTGGCTTAGACCCCTGCTCTATATTTCCTGATTATGTGACCTGAGACATGTCACTTCTTTGTGCTTCACATCTTTATTTAGACGATGGATAAAATATCACCTACCTCATGCTGTTGTGGGAATTAAATAGAAAATATCTATCATCTATCTATCTATCTATCTATCTTGTGATGTACGTGGCATTTGTTTACTGTTCAATAAACAGTGGCTAGAAGTGGTAAGGGTCACAATGAACTCCTGTCTCTGAAGCATGTGGGAAACATGAATTATTTTACTAGGCATTCTCTTGTCCATTCCCATTCTCCATTATTTTTCTTTAAAGACCACCACAAACATGACTTACTTTGAAAACTATGGATGAGAGTGGCTTCACGTGAGGACATTTATCATCCTGGTATTGTGTGCTGCTTTTCCCCTTGGAATTTGAGGCCAACAGTATCCGATCTCAGTCTCTTGTTTTAGAATCAATATTTCCGTAGTGAGTGTGAAATCATCCTAAGTGGATTTTTTTTTTTGAGATTGTCCAAAGAAATTCTGAAGAGTGAACACACCATGAGTAAAAAAAGCTATGTTTATGAAAATATCATGAAGGCTAAAGGTGATGTCCGAGGAAAACATGCCAACAGATTTCGCTCTATACCCATGAGATCTATATCCTGACTATATTGGTAGATACTATTCAAGGGAATGTGAAAATTCCTTCTGTGTGTGCATTTCTATTGGTCTAGCTCATTGCCTAATCCGCAGAAGGTACTTAATAAATATTTGTTGGATGGATGGATGTGTCTTATATTTTCATGATAACGCAAATGCCATATTATTTATATCATATTGTGCCAATAAGGAAAACGCAATCGTCCCTCATGTAATGCTTTTATGAACATAATATTTCTGAAACTCAGCTGACTGACAAGCCGCTAGAAGAAAGTGTCTTCTACGTATGTTTTCTACAACAAAAAGGAATTTTAGAGAATATGGGTATAAGGCTTTTGAGTGAGCCTTTATAAGTGTGTGTGAGTTGCTGTGTAGTTCATTAGCTGTTGAGTTTTGCAATTACACCCATTCAGATAGAACAGTATTTTAGGAGCCCACAAGAGCGTTGTGGGTGTGCACCCTTCCCTCTTTCTCTCAACCTCACCGTTCATAAAAGAAATACTAAGCAAAAATCACAGTGGCATTGGCTTGCCTGACTTAGGGCTGAGACAAAATAAGGGCCAGCATGTTCTGCATGAAGTCTCTAGAGCCTTTCCTCCCAGTGGAAAGACTCATCTGAGAAGTTAGGGGAAAGAGAGCTGTGTGGCCAGGAGAGTTGCCTGCGGCAGCCAGCTTCTTCATGAGCATAATTGAACCTGGAGCGTCGGCATCCAGAAGCAAGTGATCGTGAGGGAGGGGCGGTCATGGGAGCAAAGAGAATGAAACAAAGAAATTATCTCCCAAGAGCACAGTCTTTCTGCTTTCCTTTATTGCAACTCAAAGCCCTGTTTTTACCTTTGATTACTGAGAACTGTATCTCAGGTGTATTTCCCACATCACCACATATGCGGCTCTTCAATCATCCCTGTATTACAAGAACATATAAGCAAACACAGGGGATTCGTTCCTACCTTGTGTTTCTATTTGGGAATGAGAAAAAGTAATCAACATGTATTGGGTATCTACAGGTGCGGTGCCAAGTAATTTTACTTACTCTCCAACTCTACATGATTTAGGTGGGAAAAATTGAGTATGAGCAAGTTAAGTAACTTATCCAGAGCGGCCACCTAAGTGATGAGACTGGGTTTGAAACCCTTGGCTCTCAGCCCCTGCGTTTCTACATGGACCTCCTCAAGACAGAGAGAAAATCCTGAGAAACAGAACAAAAGGACATGCTTGGTGATAAGAAGTATTCTATTTGAAGATGTATTTTCCTCCTTGCATTCCTTTTCAGTACAGACCAACACACAGAGAGACAATCTATTTGTATATCCACTTGTGTACACCCAGGTCCTCTTCTATTTTTCCTACTCAAAAACAGCAGAGGTACCATTTCACAGATGTGAAGATTGGGGTCTATGACTGCACACCTGATATTAAGCAGACCAGGAAGGTCACAGGACAAATGCCTCTCTAAGTGCCAGACCCAAGAGTTGTATGTGGGTCCAAATACCACAGCGCATTGGTTTTCCTCTTACCCATCTTGACATTCAAAGTAATTGCACCTGAGCTTGAATTTATTCTAAGTCAATATTATAACTCATTACTGGGTCTCTTTTTCAAGTAGCTTCATTTAGTGTTTAAGTGTCTATGCTTTTATCTGGATAATTTCTCACATGCCTTTCTTCCTCATCCTCTATCACTGCCACTTTTCCCAACTGAGGTTGAATCCCTGTTACGAAATTGTATATTGAAGGTCAGATGCAAGTCAATAGATATCTCTGTGAAAACCAAGAGAAACAAAAATACTTCCCAGTATTTGTTAAAACGTACTGAAACAGCTCATGGGTTAGTGTCAAGGTCAAGGAGGTCAGCCCACACTTGAGCTCAGGCATTTGAGTTTGTCCTATGAGTCAGTCAAATGGGAATGTTGGGGTTTCTTGGCTGGATATGTGTCAATATTACTGCGCATAAAAGATGTCTATTGGCTCTACCAGCTTTTGCCATCACACTAAACCATCAATTTAAAGGGTGACTAATGTCCTGACTACACTTCTCTTTACAAGAAGTTCCTTGCTTGCAGGCGCAGACAAATTTTGTTGAATATTTTTTCGTCTTCTCTTTCTTTTCCTTGTCACTCCCTGATTATCCACTGTTTCCTTTGTGCCTCCTCTGCACTCTTCAAGAGGGAATATACTCTCTCCTTGCTGATTGCCAATCCCAGTACACATGTAATTATTTCTGAACCATCTATCTTCCCCACTGGAGTAGACATGCCATGCACACCTGTTTTCCCTCTTCTGTATAATTCATCTGCAGGGCACTGGTGCCATACAACGGCTGGCACAAACTAGGCCCTCAATAAATATTTGTTGAATGAATGCAAGATAGAATGAATAGACAAGCACATTCGTTTATTTTGCCACATGTTTGGCTTCACTAAAACATTTGGATTTTTTTTTCTTTTTTAGTATCTTTCATTCATACTGCCTTCCTGCCTTCCTCAGTCAATATTTATTGTGCGTATTTGATGTGTCAGGCACTCGAGTATATGCCAGCGTGAGTGAGACATGGTCCCTACTCCCTTGGAAGGTCCAGAGTGGGTTGTACGGATCCTGTTGGTTCTGAGTCAGGCAGCCATTTTGGGTGAATCACCAGTCACTGTGGGTGGAGCCTGGAAGTGGCTGTTTGTGAGAGGATATAGAGGAGGAAGACATGACCCTGATCTTGAGACTCTCCCAGCTCATGGGGTAGTGAATGAATACATACCTGAAATATATGAGATGTCTACCCTCTAAGTAGTGAGGTAAATTAGAAGCGGCTAAGGTACCTTGGAGAGGTAAAACAATCACGTTCTCTCCCAATATGAAACCTCCCTGATGCTTTCATTTGGTATATAATTTATATTACACGTATTTCTTCTGTACTACTGTGTGCTTAACGCTAAGCCAGGGCTGCGCACATGGCAATGAAGAAGAAAAGTGTGAGACTTGCTTCCAGGAAGGTGTAGGCCAAGACACAAGTGTCTGACTCCTACTTGAAAACGATGAATATGAGTGAGCAGGAGTGAGGGTAAGAGAGAGTAAGGGAAGGGAGGGGATGATAAGAAAGAGACTTTCTTCTTCGGTCCCCTGAGTCTAGGTCCAAAGAATCCCAAAGATGATGGCTTTAAATTCAGGAATTTTAACTTTCTCCCTTAGACGTTTTTTCAAGAAAGAGCTTGATACTGTTGAAATGACAGAATGTGAGTTTAGTAGAAATATAGGAAGTGTCTAAATAACACCAGTAATCCAGGTTATTGGAGAGTTAGCTTATTATCAAGTGTCTTCTTTCATTGTGAACTAAGACTTCCAATGAATTTTCATTTAGTCCCTCCATCCTACTAACTATACGCTATCAACATTTGAAAAAAAATGTTTTTAAAATCTCTTCCCACTTTTACTAATGCTAGAAGCATTAGGTCTTGGGTTCATTTATTGCATATTTGCTTGGTACTTATTATGTGCCAGGCAGCGTCCCAGGCCCTAGAGTTCATCACCTTCAAATCATGGACCCTGTGCTGCCATTGATAATATTGGTTTTCCTTTTATAAGATATATTTCAAAGTGCCTCTGAAAGAGTCTTTAGACTCTATTTTGTTTGTTTGTTTGTTTGTTTTTGACAAAAGGACTCACCACGCATGCGTGTGATATTGTTTTAATTACTAAAAGGAATATGGAGCAGAGCTGCAATAGCATAGAAACTAAAATTAAAATGATTTGAGAATTTCAAGAAGCATAACCCTTTTGAATAGTCCTAAATCACCACTCTATCAGGCTCCTGTGAGGAAGACAAGACAGGCTGAAAGGACGATTATCTAGGATACAATTGCAGAAGGAAGAGTGTTTTCTTTTAAATATTGATCTAATGCTTAAGGTGCCTGGGACACAGGCTGGGCACTTTCAAATGCCTTATTTCATTCCCTTCTCCCAATAACCATGGGAAATAGATCCCATTATTCCCATTGTATAGATTAGGAAATGGGGTCTCTGAGTGACTAAGGTAGTCACCCAAATATATAAACAGGGTAGAGAACACTCAGTACAGATCCACTGACTTCAAAGACCTTGCCTTAGGTAGAAAGAGAGTATTCTTATTAAGGCCTAGAGCCATTTCTTGGTGACTCTAAAAAGGTCTTCTTTCTCTGAAGACTAAAGGAGGGGTTAATTTGGTTTTGGATTTTGTCCTAGAAACCTCTGGGATTTATTGAAGGATGCTATCACTTGCCATTTTTTGGCCTGCTACACATTGAACATGCTAGAGAGTCCCTCTTCAACTCAGCCATCTGTGCTCTTGGCTTTTAAATTCCATGAAAATGACTGGACACATTCTTCTTATTCCATCCATACCCAAGGCCAGAGGGAGACATTCTATTGGCTTTCTCCGGTAATCTTTCCTAACACTGTTTTCAGTATCCGTTCCAAGGTCTTCATACCATCTTCCCTTTCGTGTGTGTGTGTGTGTGTGTGTGTGTACTTTCTCTTTCTCATAGTCATTATATTATGTTAATGTAATTATAACACAAATGTGTTAAGATATTAAAGGCATATATTTTAATCACTAAGAACCAACACTCAAAGAATGTCCTTAACTCTTGATTTTAGTAATTAAAGAATATTTTTAAGAGTAAGAGCAAATAACAAGAAGCTTCTGAATTTGAAAAATATCCAATAAATAGAGCAAAGACCCAACAGCTCAAACCAGGTTTGGATTGTCCATCTTTTTTTTTTTTTTTTTTAAGATTTTATTTATTTATTTGACAGAGATAGAGACAGCCAGTGAGAGAGGGAACACAAGCAAGGGGAGTGGGAGAGGAAGAAGCAGGCTCACAGCAGAGGAGCCTGATGTGGGACTCGATCCCATAACGCCGGGATCACGCCCTGAGCCGAAGGCAGACGTTTAACCGCTGTGCCACCCAGGCGACCCTGGATTGTCCATCTTATATGACTTATGGAGAGGTCTACCCCTGGAACTGGATTAGTCACGGTGTAGAATTTAGCAGCTTAAGGAGTGTTTGAGATTCAGCCCTTCCACAGGAGGGAAGGAACTCAGCTCTGCAAATGTTAGTGATTTGCCCAAAGTCGAATAGGAAGGTAGCACAGATCTAAAGCAGTGATTCTCCAATTTTTATCTATAGATAAAAACCAGATTGTTCCAACACAGATTTCCTGAATCACAGTCCCAGATACTCTGATTCAGATCAGGGGCAGGGCCCAGGAATCTGCACAATTAACAAGTCTCCAGGGTGATGTGGCGGCTGGTGGTCCCGAGGCCACACTTTCAGGAACACTCATCTAGAATCTCAGCCTGGTGACAATTTCTTCCCAAAGGACTGCGTTGCCTCCCTACATTAGAAAACATTGCAAACAGCACAGAAGACTCTGTGATTCACATTAACGCTCTTATTCCCTGACTCAACAGCTAATTCCTGATTGCATCATTCACTGAGCAGTATTCCTTCACTCACTCCGCCCCTGTCAAGTGCCAGACGCTGTGCTAGGAGCTAGAGATACACAGGTTCGAACCCAGCTCCACTTGCAAGGAATCCAGACTTAAGAGGAGTAGCTACGGTGTCCTGAGCCCTTGCTTTCTATGTGCTCTTGTCTTGCCTTTAGGCAAGGCTGTACAGAACAGAGATATGATTTGGGAGCTTTTCGTATTTATAGAATCATACGTATTCTCTGCAACTTGTTCCTCACACTTAATGTGTCTTGGAAGTATTTCTTTGTTCTTCCTTTGTACACGTCTAGTCTTCATCACGGCTAGAAGAGCATTTCTCAATACTGAAGGACCACCCTGCATTTAAGCATTGCCATATCGATTAGTATCCAATTGTTTCTGTTCTCTCCAACTACAAATAGTCCCAGAACGGATTCTGGAGTAAATATCGTTATCCTCATTTTACCTTGTCCGATGTCTCAGAGGGGCAGAATTAGGATTCCAGTGGAGGCCTGTCTATCTCAAAGACTACAAAGTTACTTTCTTTTCGCTATTTTTTTTTAACGTTTTATTTATTTATTCGACGGAGATAGAGACAGCCAGTGAGAGAGGGAACACAAGCAGGGGGAGAGGGAGAGGAAGAAGCAGGCTCATAGCGGAGGAGCCCTGATGTGGGACTCGATCCCATAACACCGGGATCACGCCCTGAGCCGAAGGCAGACGCTTAACCGCTGTGCCACCCGGGCGCCCCTACTTTCTTTTCACTATGATGCCGTTTAATAATCCCAGTAGAATGGCTTTGGTGCTGGATGAGGTGGGCACTGCAGCATCACCAGAAACCTAGCTGCCGATGGAACCTCAGGCAGGGTCATCTGGGGAGGTGACATTTGAACAGAATCTAGAAGTCTTCTGGGCAGAGAGGAAGAAAGCCAGATCAATCATACCTATCGATCACTTACTAGGGCAAACCTGTAATACACACTCAGGGAGAAGGTTCATAGAAGAAGAAAAAAAGACGTGATATTTGCACACCAGAATCTAACAGTGTGCTTTTTGGGTGTGGGTGTGCCTACGAATGTGTGAAAAATACTAGAGTAATAAGTTGATGAGAACAGTATAAATAAATACCTACCTCATTTGGCAGCTTTGGCAGACAGCTGGAAGTGAGTAGGCCGTGGGGTCCTGTCTACGCGGCATGGCAAAAAAAATTTGCCCTCTTAATAGCTCAGTTTCTCCTCCTGAAATGAAGAAAGTACATCTAGTCCCTGTCTACTTGACAGCAATGTTACAAGGCTTGGTTAATTTCTGTAAATGTTTTGAGCTCCTTCGAGGTGTGTGTTCTGTAAATAAGAGGTATTAATAGCAACTGTCAGAGCTGAAACAAAAGTGAATTGAGCTACAGCCATCTTCTGAGAAAGAAATACGAATGCCCATAAAGTGTGAAGCCCACGCTGGGTCCATCACATTGACCCTTCTCTAAAAGGCTGCCTGTATCTCATATAGGACACCACGACCGCTCAGGCCCTAATCTCAAGTGGGAAAATTCAGAAGACTGGCTGGATTTTCCAACATTTAATTTCCCAGCTGATTACTATGATTAAGAGCCCATCTGGCATAGCCCATTTGCGAGGTATGTGTGTGCAGGGAAGTGGGACTCTAGCAAAGGCCGAGATGTAACAGAAAAAAATAAAAAGAAAGAAAAAAAGAAAATGCACAGTGGAGCCAGTGCCATTTTGGAGCTGTCTGCGAAGATGTTTAAATAGGAATTTCATTGTGTTAGCATTAGTGAGGCCGGTAGGCCATATGCTGTAAGAAAGGCAGTTAGGGAGCGAGTGTTTCTCTTTCTCGGGGCTTTTATGTTAGCTTAGTGTGGATTTGGTGGTGCCTTTGTCTGCCATGGGTCTGGAGGCTGTGAACATGCTAAGAAGAAAATACAGCTCTGGGTTTCAGTGGCAGCATACCAACATCCGTACCCACAAGTTCATGGCCACGAAGGAGGCGGTGGCTGGGGAGACACACTTACACTCCCGTACGGGGGTGGCGGTGATCATTTAGGACAAGGGGTACCCTAGAGCCCATGCTCCTTGCTCCGAGTCCTCCAAAGCAAGCTCTGGGCAGGGGGTGGAGGAAGCCATATGTTAGCTCTCCCATCTTCATGGCCCCTTTCAGTGTAACTGTACTTCCCAATCAATTCACAGGCAAGTCGGTCTCGTAAGCACTAATAGGACTTACAGATGTGCCGAGGAACCAAGGTTACGATGCTCAGCTGAACTCCTGGATGGAATTTCTTGTCATTCTCTGTTACCCAGGGGATCCTGTGTAAACCCATTCCAGACAGATTTTTTATTGTACTTTATTTCCGAGCTCCAACCAGGCCTTCCCTTTGGAGGTCAAGCCTCCAAGTCTCCTTGAAAATTCCTACCTCAAAGGTAGAGGCTTCTGACTCCTGTGGTCACCACTTCTGCCGGGGGCTGCAGGTCCACAAGGAAAACTCATCAGTGACTTGATCTTAATCCCTCACTGTGTGTGCACAGGTCACTGAAGAACATCTGGTAGGCTTGACCTTTCATGTCCATTTGCCAAATGGATTCAAGTGGGGGTTACTGGAGGACCCAGCTGTAGGCCTCCGTGGTGATGGAGGGATGGGCTAGGTAGTGGTCTGACTTGTAAGGAGAAGAATCTGTAAGCCCTATCTATTTTGCTCAGTCAAGAAAGGATTGATGACCCCACCCCCCCCTTCAATGGATGGAAGATCTCCATCTTTACAAGCTATCATGCTGAGTTTCTTTGGGCTGGGGCTAGGAAGGTGTCCTCCACCTCATCTCAGAAATGTGAAAATAAAGGTGGCTTCTCCACAGGTTGGAATTAATACTTAATTGCCCTTGGGGAGATTCCCACCCTATCTCTTGGGAAGGTGGATTTTACAGCCCATAATGTGGAGTTCAGCAGAGAAAGCTAGATCAATGAGAGTGAGAAAGTCTTTGATGTGGTCCCCTCAGGCTTCAGTTTCTGAAAAGGGACTTTTGCTTTAATTTATTTAGACCATAGACTAAAGCTTTACCTTCTTGTGGGGCAGAAGTCCATTAGTGAACCTATGATTTACAGTCAGATCTTATTTACGATGATAAGGCTTCTTCAGGGTCCTGGTATTTCTGGTGAGCTTTGTCTGTTGCTGAGTATCCTGAATAAAGGGTAACTCTACTGATTTTAGGTCCTGTTCAGCCAGAGCTTTCTAACCTCCTAAGTCAATGAGGTAGGATGGCAAGCATCCATATCTCATCACAGTGTCTTCCCCTTGCCCCTGCTTGCCCTCACCTGGGACCAAGAACCTTCCAAACTTCCCGGGAGAAATGGTCATGCCAATCTGGATCAGGGAATCATCTGGGGAGAAGTCTTTGTTATAAAATGTGTTGTCTCACATAGAGATTCCAAGGAGAATCGGAGTAGGATGAATGGGTTTGGCATCCGGGGCTATACAGAAACTGCTCTTTTTCATGATTTTTCTTGCCTTCAACAGAGACTTAGCTGTCAGATTTGTGTCTCTCAGTGACTGGGAGAAGAGGATGGGAGTTGTTTTTGCTATTTTTTTTTTAATTTTGACTTCGCTCCAGTAATTTAGAGTGTTTTCTAAAGATTGTGTGAATAAGATGTCTAAGATAAAAATCAACCCAGACTCCTTTGTGATTAGCTAGAATGTCCAGAAATAATATAATAATAACACTGATACTTTCCAGGAATCCCCGAATATATCACACACAGGCTCCTGAACAGCACCTCCCCACGGTCATGAGGAAGTCAAGGAAATGTTGCTCCAAGAGGAGTTTGGGGTCAGTCAGGAATGGCAGACACTATTTAGTATATGTCCCATCAAACTCCTTCCCCCTTGGCAGTGATAAGTTACTAAATGCTCATAAAACTCTTTCCTACTGAGATCAGACAGGATTTCAGAATCCTTTTAAGTCTGTACTCCAGACAGCCCCTAACAGTCAGTCAGGGTTGGCATCAAGGGCTCAAACTTTAAAAATAAAAATATGGAATAAGTGGCATCTTGCGTTCTTCGTGACATAATTAACATGTTTCAAGAAGGGATTTTGGACTTGTTCTGTGGCTTTTGCCAGCCTTTTCTGTTTACAGATCATTTAGATGGGACTCAAGATGAAGCTTTCCACTTACCCCACCCATCCTTGTCTACCACCCCAAAAACATCACGTCAAAAAAATGGGAAATATGATCCTGCTTTTATGAGCCATGAGGTGATGTCTGGTCCATATTAAATGTCAGAAATAAATTATTTATGGGAGATGAAAATACAGAGATGTGATTATATTATAGATATTAATCCTACCCAAGAATAGCATCTTCACCACCTCGAATGCTCCCTGAGGGACACTAATACTTTTTCAATTATATTTTAGTAACCACTTGCCTTGGGAATATATAGAAAATGTGTAAACATTTTACACGGGACACTTAGAATTTGATGTCTTCTTCAAATCTTGAATTCATCTTCTCTTCAGTCCTGTCCCGTGTGTGAAAACAAATAAAAATTAAGCGAGCAGTAACAATGACCCCAGGTAATGGACAGATGGACTCTAGTCCAGGTCTAGATCGGAGAACAGCATTTTGTAGAATCAGGAGTCCGTGACCTCTCTGTTACGATCAGAGTTATGGCAATGCACAGTCAACTAGGCTTGACTAGAACATACTGCTAGAGACCTTTCTCAATCTTAATTGACCTCTGATGTCAATCTCCAATATGAGCATTTGGTGGCTTATTCTTTGGGGATACCCAAGATGGCAGCTGCTAGAGTACTTACGGCAGGGGTTTCCTACATCTCGGGGCACACAGTGGCTCAGTGATAAGTAAGGCAGAATGAGAAAAGGGGGACCATGAAATCCCTTCAGGACCTAGGACCCTCTCCCCGGTTTGGGGAGGGGAAGGGGGTCTTCATTGTGATGCTGCCATAGCATGAGCTTTAGAAAGACACTTAACTTTCCTCTCCGCTGCAACGTGGAGCAGTAATACCAGCTGGACCGAGGAGACAATGACTGGATGATGTGTAAAGCATTTTGCAATCTGAAACATTAGCTCATAAAAAATGGAGAGGCAAAACATTCTGTTCCTTACCCTGTGTGTGGGGTATCGGACTGAATTTCAGGGTGGAGTAAGGGAAGGTCACTTGACAAAATGTGAAAAAGATGTGGTTTTTGAGCTCAAGGCTAGAGATGAGACATTTGGATGGTATACACACACACACACACACACACACACGCACACACGTACTTACACTCAAGTTAAAAATAGCAGTTGTAACTCTTTTTACTTTGAGATGGGTCTGGGCGGCATTATAGTTTGCCAGCCACTGTTAATAGAGCCGTTTTTCTTCCTGAATCTCAGAGAACAGACTCATTAGAGATTTTCTAATATGATGTGAAAAACCATATTTTTAATCTGAAAGTTATCTGAATGTACTCGTTATGCCTCTGATACGGCCAGCCTAGCCATGTTGATCATTGGTTTACTTGTATCTTTTCTTTTTCCACAAAGGATTGGCAGGGCTGGAGGGAGGGCAGGTGGTGCTGTAATGAAAGGTATCTAATATGTTTTCTGTTCTTTGGGGACTTTGAGAAAGCAGCGAGCCACCTTATAAAGGAAAGCGTGTTTTTGGCAATCAAGGTGGAGAAGGGTCCTCCACGGCAGGACGACTGGTTGCATTGATCCTGTAAATTAGTTCTTCCTCTCTTTGATGATGGAAGAGCATGGAGCATCCCAGCAAACATGTCTTCATATTAGGGTGAGATGACTTTCCCATTCCCAGCAGGCAGGACAAATAGACCAGCAGGAGACGAGGCAGGATTTCCTGGGCTTCCTGAACAAATGAAAAAAAAGGCAGGTGTCACTCTACTGCCCCCAGGCCAGCCAGGTCACAGGGTAATTGCCCAGTTGCCTGCTGGGATAGGCCCACCAGGCTCTCCTCCATCAAGGTTCATTTTTCATTTTGATTGAGTCACGATGGCTTCGTGCCACAAACATCAGAGGATAGGCCTGGTAGGGAAAAGGTCATGAAGAACTCCAAGGATCCCCTCTTCCCTTCAGTTTCATGGAGTCGTTTGGAAAGGGTGGGCAAGCAGGGCTGGTTGCTGGGTTATATTTTTCTCTGAGAGTGGCAGGAGTGAAATCTCCATCTTGCTAGTTTAAGAGTCGCCTGGCTGCCTGATTTCAACTGAGGCAGAACAGCTTGCTGTAGCTTTGAAGTGTGAAGACCAAATAAAGGTTGGCAAGGAGAAGAGATGGGAGCCGCATAGCCTTCTCGGAGCCCGCCGAAGGGACACACCCAGTCCTGTGCACTGAACGCAGATGCTTTTCCCATCCCCTTGCTAATCCCTTGTCCCACATCCACCCCTGAGAATTGTGGCTAAAACAGCAGCGGGCTTGGTTGGTTGCCCTTCACTGGAGCTTTTCTGTTGTGGCTGGTAGACAGACGTTGTGAACTTCTCTAATTTGGGAAGCGACCAAACAGATGCTCGTCCTCCAACTATTTTGGTGTGTGTCTTACTAATCTGCCCATGACAGTGACACAGGGACACACACACACATACACAAACACACACATGCACACAAAAACACAGAAGCACACACACACGTGCACACTCAGACCTGACTTGGTTTGCCCCAGCACCCTGAGTAATGATTCAGGCTAAGAATTGTCTACCTTCTCTATGTCCTAGGGAAGATTTTAGAAATTCTAATACAGGAGGCTGAGAAAGGAAAATATTGGCTTCTACAATACAAACATCTCTGTCCTGAAAGGAAATGTTAATTTTCCCCTAAATCAAAAGTTGACATGTATCAGCTGCTGTGAAAGATGTGTCACTATGGGAGAGGGCCTGTGCTCCGGAGCATGGGTATTGGGCTGGAGTCTCTCCTCCAAAATGCTGACGGGTTTAGAATCTAAACAGGTTTGGTTTAGAGGTTTTAGGAATCGTTCCGGTTTGTTTTCAAAAGCTGATCTCCCTGGGACACCCTCCTGAGCAGGGGAGCCAGGAACAGGGTTCCATTTTGTGGAATGCACTGTGTTCCGCCTGAGCCTGGGCCGCTGAGCCGGCCTCTGTAATGATTCAGGCTCCGCTTACCTCTGCTGGGAATCCAGGATTTTAACCAGAGGTGGGGGTGGGGCAGGCTAAGGGCACGGAGAAAGGACGTCAGGCACAGGTGAAGAGGAACTTCCCATCCTAGGTGTCTTATTTACCTGCTGCTTTCCTCACGGCTCCCCAAACACGCAGGCTAGGTATTCCTCTTTGTTCAACACCTATTTTAAAGAATTCCAAATTAAGTTCCCCCACTCTCTCCCTCCACCTAGGCACACACACACATATGCACACACATACGTGCATGCACATACACACCCCTTCCACTTGTTAAGTTGGAAAGATGATGATATATACAACCAGCGTGCTTTGCCAGTCTGCACGGCAAAGGCCAAGATTAATGCAGGGGGTTGGTGTAATGTTGCCGCAGAGCGGCGTGATCAGAATACAAGATGGAGCAGAGGGGGAAAGGCCAAGAAATATGTCTACGCTTGGAGTTTACACAAGTCTCCTTAGCAACTTGTCTGAATTTATTTTTCCTTTAATGCGTGTGGGTTTCTTCCAAACTTGGAGTGAAACGGGAGTCGGGCTTCTAACAGTCCTCGATTTCTCTTCGAGGAGGATGAAATTATTTCAGTTGGTAGCAAACCCTTCTCTCCCTCCCGGGCTCCTTCCCACCTGGGGCCCCTCCCTCCCCGAGGTGGCTCTGCTCCTTTGCATTATGACTTTGTGGACTGTTGGTAGCTTTCCAGAAATTCTCATCTCCTCAGGGGAATGATAGAGACTGTTTCTGATGGCCACAGCTGTGCAGGTTTCTGCCGCGGCCTTGCTGCTTGCAGTGTGCGTTCCTGTGTGTGGCATATGTGTGAATGTGCCTGTTTATACGCCTGTGTGTTGCAAAATGGGGAGAAGCCACAGAGCTCCCTTCCTGTCCACATATCTCCCATCATGTTTTTGTCTCGTTCTTCTCCTTTTGCATCTCTCACCTCTTGCCCCCATACACATGTATGCACACACACACACACACACACACACAGGGTCCTGTAATTCTACTTAGAATATAATATAATTAGAATATAAAGCCATTAGGGAAAAAAATCCTGACTTTTAGGGATCTGGTATGTTGTCGGATTTTATGCGATCGGACTTGCTTCAGGGGAGACAACCAGAAATACTGCAGTGGTTTGACCTCACATTGCTTTCCTTTGAAATAACTCTGGGGGAGTAGAGTTGCTGCTTCACTGGAGCCAATGTCGAATGTAAATCTTAATATTTCTCCTCCTGCCCCCTCCCCTTCGAGAGTCAGGGGAAAAAAAGAAAAGAGAAACCTGGCCAAAAAACGTGAAGGTTTGATTTTGGCTCTTTTACAAACAGATGTTGCTTGTCATTCTGTTGTTGTTAAGCAAGCAGCAGATTGGACCAAGCAGCAGTGCGTGTGAGTGTGTGAGAGAGAGAGAGAGAGAGAAGAAAGAGATTGATCCTAGGAAAAGTTGAGAGCAAGAAGTAGATAATGTAAATTGATACTTTTTTCTTTTCAAACTTCACTTTGGCGAAGACAATATAAAATCATGTTCTCCTTGGTTGTTTGTTGTTCCGAAGGAAGAGGGAAAGGTAGAAATCAGTAGACGTGGAGCGCCTGAGCGGAGAAAAGCTGGCCTCCCCTGGGCTGAGATGTGGAGGCTTGGTGGGCTGTTCAGATGTTCCCTCTGACTAAATCTGTACCCTGCAGTAATGCAAAGGTCTTTCTGTTGCAGCCGAACCTGGTTTCTTGTGTTTGATGGTTGTAGACAACCTTGCAGGGGCTCCGGGCTCTCTTGTACGTTTCCCGAAACAAGCATCCCATTGTTACACGGTCAGGGTTCCGAGGACATCCTGACTCTTTGCATATGGCTTATCTCTTTTCTCGCAGGGTCCAAGTGATTTAATTGTCACTTCTTTCCCAAGCCTCTCTGTACCCCCACTTAATTCGTAGCTTCTTAATCTAATTGCGGGTTGCGTTCTCAAGAGTAAAACATAGCTTTGAAAATAAAAGTGTTAAAGTTGGCCAGCATACAGGAAGCCTTGCGCACCATATAGTTCATTTATATTAAAGAAATGACAGACGTCTGATCTTTAAAAATCTGTATCTCATGTTTCCATATCAGAACCAGGGTCTTCTCTACTTCTTAAAATTGTGATTCTTTGAAGAAACCCTCCTGGCTTTATTAAACCACCTAGCTAGAAAGGAGAGTTGTAGCCTGGCATCATTGTTTGCATTTTAAAAAGGAAGAAAAATTGTCATCCTAAGCAAACTTCTTGCTTTCAAAAGTGAAAGTAGTCTCCTTAGTCAGCTGCACACGAGACAACTTGTTACTGGCAGCCTCTTTCTCTTTTGTTTCTTCGGGTGTGTCGAAAGCAAATTTGCCTCCAATTCCTCACTCTGAAATAGTTGATCTCTTGCACTTCTATTGAGGGCACACATGGAGTGGGTTCCAGACTGTTTGAGGAGTGGGCTGCTTTTTCTGTCATTTAGAATCTGAGGGCATCTTTTGTTTCTGTCCACTCTGTCTTACTCGGTCATACCATTTTCATGTCTTTGTTCTTCCGTTGACCTAGCCACACCTTCATTTTTCATTTTACATAAAATATTAATTTTTTGAATGTGGGGGGAGTGGTGGGTGTGATAGGAAGCTTATCCATATCAATTCTAATTTTCCCTTCCGCCGAAAGGAGCACGAACACGATGGCGTTGCCTGGCCAGTCTTCTCCCTCCCGCTCCCTTCTGGTCAGTTTTTCCTGGGCAGAGAAGAATTAATTCTACCTAAGCTAGCTGGCTTTAGTGCCGGAGTCTCTGCATTGCACGTCTGAGAGGCACTCCTGCACTGGGGTCTGATGTCCCGGGGGCAGTGTTGCAGGTGGATGGCGCCCGGTGTGGCACGTGGCACAAGTGAATGTCTCTTGGAGCACCGGTTGCTGGATGTGCTTCTTTTCTTGAGATGATTGGATCTTCCTACAAAAAGCAAGGGCTGCAGAGGGTGAGAGAAAAGCCATCAGGAAAACAGAAAAGCCATAGGGAGACCAAAGACTAGCTATCTCCCCTGCTTCATGATGAACGCCAAAGGGTAGATTTGAGTCTTTTGTTGTTGTTGTTCTTTTTGGTTTTCTTTTCTTTTCTTCCATCCTCCCTCCCTCTTTTTTTCTCTGTTTCTCTTTTTCTTTCTCTTTCTTTCTGCCTCCTTCTTTTCTTTTTTCTTTCCTTTCTTCCTACATTTCTTTCATTCTTTTTCTTTCTTTCTCTTTCTTTTCCTTCCTTCCTTCCTTCCTTCCTTCCTTCCTTCCTTCCTTCCTTCCTTACTTTTTAAAAAGTTCAGTTGAATTGCTCTATCCCCTCAGGACAAAGGAGGTCTGCTGAGATTCGGTACAAGACATACATCTTTTAAAAAAGAAGGAGGGTGGAGGGCAGGAAATCTTTCTGTTGGTGTCTTTCTGCTGACATCACCATGGATTTGGTGTTCAAGTCCACAGCCAGGCAAAACTCAGATACATTTTCCCTTTTGCAAGCAGCTGCACCGTGAGTTTGCCTTCCATTAGTAAAGGAACAATGAAGGAAAAGCAAACCCTGCGTCTAAACATGGCCAATGAAAGAACGTTGGAAAGGAAGCCAAGAACCCTGCTGTGGTGGAAGGGGGATAGACTCATGAATTCTCCACAATAAGATATTTTACTTCTTTTTAACAGCCCCATCAGCAGAGAGAAATAATGACTCCCGAAACATTTCAGAATCAAAAAGTTAAAACGATGGTTCAGTGATGCTACATCAAGCCAGGTAATGATTGCCCAACTTGATTATACCTTAACCATTCTTAATTATCAATAGCCTGTCTCTTAATCAGGTTTAGCAAATGAGCGGTTTGGTATAAAACATTGGAATTTGTGAGTATTTTGAGACCTCACGTTCCTATTTGGTCATTTTTCTGGTAAAATCGTTCTCAGGGTTTGTCGATAGCCAGGGAAATTCCAGGAAAAATGTGAAAGTGACTTATTTGCAAAACCTTTATATCATGTATAGTTTGGGAAATGAAGTAAACATAATGTTGCCCGGTGATTTTCTAGAATTATTTTTATTTCAGCATTTGGTGTTCCCTTTTTACTCTCATTCTGGCGTTAATTCTAATTTAGCTTTAATCAAGAATTGGGTGGCAAAAAGAAACCAACCAAAAAACAAACAAAGGGTCTTGATCCACTTAAAATAATTTTATTTTCCAGATGCGGGCTAATGGTTTGAAGACATTGGCCTAGCAAGATGGCCACAAGCTTAAAAAATAGGATTCCTAAGAAGTTTCTTTTCTCAGGTAATAATGTTTTCCTATAACTTTCCCCAAACTTCCGTTTCTTTAAGTACTGCAAATTTTTAGGGCATGCCTGAATGCTTTAGTTCTGAAGAATAACTGAATTTTAAACTTGATTTTTTTAAACTAGCAAATAGCTTTATAAGATTCATAGCAAATGAGTAGAGCAGTCATGGCATTCAATTCTATGGAATTCAGAAAAAAAATTTTTTTTAATTTATTACTTAACAGTGCTTACTTCTTTTGAAAATGATTTAGCCAGAACTCATTTGAAACCATCAGGCACTGTCCTTAAGCTCTGTGGCTATCTTGGGTAATTGAATTTAAAAATGTAAATATTAGAGGATTGTCTCTAAAAAGCCTACCGTGTGCTCTGAATTCCTGGAAGATAGGGCTTGTATAAATTGCATAATAACAATATTGACGTTTTAACTTTAGTCCTAGATTGGTAATACAGTATGGCGTTTAATGCAGCTATCCCCATACCTGTCCAGTGGCTAGGATTTGAGCTCAGCTATCGTGATATGGGTAGTTTCCTTTTAGTGGTATTGAAGGACTTTGTGCCACTTAAAAATATTTTATAACATAAATGATATATTTGCTTGATAAATTACCTTACCCTGCTTTGCCATTGTTCATGAGCATTCAGTCTCCATTTTCCAGCTTAATTATGAGTATTACTATCTAACAGAGCCCCACAGAATCTTGCTTCATAAAGCAAGCCAAAATTTCCTCTGAAAAGAACCTTTCTTTTCCTCCTTAACACAGAGAAGTTTCTTGAAGGACGTAGTCAATTAATATTTTGGAGAAAATATCTTCTCCCAAACACACCATTCTTCTATGAGGTCAGGATTTGACTTATTTTTTCCCCCTGCAATTTAGACATCTCCTGATTTTTCTTTTATTTTCTGAAATTAAAACCGTGGATTGTTTGGAAGCTAACACTACAGCCCATTTGAAATGAATAGCTTCTCTCTGTCCCATATTTACCAAAAGAAAAAAGAAAAAAAGAGAGAGATGCCCCCAATTAAAACATAACATCGCACTCCTTTCTTTGGGGTTCGAGGGTGCAAATGTATGAAGAGGGCTCTAATTGAATGACTAAGTATAACCCTTGGACAGATCTTCTTTCGTTCACTGCGAATAAATACTGCATTCGCTCTTTTTAATAAACCCGATAATGATAGTTAGCCCTCATCACTTTGGAAGCCTGGGCCGGTTTCTTTCCGTTCCAATGAGAGTTCTTCCATCACACGTGCTCCAGCGACCCTTTAACAGCGCGCAGAGTGTCCAGCCTCAAATGCCTCTGGACCTGTGCCTTTGTCAGAAAGATCGAAGGAAAAGAAGAGGCTTGGGTTTCATTTTAAAATCTTTCATTTTAGAAAGGAAATGAGCATTTAAAAGAAAGCCAAGACCACTTGCAGGTGATCGGTTTGGATTGTAGTTATTTCCACTTGCTTCTGTTGTCACTTTGGATCTGAAAGTCACGCCACAGAGCTGCACCTAAATTCTCAGTTTGGGGAACCTTCACTGCACGAGTACACTGCCAGGAATCCTATCCGCAGCTCAGTCCTAATGAACGAGGCAGGCGATGGAGTATCTGTGAAGGGTCGCGTCTTTGTCCCTATTGGTCCTTGCCGTTGGATGGTTTTGTGTTCTCTTGCTTTCACCTTTCAGGCTGTGTGCATGAGGGCCTGCTCTTGTCTCTAAATAATCCCCAAATTCGGCTCTGCCTTTTTTGTTATCAGTACAGCTTCCTAGGATCTTGAGAAAGTCTCATGCTTATATGTCAAAGCAAAGGAAAAGAATTTTTTTGAGAGCCAGGATCTTTAGATGTTGCTAACACAAATTTAAAAGTTTCTTTTTAGGTCGTGTGGAGGATGGAGGCATATGTTTTCCCCAATATCTAGGGAGGGGGATTATTTTGCTTTTCATCATGTGTCGTAGAAATGCTTATGATCCAGACTATGTCTTTAAGAAAATTCACGAAAGGAACTGTTAGTGAAGCTCCGTTGTCTTGGATGTCCCACATTTACATGTAGAGCGTTAGCTTGGAAGAAAGAAGGCTATACTGACAAATGAAATCATTTTACAAGAGGCCTCAGAAACAGATCCATTTTCACATCCTTGAACAGTTTTGGGGGGAACAATTACACAATTTCTTTTCCAGTTCAAATTTTATAATATATGCCCAACTGGTTCTGTGTTGGTGTTGGGACCAATAATGGGGGTGGGGTGGAAACAAAAACACACACTTTTCCTGAAGATGAGTCTTCCAATTTAAGATAGCTAGAAATCTCCTCTAGAAGACTTTTCAGAAAATACTTCTAAGCCTATTGGTGGTGCTTGCCAGTTTATTCCACCTGTTTTCCAGAATGTAAATGGAAGGGAAAAATTCACCATCCTTTTTCACGTAATTACAGGCATCTAAAGGAAAGAACTTGCACTTGGGATTTCATGTGTTTCTCAATCTCTCTCTCTTTCTCTCTCCCTTACAATCTGATACCGCTTTGGCCAGATCGTGTGTTAAGGTCTGAATAAATAAGGCTTCCATAATATTAAACAATAACCTGATGAGATTTACTAAAGCCTAGCGTATCTGTGGAATAAGTGAAAACAGAGGGACTTATGTGGGGAGAATGCAGATGCTGTTGGTGAACCTTAGCCCCTTCTAAGAGCAGAATGAAGTCTTTCAATTTGGAGCATAAAATATCAGAATGGCAGAATCTTTGGCTGGACTAATGGCTTTAACGTTTTATTTTCAGACATCTCAAACCCCCAAACGAGAGAAGATACTGAGGCCTGTTGCCACAAACCCGTAGATCCGAACTTGTGGTGATAGTCCACACAAGCTTGTGTCTATAGGTATGTGTCTGTTAGGCAATCTCACAGACTGCGGGCTTTGCCTGTATGCCCCCCAATCCCCCTTCCCACCCCTTTCACTCCCCCTCTTCCCCTTAGTTTCCTTTAAGAGTGGTAGAAATGGAAAGAAGGGCTGGTACGGGAGGAAGGAGACCTTCTGTTCCGAGAGGGATGGGAGTCCTCATTCATTAATTTATAAGCGTGCCCTCAATTCCCTTAGCTCTTGTAACTATTGTCAGCTATCAAATTAGGAGACGGGGCTCGCAGGTGAGGCAGCAAGACTTTGGGTGACTCAGACAGCTTACTGTTGAGGGATGAGTAAATAGATACCTAAACAAGGGTCTGTTTTGTTTTCTGTAGGCCTGACTAATTGTTTTGAAAGTTACCATGATCTTTTTTTTGAAAATGAACAGAAGCTCGTGTAGGAGACCCATCTCACCCTGGCTTGATTTGTACCTTGTGGCAGTTCTTTCTCCCCCATTGTTCTCAAATCCATCCTTACCTTTTAAAATAAAATTAACCGGGGCAATGGATGTGCTGAAGTCTTTATACTTCTGTGCATAGCCAACACTGTAAGAAAAAGAACTTTTTATAAAAAAGAAATCTCCCGTTGAGGTCTAACTTCATAGTTGGCCAGAGTTGTATTGTAAGTCTTCACATGTTTAAGAGGCTGGAATGAAAATAATTTTATCCCCTTGCCTCTTAAATGTCACCATTGTGCCAGGATTGGAAAGCCAAACTGACTGCAGATCAAAGCAAAAGTGGCTATATTTGTCTCATTCCAACAATGTGAGCTGAGGAGTCTGTAAACAGAACCCAGGGTGAAAAGTTGATCAGATTTGGATGACTCTTAAACTCTTGCATTCCCTTCTGGTCAAACACGGTGCCAGGAATTCCCTTAAGATTTTTTTGTTTTGTTTTGTTTTACTTATTTATTTATTTTTTTTTTGTGCAGACTCTTCTAACCAGAAGAGTCAATATAAAGCAGTTACTGAGTTACCATTGGCAAAAAGTTTGAAATTCAAATGGTAACATTTTATTTCATTAAATGCTCTTTCCTCTTCAGAGCCACACTATTCCGGGATGGTAGAACTCTTTCTTCTATTATGTCCATAAAAATGAAATGTTGTATGTTGGAATTGGGAAGGTCTAGGTATAGACCCCATATGTTTAAGGGCGAGAATGGAAAGTTCTGCAAACACTCCACCAGGAGGGTATGGTGTACGTGCGTTTTCTTTGTGTTTGCTTGGCATAGCATCGAGAAGGGTTGTAGATCTCAGCTGCCAGCTTGCCAAGAAGTCATTACTTCATTATGCGATGATAGAACATGACTTCCAGAAGAGAAAGATTGTCCTCATTGACATGTATCATGTATAATCGTTTGCCCAAGGCCTTGATCCACCCATTAAACAAACAATCTACTTGATTGGTTTTACCTGCTTCTTTGAAGTGGTTGACTTAGAATGGATAAGCTGCTAGCAAATTAAACTTGTACTTCCCTGGATAAATACTTATCTTTGATAAAGGCAAAATCATGTCTCTACCCATCATCCCTTTAACCTGCCGTTAAAGTGTGTTACCAGTGGGACCAATGGAGTTCATTGAATCCAAGGGAATGTTATGCTGCCTGTAGTCCCCATACAGAGACACCAGAAGGACTTCAGGATGGCCATGAGGTGACTGCCAGGTTGTTTCTTTGAAGGAGGTTTTTAAAACCCATTACCCCAAGAAAAAAGATTATGGAGAGCAGTCAATCTTTTCAAGGTTTCTCAAAGACCTGAGATATTATTATTTGATTCATCTGACTGGAAAATATTCTAGTGGAAAACCCAAAGCCCCTGGACCCTAGCCACAAGAAACAGGATATTAAATATTTTACTTGATGATGCAATTCAGTGTTTTTCCCTCCCTCCATGTCCATGAATGAATGCTTCTGTAGATATTAATTATTCCTTTGGGTCTCCCTCAGAGTGGACCAAATATTCTACAGGAAGCTGCAGAAAGTAAAATAATTTCAGGTCTTCCTGGGAAGACTCTAAAAATATATTTCAGTAGTCATTATTGCATGGAGGTGTAGAGAGAAAGAGTATAAAACAAAGCAGTTTTATTAAAATCCTCAACTCGTCACTATCAAAATAAATTTATGAAGCTGTAACACCAGGATGTAGTTTAGATTTTTTAAAAAAAATGAAAATTATAATTATTTTTTTTTAAGATTTTATTTATTTATTTGATGGAGAGAGACAGCCAGCGAGAGAGGGAACACAAGCAGGGGGAGTGGGAGAGGAAGGCAGGCTCCTAGCGGAGGAGCCTGATGTGGGACTCGATCCCAGAACGCCGGGATCACGCCCTGAGCCGAAGGCAGACGCTTAATGACTGCGCCACCCAGGCGCCCCAGAAAATTATAATTCTTATTCCAAGAATTGCATTTGATAAAGCAATTCACCCTTCATCACCAGAGATGAGGTGGGGGCAGCGGGAGGAGCTGATACTCAGTTTTAAAAGAGTTTCTTGTTTTTATTCCAAAATTAATAAATGGATTTTTCTACGTGGGAAGAAAATGGTATGTATGGGAAATAGTTAACTTTGAATTTTAATTTGATATGATTCCTTATTTTTCAAGGTGCTTACCAATAATTCCCTGATATCTGTTAGGTCCTATGAATCTTCGTCCACTCACTATGGTATTTAACCTCATCTGATGTCCCCTACCCTCTCTAATTCAGATTTTTTAAGCTTCTTATGCCCGGAAGAGTGCTGAAATTTTACAGAGAAGTCAATATGAATGACTCTGTAAAAATGTCAAAGATTTTTCAACACCTAACATGCATCAATAAAGTAAAATTAGAATAAGTCTCCTTATTTCTTTTGGGATAGCCTTATGGCTAGAAAAATTATGAGATTCATACACTCATTCACCCCACAAACTTTTATAAATGCTTACGTATTCAGTACTTTGTGAAACGGTGAAGATATGACTCTGACTTCAAAAATAGAGCTCTTTAGTCAGGCGCCCCTTTGTAGGATCGCATGTCAGTTACACTGAACACTCACGCCTGTTTTAATGAATCATGCTTTACTCCAACAGTTGCCCAGCTTCCAAATACCTAATGGATAGACAATGTGTTTACTCATGGGGAGTCCCTCCTTTTCCACAATCTCAGACATTTGTAGCATTGTTTGAGGTTCACCCTTATTTCATTTGGGGGGATTGCGGCTAGCACCTCAGATCTCAATGTTCAACAGACCGAGAGTCTGTATATATGGATTCAGAATACCTTTGGAATCTATTTTTGAAAGTGAAAGCATACAATAGATTGTCTATACCTAAAGATATGTAACTATTGTTCTTCTATAAATGCTACTTATTTTATTTTTTACTTCCTTCTTTCAATAAGACTTTTTATGACATCATTCCATATCATAATTGCATGTTGTTATTGCATGCCTACAAATATTTACACTAATTATGTAATGAGCCATAATTGCACTAATACATGATAATGGGCTAAAATCAGTGTACATAAACAAGGATATTCACACAACGAAAAGAGCAGGGTATTGAAAACCATTAGTATTCTAGCAACAACATCTTTCTGTCTTTGACCCCTAGAAGAAGATGAATTTTTCCACTTCTGGATATTCTCTATAAGCTATCCATTTAGGCTCATATACTAGCATGCTAGCACATCAAAACTTATACTGTCTTTGTTCTATCTTCTTTGGCTAACTCTTACCAGCCCTTTCATTGCCTTGTTTTCTATTCCTAAGAGTTAAACCTTCACAGTGTTTACAGAAATCAAGCAAATGGTCAGTGCAAGGAAAATGACAGAAATTCGAATGCAAAGGAAAGACAATGACTTATGTTTTCTTCTAGTGTCCTAGTGAATATTAAATCTTATACATAATTTAATATCAAGAGGCAGAGGACTCACATTACTCCTTGAATTTCCATATGAGATCCAGGACTTAAGGCAAACTTACCAAATTGAATTCATCCATTCCGCGCGGGGGGGGGGGGTTGTTTGTTTTATTTTTTTATTTACCATACTATGAAGTTATAATATAAGTAGAAGGACAAGAGACATGACATAAAAATAAAAATCACCTGGCCTTTATCTTCAGGTTCTTTTATACTCCCACTTTGCCCATTCATTCATATGCTTTTGCTTTCATACAAGGAACATATTTTTAAGTCTCTCCTTTGTGCCAGGTAGTAGGCATGCAGGTTGGAT
Organism: Ailuropoda melanoleuca; assembly: GCF_002007445.2. Lineage (NCBI taxonomy): Eukaryota > Metazoa > Chordata > Mammalia > Carnivora > Ursidae > Ailuropoda > Ailuropoda melanoleuca. Next base: position 17,591,380 of record NC_048225.1, on the reverse strand, counting down.
TAGATTTGCAATGGTGAGTAGCACAGCTCCATCTTCAAATAACTCACAGTGTAATAAAAAGAGACAGATGGATAAATTATGATGCAATAGTGTTAGGGTTAAATTAGAAATCTGTATATGAAATGATGAGTGATCAGAGGAAGAACTCTTTGAATCGAGGCTTGAAGGATGAATGGGAGTTTGCTTGGTGAAACTAACTTCCCAGTCTTCCCCTAAGCCGGGTAGCACTCGTCCAAGAGAGGCAGCCTCCTCAAAAAAAGCAGCCCCACTCCATGATACGTGCATCAGGGAATAGGGCTGGAAAAATGGGAAAAACGGCCCCTCTCCAGGTTAGTGGAGCAGCGTGATGAAACGCCAACTCTGCAAGATTTGGATCTATTTTTTGGAACGTAGTTAGCACCATGGGACTGCCACCCTTTTATTCACCATGTGCTTAGACACTCCTCCATCTCTGAATGCCTGGGCCCAGCTCCTTTATGGAACAGCCTTTACCAGGCAAAACCAGGGCTAAGCAATGAGGAGAGGTGGCCATCTATAGACCAGAGAGCAGACCTCATGGGAAAGTGCAAACCTGATCCCACATGAATTCACATGGAGATGGGAAGTCATCAAGCTGCAAAAGCCTGTCTGCTGCTCCAGCATCAAACTAGGACAGAGGATAAACTAAAGACCCCGTTTAAAAATTAAAAGCAAACAGGGAAATTTACTGTATTTCGGTAGAAGGAAAAAAAATACAGAATCACATTTTACACATTGCTAAACTATTGGGGACAGAATTTACACCAAAAAAAAAGTGCTGAAACAGCTCTCAAAAGAGGGGCACTTGATAAGCATGTGAATTATGTAATTTTATGGTAAATACTGTTGGGTGAAGGTTCAGCATAGCTTCTGTATTATTTGTCTATCTCTGCTTTGCTCACAATCCTGTTTCCTAGCATTTTTCACCATGTTTTGGCTGAAGCTCTTTCCCTTTGTTAATTGACCCTTTAGAGATTATAGTTGTTCAGTTTCACGGTAGAAACATTTGTTTTCCTACTTCTTTTTCAATTGTTCAAGTTTAAATATTGGTTTAGTTTTATATGGTTAACACAGATACCCGAGGGCGTTAGTTTGATCAGAATAAACGCCATTATATATCATTATCATAATTTTGATGCACCGATGATATCAAGAAGAACAGCCCTTAGTATTTCCTCCCTTCTTGTACGCACAGTAATCTCAAGTCAAGATTCTTGTGTTATTTCCTCTACCGTCAGGCCCTTTGATGTGTTGTCTCTTATGATTGGCCCAAATAGGTGACAGCACGAAGAACAATTAGAAGACTAACATGTAATTTCATTGCTTCAGAAATGGTAGCTTTCCAGCCATTGTGACTGCATGCTCCCAGGTTGAGGTAGTAGGTTGTATAGTTTAGAATTACATCAAGGGAGATAACTGTACAGCCTCCTAGCTTTCCTTGGGTCTTGCACAAAGCAACATGCCGAGAACGATCATGATTCCTCCGCGCCTTTTTTTCTAGGAAAGCCTGTGAAAGGTAAGATTGGGTGCAGTTCTTTTACTGGCATTTTAGAATTCAGGTTTTGTTTAATTCTTGTACCCATGCTGTATTTTCATGTTCTGTTTCTTTGGGTTGGATTTGGTTTTGCCAAAAACATGAGATTTTGAGGGATTCAGCTTATCAGTTACCCATTGTCACAATAATGCTGCATAATAAACAACAATAATCATGTTTAGCTTGTGAGTCTGTGGGTCAGTGATTTAGACTGGGCAGTTTTTCTGGTCTTGGCTGGTCTCATTCATTCTGCTGTCAGCTGTAGGACAGGGTCACTAGGATGCTGAGGTAATTCAGTTCTGTGCCCTCCACGTGGCCCGTCTTCCAGCAAAATCTTTGTAGCGTGTTCTCATGGTGAAGGCAGAGAAGCAAGAACAAGGAAGAGCCAAAAGGCTTAAGTATTTTGCAAGCTTCTGATTGTTTTATGTTTGCTAATACCTCATTGGTCAAAGGAAGTCACATGACCCAGCCTGGAGCCAGAGTAGGAGACGCTAGGAGGTTTCTTGGCAAAGGGCAGGAACTCAGGAACACATGACAGACAGGGCCATTTTTGCAATCATGTTTCACTTTCTTAGAGTTCATCACATTGAAAGTAATTACGCACCCTCCATCCAAGCAAGCTCCCCAGATCAGGAGCCATGTTTGTGAATTCATATTTTGGATTTCGGGCCAAGCTGGTCTTTGAATGTTATGTATATCCCTGTTAATGAGGTACGTTCCAACCAACTTCTGTGGGACAAGGCCAAGAGCCTGGACTGGTAATAATGTGGGGATTGACTAAATCAGAAACAAGGCTCAGTCATTTCAGGGTGATAACTGGCGTCAACAATGATGGACATTTTGCCTGACTTAGCGTGAACTTGCACAACCTACCCAGAGTATATGAGTGGCAAAGCAGCACTAGATTCCAAGTCTGTTGGCTAGGATGGGGTTGCTCCAAGCCTAGATGCTTTCAAGAGAAAATGCAAAAAGGTAGTCCGAGGTACTTAATGAGGTTATTTAATCCATTTGATGACTTTCTGGCATTTTAATACACAACATATGTAAAAGAGAATGGTTTTGCTCATTTTAGCTGCAGCTTGCTCGTGCATGCTCTCTCTCTCTCAACTACATTGAAGAAGAGACAAGATCCCCGTGTCACCATTTTGATTGCATGCGCAAACATTTTCATAGTGAATTATGGTGATTGTTACATTACTAAGAGGTTCAAGGATAAGTAGCCCCAGCTTGATGATAAAGCGCAGCTAGAGTTTCAGGTTCAAGGCCACCCCAAAAGTCTACAGTAGAACTGGGAGTGATTCTAAGACTCCTGTACAGTCGTCATTTCTTAGTTCACTCATTCATCCTTTAGAAAGGCCTTTGGCTTTGCTCTAGAAGACACTGCCATTACTTTGTCACATTTATTATGAGTTTGACATGAAACACAGTTCTTACCTATATCTGTGTTGGCTTAGAGTTTGTGTATCAAACATCTGTAGCCACTTGACGTATAAGGACCTACTTAGTACTGTTTATACATTTATAAAGCTTTTTTTTTAAATCAAGCTATCTTCCTGTACAAGACAATAAGATCCTCTCCTTGCATAAACCTGAGTGGTTTCACACAGCCATGGCTGCCAAGAGCCAAGGAGTATTTGGGGTCATGCTTTGAAAACAAGCTAACTTTCATATGTTTGATCATATGATTGGATTTCTACTGACTAGGTAATAAGGATGTACCCACCAGATTTTACATAATGCCCTCTTTGCTTTTAGAATGGCTGTGGTGTCTAGGAGGTCATGGTCTTCCCTTTTTTGAGCCAGGTCAGAGTTTAGGAACTGCAAGAAAAATAAATTATGTAGGAGGCCACATTAGACACATCTCGCTGTAAGTTATAGCAGTACGGGATGGGTAGAGTATTCTTTAAAATGAGTCATTTCTTATCTTCATCTTTGGTGAGTATGTGTTCTTTCCTCAAGGGAACTCTTCACTGAATTTTATGTCTGATGATCATTCTTAGTCCGGAAACCCTAAATACACCATAGTATAATGTAAATAACCATAGTATCTTCTGAGACTTAATTTTAGCTAAAAGTGAAAAACAAAGAGGTGCATGATGCTACATTTTAAGATAGCATCAAGAAATTATAATATCTATACGGGTGGTACAAATGTTATTTTAATGTTTTGGAATCTGGTCATTTAATCCAGCTATTTTCTAACACACTGATAGACTTCAGAACATAATGTGTTGCTGGCCTCTTGACCTTCTTCATCCATCAAGGAACATTTCACTGACACGATTTAAGGAGACTCTGGCCAGTTAGTATAGTGAGTTCATAAACTTTTCTGAAGACAGGTCATTTGTACTTCTTCATTTGTATGCATCAGATTCTTTTTGACTCTGACTTGGTGTATTAGAGACATTTAACTAGTACTTGGTAGCACCATCAATCCCCTTCTTGTTTGGAAGTCCGCACTTCCAAAGATATTCTCAGAAGGACAAACCCTAGCCTTCTCAAAGTTGGCTCTGGTTCAGTGTCTTCTCTGAGTGCTCTGAAGACCCAGGAAGAAATGAATAAACCAAGGTTTTCTTATTCAACCAAATAATACTCTCTAAATACTTACTACAACTTTGATCTGTAACACCCTACCTCATTACCATTCTTGTCCCACTGTACTATTTTCTTGCCCCCCAAGATTCTAACCCCTCATCTCTTGCCCTCCAAATTCTAACCCCACTGAAATATTTGTTCCTCTCTTCTGAGTAAGACCGACCTCTGGTGGTCTTTACCTTCTAGTTCTCTAACAGCTATACTTCTAAGTGCCACTGAAAGCTTCCCTTCAGTACTGTTTATCAAACTTTAATTAATATGAATCCCCTGAGATCTTGTTAAAACACAGATTCTAATTCAGTAGGTCAGGACGAGGCCTGAAATTCTGCATTTCTAACTGACTCTTAAGTGAGGCTGAAACTGTTGGTATTAGAACATACTCTCGGGTAGCAAAGTTTTACATGATCGACTGCTTCTGAAGCCCAGGATGTCCAGGCTTTTAAGCTGAGGGCAAGAAATTTGGAGACAGCTTTCCATCTTTAGATAAGTACAGCAATTTCCCCTCTAATTGTAGTCACAAAGCTTATCTTTTAAAAATATCTTAGTTCCTTTCACCAACAGAACTCAAGATGCAGGCCTATGGAAGTTGCATCTTAGAACAGGGACACTGTGACATTGAGTGTAGTTCTAAAAACTTTTCTGGTTACCGTGATCATCCGTTCCACAGAAGCATCCTTGAATAGCACATGTAAAGAGAATTCAGCCGGAGGCATGAGTGCAGGTATCAAACCTGGCTCTATGATACTCAGATCACTTAAGCTTTCTGACTGTCAGTATCTAAATATATAAATCCATGGACTAGACCCAGATCTTTTTTGGGGTCCCTGTACCGTAGAATATTCTGCAATTCTGGGGCTGTCGTTCAGGAATCTTAGATGGCAGTGACTACAATCTTCTTGGCCTCCATATCCTTCCGTTTTATGATATGGCAGGGGATATTTTCAGTTCTGTCTCCATTCTGTCAAAGGGACACGAGCACAATGGTATAACATTTGCAGTTACGGTGACCACTACAAGCTGTCAACACGAAAGGCCACATCAAAGCAATGGAAAAAGTAGCGTAAGAAAACAGTGACTATTAACCCTCTTGGTCCTTCCATGTTTTGTAGATCACTGGGCTAATAAAGAAAACTAAATTAATTTCTGCCTAGTTAATGTCTAAGAACAAGGTATGTTAAAGCACTGAATATCATTTTCCAGTAGAGGTTATCTCAGTGGTGAACAGAAGGGGGTATGTGGGATATGTGAAATTCACTACCTCCATCCCCGGTTCCTGTTTGTGCTCTTTCTAAACAAAAATTATGTGCTTCGTGCTCCACTGCCAACTGCAGTATGGAGCACACGAGAGCTTCTGTGGCCCTTCTCAACCCTTTTACATCAGCCACAGAACTCCCACTGTTCTGTGCTAATGCAAAATGCAATAACGTTTAGCATCAGGACATCTCTGAGTCAAGAGGTTAACGGAAAACACATCTCCCATTGTGTTCCTGCAGCTCTGATACTGTTAATGGCGAAAACACCATGGAGACAAATAGATCTCTCTTTATTCAGGAAGCTTTGAGTGAAGAGAAAATATATATGACACCTTTACAGCACAAGAGCCCTCTCTATATGGTGCATTAAGGAAGGGTGGAGGAGGGGGACGTTCATGCAACATCATGTTTGATAGGGTTTGAGACTTCTCTAGATGGAAAATTCTGTCTCCTCCATTTTCTTTCTGTTGCTTTAGTAAATAGTTCCAGTTCTGGCAGGGGAAGTGAAATTTAACCTTTCAAGGTACAAATTCAGGGTAAGAGACTTTATGGAGTATTTTCTAAACCATGGCCGAAGAGCTATATGAAGACAAGCTGCCTCTT
>NC_048225.1:17575966-17583986 GCF_002007445.2 Ailuropoda melanoleuca | reverse complement strand
TTTTTTTTAAGATTTTATTTATTTATTTGACGGAGAGAGACAGCCAGCGAGAGAGGGAACACAAGCAGGGGGAGTGGGAGAGGAAGAAGCAGGCTCCTAGCGGAGGAGCCTGATGTGGGACTCGATCCCAGAACGCCGGGATCACGCCCTGAGCCGAAGGCAGACGCTTAATGACTGCGCCACCCAGGCGCCCCAGAAAATTATAATTCTTATTCCAAGAATTGCATTTGATAAAGCAATTCACCCTTCATCACCAGAGATGAGGTGGGGGCAGCGGGAGGAGCTGATACTCAGTTTTAAAAGAGTTTCTTGTTTTTATTCCAAAATTAATAAATGGATTTTTCTACGTGGGAAGAAAATGCAATGTATGGGAAATAGTTAACTTTGAATTTTAATTTGATATGATTCCTTATTTTTCAAGGTGCTTACCAATAATTCCCTGATATCTGTTAGGTCCTATGAATCTTCGTCCACTCACTATGGTATTTAACCTCATCTGATGTCCCCTACCCTCTCTAATTCAGATTTTTTAAGCTTCTTATGCCCGGAAGAGTGCTGAAATTTTACAGAGAAGTCAATATGAATGACTCTGTAAAAATGTCAAAGATTTTTCAACACCTAACATGCATCAATAAAGTAAAATTAGAATAAGTCTCCTTATTTCTTTTGGGATAGCCTTATGGCTAGAAAAATTATGAGATTCATACACTCATTCACCCAACAAACTTTTATAAATGCTTACGTATTCAGTACTTTGTGAAACGGTGAAGATATGACTCTGACTTCAAAAATAGAGCTCTTTAGTCAGGCGCCCCTTTGTAGGATCGCATGTCAGTTACACCGAACACTCATGCCTGTTTTAATGAATCATGCTTTACTCCAACAGTTGCCCAGCTTCCAAATACCTAATGGATAGACAATGTGTTTACTCATGGGGAGTCCCTCCTTTTCCACAATCTCAGACATTTGTAGCATTGTTTGAGGTTCACCCTTATTTCATTTGGGGGGATTGCGGCTAGCACCTCAGATCTCAATGTTCAACAGACCGAGAGTCTGTATATATGGATTCAGAATACCTTTGGAATCTATTTTTGAAAGTGAAAGCATACAATAGATTGTCTATACCTAAAGATATGTAACTATTGTTCTTCTATAAATGCTACTTATTTTATTTTTTACTTCCTTCTTTCAATAAGACTTTTTATGACATCATTCCATATCATAATTGCATGTTGTTATTGCATGCCTACAAATATTTACACTAATTATGTAATGAGCCATAATTGCACTAATACATGATAATGGGCTAAAATCAGTGTACATAAACAAGGATATTCACACAACGAAAAGAGCAGGGTATTGAAAACCATTAGTATTCTAGCAACAACATCTTTCTGTCTTTGACCCCTAGAAGAAGATGAATTTTTCCACTTCTGGATATTCTCTATAAGCTATCCATTTAGGCTCATATACTAGCATGCTAGCACATCAAAACTTATACTGTCTTTGTTCTATCTTCTTTGGCTAACTCTTACCAGCCCTTTCATTGCCTTGTTTTCTATTCCTAAGAGTTAAACCTTCACAGTGTTTACAGAAATCAAGCAAATGGTCAGTGCAAGGAAAATGACAGAAATTCGAATGCAAAGGAAAGACAATGACTTATGTTTTCTTCTAGTGTCCTAGTGAATATTAAATCTTATACATAATTTAATATCAAGAGGCAGAGGACTCACATTACTCCTTGAATTTCCATATGAGATCCAGGACTTAAGGCAAACTTACCACGGGGGGGGGGGGGGGGTTGTTTGTTTTATTTTTTTATTTACCATACTATGAAGTTATAATATAAGTAGAAGGACAAGAGACATGACATAAAAATAAAAATCACCTGGCCTTTATCTTCAGGTTCTTTTATACTCCCACTTTGCCCATTCATTCATATGCTTTTGCTTTCATACAACGAACATATTTTTAAGTCTCTCCTTTGTGCCAGGTAGTAGGCATGCAGGTTGGATTAGATTTGCAATGGTGAGTAGCACAGCTCCATCTTCAAATAACTCACGGTGTAATAAAAAGAGACAGATGGATAAATTATGATGCAATAGTGTTAGGGTTAAATTAGAAATCTGTATATGAAATGATGAGTGATCAGAGGAAGAACTCTTTGAATCGAGGCTTGAAGGATGAATGGGAGTTTGCTTGGTGAAACTAACTTCCCAGTCTTCCCCTAAGCCGGGTAGCACTCGTCCAAGAGAGGCAGCCTCCTCAAAAAAAGCAGCCCCACTCCATGATACGTGCATCAGGGAATAGGGCTGGAAAAATGGGAAAAACGGCCCCTCTCCAGGTTAGTGGAGCAGCGTGATGAAACGCCAACTCTGCAAGATTTGGATCTATTTTTTGGAACGTAGTTAGCACCATGGGACTGCCACCCTTTTATTCACCATGTGCTTAGACACTCCTCCATCTCTGAATGCCTGGGCCCAGCTCCTTTATGGAACAGCCTTTACCAGGCAAAACCAGGGCTAAGCAATGAGGAGAGGTGGCCATCTATAGACCAGAGAGCAGACCTCATGGGAAAGTGCAAACCTGATCCCACATGAATTCACATGGAGATGGGAAGTCATCAAGCTGCAAAAGCCTGTCTGCTGCTCCAGCATCAAACTAGGACAGAGGATAAACTAAAGACCCCGTTTAAAAATTAAAAGCAAACAGGGAAATTTACTGTATTTCGGTAGAAGGAAAAAAAATACAGAATCACATTTTACACATTGCTAAACTATTGGGGTCAGAATTTACACCAAAAAAAAAGTGCTGAAACAGCTCTCAAAAGAGGGGCACTTGATAAGCATGTGAATTATGTAATTTTATGGTAAATACTGTTGGGTGAAGGTTCAGCATAGCTTCTGTATTATTTGTCTATCTCTGCTTTGCTCACAATCCTGTTTCCTAGCATTTTTCACCATGTTTTGGCTGAAGCTCTTTCCCTTTGTTAATTGACCCTTTAGAGATTATAGTTGTTCAGTTTCACGGTAGAAACATTTGTTTTCCTACTTCTTTTTCAATTGTTCAAGTTTAAATATTGGTTTACTTTTATATGGTTAACACAGATACCCGAGGGCGTTAGTTTGATCAGAATAAACGCTATTATATATCATTATCATAATTTTGATGCACCGATGATATCAAGAAGAACAGCCCTTAGTATTTCCTCCCTTCTTGTACGCACAGTAATCTCAAGTCAAGATTCTTGTGTTATTTCCTCTACCGTCAGGCCCTTTGATGTGTTGTCTCTTATGATTGGCCCAAATAGGTGACAGCACGAAGAACAATTAGAAGACTAACATGTAATTTCATTGCTTCAGAAATGGTAGCTTTCCAGCCATTGTGACTGCATGCTCCCAGGTTGAGGTAGTAGGTTGTATAGTTTAGAATTACATCAAGGGAGATAACTGTACAGCCTCCTAGCTTTCCTTGGGTCTTGCACAAAGCAACATGCCGAGAACGATCATGATTCCTCTGCGCCTTTTTTTCTAGGAAAGCCTGTGAAAGGTAAGATTGGGTGCAGTTCTTTTACTGGCATTTTAGAATTCAGGTTTTGTTTAATTCTTGTACCCATGCTGTATTTTCATGTTCTGTTTCTTTGGGTTGGATTTGGTTTTGCCAAAAACATGAGATTTTGAGGGATTCAGCTTATCAGTTACCCATTGTCACAATAATGCTGCATAATAAACAACAATAATCATGTTTAGCTTGTGAGTCTGTGGGTCAGTGATTTAGACTGGGCAGTTTTTCTGGTCTTGGCTGGTCTCATTCATTCTGCTGTCAGCTGTAGGACAGGGTCACTAGGATGCTGAGGTAATTCAGTTCTGTGCCCTCCACGTGGCCCGTCTTCCAGCAAAATCTTTGTAGCGTGTTCTCATGGTGAAGGCAGAGAAGCAAGAACAAGGAAGAGCCAAAAGGCTTAAGTATTTTGCAAGCTTCTGATTGTTTTATGTTTGCTAATACCTCATTGGTCAAAGGAAGTCACATGACCCAGCCTGGAGCCAGAGTAGGAGACGCTAGGAGGTTTCTTGGCAAAGGGCAGGAACTCAGGAACACATGACAGACAGGGCCATTTTTGCAATCATGTTTCACTTTCTTAGAGTTCATCACATTGAAAGTAATTACGCACCCTCCATCCAAGCAAGCTCCCCAGATCAGGAGCCATGTTTGTGAATTCATATTTTGGATTTCGGGCCAAGCTGGTCTTTGTCTGAATGTTATGTATATCCCTGTTAATGAGGTACGTTCCAACCAACTTCTGTGGGACAAGGCCAAGAGCCTGGACCGGTAATAATGTGGGGATTGACTAAATCAGAAACAAGGCTCAGTCATTTCAGGGTGATAACTGGCGTCAACAATGATGGACATTTTGCCTGACTTAGCGTGAACTTGCACAACCTACCCAGAGTATATGAGTGGCAAAGCAGCACTAGATTCCAAGTCTGTTGGCTAGGATGGGGTTGCTCCAAGCCTAGATGCTTTCAAGAGAAAATGCAAAAAGGTAGTCCGAGGTACTTAATGAGGTTATTTAATCCATTTGATGACTTTCTGGCATTTTAATACACAACATATGTAAAAGAGAATGGTTTTGCTCATTTTAGCTGCAGCTTGCTCGTGCATGCTCTCTCTCTCTCAACTACATTGAAGAAGAGACAAGATCCCCGTGTCACCATTTTGATTGCATGCGCAAACATTTTCATAGTGAATTATGGTGATTGTTACATTACTAAGAGGTTCAAGGATAAGTAGCCCCAGCTTGATGATAAAGCGCAGCTAGAGTTTCAGGTTCAAGGCCACCCCAAAAGTCTACAGTAGAACTGGGAGTGATTCTAAGACTCCTGTACAGTCGTCATTTCTTAGTTCACTCATTCATCCTTTAGAAAGGCCTTTGGCTTTGCTCTAGAAGACACTGCCATTACTTTGTCACATTTATTATGAGTTTGACATGAAACACAGTTCTTACCTATATCTGTGTTGGCTTAGAGTTTGTGTATCAAACATCTGTAGCCACTTGACATATAAGGACCTACTTAGTACTGTTTATACATTTATAAAGCTTTTTTTTTAAATCAAGCTATCTTCCTGTACAAGACAATAAGATCCTCTCCTTGCATAAACCTGAGTGGTTTCACACAGCCATGGCTGCCAAGAGCCAAGGAGTATTTGGGGTCATGCTTTGAAAACAAGCTAACTTTCATATGTTTGATCATATGATTGGATTTCTACTGACTAGGTAATAAGGATGTACCCACCAGATTTTACATAATGCCCTCTTTGCTTTTAGAATGGCTGTGGTGTCTAGGAGGTCATGGTCTTCCCTTTTTTGAGCCAGGTCAGAGTTTAGGAACTGCAAGAAAAATAAATTATGTAGGAGGCCACATTAGACACATCTCGCTGTAAGTTATAGCAGTACGGGATGGGTAGAGTATTCTTTAAAATGAGTCATTTCTTATCTTCATCTTTGGTGAGTATGTGTTCTTTCCTCAAGGGAACTCTTCACTGAATTTTATGTCTGATGATCATTCTTAGTCCGGAAACCCTAAATACACCATAGTATAATGTAAATAACCATAGTATCTTCTGAGACTTAATTTTAGCTAAAAGTGAAAAACAAAGAGGTGCATGATGCTACATTTTAAGATAGCATCAAGAAATTATAATATCTATACGGGTGGTACAAATGTTATTTTAATGTTTTGGAATCTGGTCATTTAATCCAGCTATTTTCTAACACACTGATAGACTTCAGAACATAATGTGTTGCTGGCCTCTTGACCTCCTTCATCCATCAAGGAACATTTCACTGACACGATTTAAGGAGACTCTGGCCAGTTAGTATAGTGAGTTCATAAACTTTTCTGAAGACAGGTCATTTGTACTTCTTCATTTGTATGCATCAGATTCTTTTTGACTCTGACTTGGTGTATTAGAGACATTTAACTAGTACTTGGTAGCACCATCAATCCCCTTCTTGTTTGGAAGTCCGCACTTCCAAAGATATTCTCAGAAGGACAAACCCTAGCCTTCTCAAAGTTGGCTCTGGTTCAGTGTCTTCTCTGAGTGCTCTGAAGACCCAGGAAGAAATGAATAAACCAAGGTTTTCTTATTCAACCAAATAATACTCTCTAAATACTTACTACAACTTTGATCTGTAACACCCTACCTCATTACCATTCTTGTCCCACTGTACTATTTTCTTGCCCCCCAAGATTCTAACCCCTCATCTCTTGCCCTCCAAATTCTAACCCCACTGAAATATTTGTTCCTCTCTTCTGAGTAAGACCGACCTCTGGTGGTCTTTACCTTCTAGTTCTCTAACAGCTATACTTCTAAGTGCCACTGAAAGCTTCCCTTCAGTACTGTTTATCAAACTTTAATTAATATGAATCCCCTGAGATCTTGTTAAAACACAGATTCTAATTCAGTAGGTCAGGACGAGGCCTGAAATTCTGCATTTCTAACTGACTCTTAAGTGAGGCTGAAACTGTTGGTATTAGAACATACTCTCGGGTAGCAAAGTTTTACATGATCGACTGCTTCTGAAGCCCAGGATGTCCAGGCTTTTAAGCTGAGGGCAAGAAATTTGGAGACAGCTTTCCATCTTTAGATAAGTACAGCAATTTCCCCTCTAATTGTAGTCACAAAGCTTATCTTTTAAAAATATCTTAGTTCCTTTCACCAACAGAACTCAAGATGCAGGCCTATGGAAGTTGCATCTTAGAACAGGGACACTGTGACATTGAGTGTAGTTCTAAAAACTTTTCTGGTTACCGTGATCATCCGTTCCACAGAAGCATCCTTGAATAGCACATGTAAAGAGAATTCAGCCGGAGGCATGAGAGCAGGTATCAAACCTGGCTCTATGATACTCAGATCACTTAAGCTTTCTGACTGTCAGTATCTAAATATATAAATCCATGGACTAGACCCAGATCTTTTTTGGGGTCCCTGTACCGTAGAATATTCTGCAATTCTGGGGCTGTCGTTCAGGAATCTTAGATGGCAGTGACTACAATCTTCTTGGCCTCCATATCCTTCCGTTTTATGACATGGCAGGGGATATTTTCAGTTCTGTCTCCATTCTGTCAAAGGGACACGAGCACAATGGTAACATTTGCAGTTACGGCGACCACTACAAGCTGTCAACACGAAAGGCCACATTAAAGCAATGGAAAAAGTAGCGTAAGAAAACAGTGACTATTAACCCTCTTGGTCCTTTCATGTTTTGTACATCACTGGGCTAATAAAGAAAACTAAATTAATTTCTCCCTAGTTAATGTCTAAGAACAAGGTATGTTAAAGCACTGAATATCATTTTCCAGTAGAGGTTATCTCAGTGGTGAACAGAAGGGGGTATGTGGGATATGTGAAATTCACTACCTCCATCCCCGGTTCCTGTTTGTGCTCTTTCTAAACAAAAATTATGTGCTTCGTGCTCCACTGCCAACTGCAGTATGGAGCACACGAGAGCTTCTGTGGCCCTTCTCAACCCTTTTACATCAGCCACAGAACTCCCACTGTTCTGTGCTAATGCAAAATGCAATAACGTTTAGCATCAGGACATCTCTGAGTCAAGAGGTTAACGGAAAACACATCTCCCATTGTGTTCCTGCAGCTCTGATACTGTTAATGGCGAAAACACCATGGAGACAAATAGATCTCTCTTTATTCAGGAAGCTTTGAGTGAAGAGAAAATATATATGACACCTTTACAGCACAAGAGCCCTCTCTATATGGTGCATTAAGGAAGGGTGGAGGAGGGGGACGTTCATGCAACATCATGTTTGATAGGGTTTGAGACTTCTCTAGATGGAAAATTCTGTCTCCTCCATTTTCTTTCTGTTGCTTTAGTAAATAGTTCCAGTTCTGGCAGGGGAAGTGAAATTTAACCTTTCAAGGTACAAATTCAGGGTAAGAGACTTTATGGAGTATTTTCTAAACCATGGCCGAAGAGCTATATGAAGACAAGCTGCCTCTT
>NC_048225.1:17570997-17575220 GCF_002007445.2 Ailuropoda melanoleuca | reverse complement strand
GCAGGTATCAAACCTGGCTCTATGATACTCAGATCACTTAAGCTTTCTGACTGTCAGTATCTAAATATATAAATCCATGGACTAGACCCAGATCTTTTTTGGGGTCCCTGTACCGTAGAATATTCTGCAATTCTGGGGCTGTCGTTCAGGAATCTTAGATGGCAGTGACTACAATCTTCTTGGCCTCCATATCCTTCCGTTTTATGACATGGCAGGGGATATTTTCAGTTCTGTCTCCATTCTGTCAAAGGGACACGAGCACAATGGTAACATTTGCAGTTACGGCGACCACTACAAGCTGTCAACACGAAAGGCCACATTAAAGCAATGGAAAAAGTAGCGTAAGAAAACAGTGACTATTAACCCTCTTGGTCCTTTCATGTTTTGTACATCACTGGGCTAATAAAGAAAACTAAATTAATTTCTCCCTAGTTAATGTCTAAGAACAAGGTATGTTAAAGCACTGAATATCATTTTCCAGTAGAGGTTATCTCAGTGGTGAACAGAAGGGGGTATGTGGGATATGTGAAATTCACTACCTCCATCCCCGGTTCCTGTTTGTGCTCTTTCTAAACAAAAATTATGTGCTTCGTGCTCCACTGCCAACTGCAGTATGGAGCACACGAGAGCTTCTGTGGCCCTTCTCAACCCTTTTACATCAGCCACAGAACTCCCACTGTTCTGTGCTAATGCAAAATGCAATAACGTTTAGCATCAGGACATCTCTGAGTCAAGAGGTTAACGGAAAACACATCTCCCATTGTGTTCCTGCAGCTCTGATACTGTTAATGGCGAAAACACCATGGAGACAAATAGATCTCTCTTTATTCAGGAAGCTTTGAGTGAAGAGAAAATATATATGACACCTTTACAGCACAAGAGCCCTCTCTATATGGTGCATTAAGGAAGGGTGGAGGAGGGGGACGTTCATGCAACATCATGTTTGATAGGGTTTGAGACTTCTCTAGATGGAAAATTCTGTCTCCTCCATTTTCTTTCTGTTGCTTTAGTAAATAGTTCCAGTTCTGGCAGGGGAAGTGAAATTTAACCTTTCAAGGTACAAATTCAGGGTAAGAGACTTTATGGAGTATTTTCTAAACCATGGCCGAAGAGCTATATGAAGACAAGCTGCCTCTTCTTTTCCTATTCTGCCTTTTGCATCTTGCCTTTATCTGTTGTGTGCTTCAGACAGATTGTGGATCGATATGTTTATAGAAGGGAACCAAGGCAAAAAAAATCAACACATTATAATTTTGCTGAGATTTCACTTGAAAATTACCCAAAAGTAGACTGTGCGTTTTGTCTGGCCATATAAAGATCATATGGAAACAAATTTTTATGTTCTTATTTTCCATTCACTTGAGAGTGTCCCTCAGGGAAATCTTAGTCAAGGTCACTTCTTGTTCCTATAGAACGTTCTTTCTCCAGTTTTATCGAGATATAATTGACATACACCGCTGTAGAACTTGAAGGTACACAGCATAATGGTTTGGCTTACACATACTATAAAATGATTACAGTGATTAGTTCAGTTAGCATGTATTGTCTCCTATAGATATAATAAAAAGAAAAAGCAAAAAAAAAAAGAAAAAAGAAAACAATCTCCTTGTAATGAGAACCCTATACAACTTTAAAAAGAAATTTGTTCTATAGTTTGTGAATTGTCATCGGAAGCTAAAATTAGGAGGCTCCATTACTTGANGAGAGTAAACTTTTGATTACCTTTCATGACCAAGAAGCAGGGGTTTCTGGTTAATCAATAGGGTTTTTATCAAAATTGTCATATATAATAGGCATGAATGACGAGTTTAAGAAAGTAAAGATTATATTTTGCTTAAAGCAAGATTGTTCTGAATACAATGTAATATTTCTTTCAGATTTATAAGTTATTTCGTGTCTCAGCACACATTCTGCCTATGATTTATCTTTAATCTCAATTATTCTCCTAGCTCATGCTTTGAAATTGCCTTGTGCTCCAACACCAGCTCCATCAAGCCAAATTGATGTTAGAGAGTTAGGTGACACGTGGAAATGCCCGTTGTAGGCTTAGCTTGGCAGAATACTGGTTAACCTAGAGTTTACCACTTATGTCCTTTGGCTTAAGTTGGAAACTGAAGTTCCTATTGACTGTGACCTCATCTAATGGAAACATGCCAAAATATTCCGCTGCCAATTAAACCCTACCCTTCACCAATCAACCAAAATATCTCGCTCTGAATACAGCACATACATTATCCTGTGAACTTGTGTGGTTCTCAATTCAGCCAGCTCTGTTGGCTGTTCTCTGCCTTGCCAGATCTCCCCTCTACCTTTGTTCACCCTGTTCTGTGCTCTCCGAGATTGTTAGTCAAGGGCTGCCTCAACAGTCCCTTTGGCCCTCCGGCTTCTAAATGTGTTTGGCCAAGGGGAGGCACCAGCAGGAGATGCCAGGGAAAGTGGAGATAGAGGTCTGGTACATAATCCCCTTGATTGTCTTCCTGCAGGCCATGGGGTTGACCTGGTTTCATTCCCTACTGAAGATGGTGGCCACTCTGACAGCTCTAGGTCTTTCTCTAGCTTCTGATAACCACCTCCCCTCCCTTGTTCCCTCACGCCTAGGCTTGGTAATGACTTTCCCCTGCTTTTAGAACTTGGACATTTACATACCTTAACGACTGTCTCAACTCTTCCCAACCTTTGCAAATAACCCTTTCACTGAATTTCCCTCAGTTTCCCCATCCGAGTGTGCTACTTTCCTGTCTGGGCTCTGATTTTCTAGCTGAAGTTAACATAAACTAGATAACAGAAATTAGTCACTCACTTTCCATCCTGTATGGGAGATGAGGGATGGGGGAGTAGATATTTATCTTTTCCATAATACTGTAAGCTCTGGAAGGGCAGGGACCATATCTAATACCTCCTTTATAATTCTTTACAACACCTGCAAAGGGCTTAGCTCACAGTGCATGCTCTGCGCATGGAGAGTCTTACTGAGTTCCTCTGAAATCCTCAAATTTGTTATAGGCTTAAATGGAATGTAAGCGCTTGACTTAGGATGTAGACTTCAAGAAGTCAAGGACCACACTATTTTTTAAAGCAGCATTTATAATATAATATAAAATAATCTCCCATAACACAACTATCAAACCCACTCTCGAAATTCTAACTCCATAAAAATAGAAGACTTACGTCATGGGTCAGGCTGGTTTGTGTTTAGTAGATGAGAAATAATTCTACTTAAAATGTTTAGATCCCATTTTCCTTTTACATTACTTACCCTCTACTATACATTAAGTTTTCCTATTTGTGCTATATTCTGTGTATTTATTTATATGGCTTTCTCCATAGAAATGGTGTTGAAACTAAAGAGTAGCATTGACAATTTTCTGAATATAATCTGGGTGGAGGGAACATAGAGGGTGTGTCTGAAATGAGGATTTAAGAACTGCAGGATAAAGGGAATGGTTACCAGAATGGTCACTATTTCTTTGGGGTTCCTATTCCTGATTTGCCCTTTGACTTTTGTCATAATGCCAAACCTGTCCATACTTAAAATTTCGAAATTACTCCCAACTTCAGAAAATGTAGCAACTGGGAACGGAAAACACTTTGATTTGTAAAGTAGTGAGTTGTTACCATATCCTAGCGTGTTGTATTTATTTCCCACTTTGAGCAAATCGGTGTTTTAATATCTACTTGCTCTGAGACTGGTGAAAATAGATTAGGAGAAAGTTACGAAGAACTTGCCTTTTGACTTTCTTACTGAAAGGAAACTGCTTGGCTAGTTCAAAGAGCAGATGCCTTACTGTTCATATTTTGCAAACAAGATCATTTCTTCAACAAATGGAGGCAGTTGGAACATGGTCAACTCAGATAAGTTGAGCTTTGTGTCTCCCTGATAAGCGAAACTGTTTAATGATAATTTTACTCGTCCACTTGGGAAGTGACCAAAGCACTATTAGATAAGTTAAAATTTTTAAAAAGCGTGGAAAATACTTTTGCCAACTGTTTCTTCTTGGCCTCTTGGCAAAGATCAACAGTTACGTTCCCTATCTAGGGACTATCTCTTGTGGGCCAGACCGGATGATCTAATAGGTCTTTATAATCTCTAAATACTGTGACTTTTATCCCCAAGTGAACTACATAGTTTATTTACATAGAAACACATTCACAGGCTTAAGGAAATGCAGTATGACTAATGCTAAGGAAAGTGAGCCAGAATGATTCAAGTGACTTTTTTTTTT
>NC_048225.1:17472943-17568471 GCF_002007445.2 Ailuropoda melanoleuca | reverse complement strand
ATCACTGGGCTAATAAAGAAAACTAAATTAATTTCTCCCTAGTTAATGTCTAAGAACAAGGTATGTTAAAGCACTGAATATCATTTTCCAGTAGAGGTTATCTCAGTGGTGAACAGAAGGGGGTATGTGGGATATGTGAAATTCACTACCTCCATCCCCGGTTCCTGTTTGTGCTCTTTCTAAACAAAAATTATGTGCTTCGTGCTCCACTGCCAACTGCAGTATGGAGCACACGAGAGCTTCTGTGGCCCTTCTCAACCCTTTTACATCAGCCACAGAACTCCCACTGTTCTGTGCTAATGCAAAATGCAATAACGTTTAGCATCAGGACATCTCTGAGTCAAGAGGTTAACGGAAAACACATCTCCCATTGTGTTCCTGCAGCTCTGATACTGTTAATGGCGAAAACACCATGGAGACAAATAGATCTCTCTTTATTCAGGAAGCTTTGAGTGAAGAGAAAATATATATGACACCTTTACAGCACAAGAGCCCTCTCTATATGGTGCATTAAGGAAGGGTGGAGGAGGGGGACGTTCATGCAACATCATGTTTGATAGGGTTTGAGACTTCTCTAGATGGAAAATTCTGTCTCCTCCATTTTCTTTCTGTTGCTTTAGTAAATAGTTCCAGTTCTGGCAGGGGAAGTGAAATTTAACCTTTCAAGGTACAAATTCAGGGTAAGAGACTTTATGGAGTATTTTCTAAACCATGGCCAAAGAGCTATATGAAGACAAGCTGCCTCTTCTTTTCCTATTCTGCCTTTTGCATCTTGCCTTTATCTGTTGTGTGCTTCAGACAGATTGTGGATCGATATGTTTATAGAAGGGAACCAAGGCAAAAAAAATCAACACATTATAATTTTTCTGAGATTTCACTTGAAAATTACCCAAAAGTAGACTGTGCGTTTTGTCTGGCCATATAAAGATCATATGGAAACAAATTTTTATGTTCTTATTTTCCATTCACTTGAGAGTGTCCCTCAGGGAAATCTTAGTCAAGGTCACTTCTTGTTCCTATAGAACGTTCTTTCTCCAGTTTTATCGAGATATAATTGACATACACCGCTGTAGAACTTGAAGGTACACAGCATAATGGTTTGGCTTACACATACTATAAAATGATTACAGTGATTAGTTCAGTTAGCATGTATTGTCTCCTATAGATATAATAAAAAGAAAAAGCAAAAAAAAAAAGAAAAAAGAAAACAATCTCCTTGTAATGAGAACCCTATACAACTTTAAAAAGAAATTTGTTCTATAGTTTGTGAATTGTCATCGGAAGCTAAAATTAGGAGGCTCCATTACTTGAAGATTAAAAACTTTTCACTCCATGGTAAAAAAAAATTCTGGTTTAGGAATCCATTTGAGGGCTTTTCTGCACAGTTTAGGGGCATCAAATAATTATCAAAATTCCGTGGTATATATAATCTTTGAAGCATTTGGAGGGGGTACGTTATTGACTGTCAGATGACTACGTGGGCATTAGTGGGGGGTGGGGTGGAGGGAAAGAGCAGCACGAGCATTCAGCTTGTACACTGAATTGGAAATTTTTAGACCTGTTGATCTATTGCAGGCTGATCCATTGCAATACTAGTACTCTCTGATTGTTGACTCAGTTGCATCAAGGGCAGCCAAATTTCATGTATAAAAGTTCACCAAGTCCAGGAAGGAGGGAAAGGAATTCCAGAATGACTCATTGTTTAATGAATAAGGCCCCAAGTGTTCTGCGGTTGCCATTTTTAAACTTGAATAAAATGTATAGAATTCAAATCATAGCTTGAATTCCGAATTGGGGCGGATCATGCTCAAGGGTGAGGCTGCCGTGTTATAGCAATAAGCCGCTTCTAGTCAACTGCTAATAAGCAACTTCAGAACATAAATGGGGCACTCATGATGTGTGCTCTGAATCCTCTAAAGGTTTAAAAGTCTTTTAATCTATTTGTAGCTTTTTATTATTGACTAATGAAGTGCTGCTAAAATACTGGAACCGATATGCAAAACACATATTAAATCAAGCATAATTCAAGGAGAATAGATCCCCGAAGACTGAACAGAAAGGTACAAAATGAATTTGTGGGAAGTAAACTTCTGTTGAGGGTGGGAGGGAGAGTAAACTTTTGATTACCTTTCATGACCAAGAAGCAGGGGTTTCTGGTTAATCAATAGGGTTTTTATCAAAATTGTCATATATAATAGGCATGAATGACGAGTTTAAGAAAGTAAAGATTATATTTTGCTTAAAGCAAGATTGTTCTGAATACAATGTAATATTTCTTTCAGATTTATAAGTTATTTCGTGTCTCAGCACACATTCTGCCTATGATTTATCTTTAATCTCAATTATTCTCCTAGCTCATGCTTTGAAATTGCCTTGTGCTCCAACATCAGCTCCATCAAGCCAAATTGATGTTAGAGAGTTAGGTGACACGTGGAAATGCCTGTTGTAGGCTTAGCTTGGCAGAATACTGGTTAACCTAGAGTTTACCACTTATGTCCTTTGGCTTAAGTTGGAAACTGAAGTTCCTATTGACTGTGACCTCATCTAATGGAAACATGCCAAAATATTCCGCTGCCAATTAAACCCTACCCTTCACCAATCAACCAAAATATCTCGCTCTGAATACAGCACATACATTATCCTGTGAACTTGTGTGGTTCTCAATTCAGCCAGCTCTGTTGGCTGTTCTCTGCCTTGCCAGATCTCCCCTCTACCTTTGTTCACCCTGTTCTGTGCTCTCCGAGATTGTTAGTCAAGGGCTGCCTCAACAGTCCCTTTGGCCCTCCGGCTTCTAAATGTGTTTGGCCAAGGGGAGGCACCAGCAGGAGATGCCAGGGAAAGTGGAGATAGAGGTCTGGTACATAATCCCCTTGACTGTCTTCCTGCAGGCCATGGGGTTGACCTGGTTTCATTCCCTACTGAAGATGGTGGCCACTCTGACAGCTCTAGGTCTTTCTCTAGCTTCTGATAACCACCTCCCCTCCCTTGTTCCCTCACGCCTAGGCTTGGTAATGACTTTCCCCTGCTTTTAGAACTTGGACATTTACATACCTTAACGACTGTCTCAACTCTTCCCAACCTTTGCAAATAACCCTTTCACTGAATTTCCCTCAGTTTCCCCATCCGAGTGTGCTACTTTCCTGTCTGGGCTCTGATTTTCTAGCTGAAGTTAACATAAACTAGATAACAGAAATTAGTCAGTCACTTTCCATCCTGTATGGGAGATGAGGGATGGGGGAGTAGATATTTATCTTTTCCATAATACTGTAAGCTCTGGAAGGGCAGGGACCATATCTAATACCTCCTTTATAATTCTTTACAACACCTGCAAAGGGCTTAGCTCACAGTGCATGCTCTGCGCATGGAGAGTCTTACTGAGTTCCTCTGAAATCCTCAAATTTGTTATAGGCTTAAATGGAATGTAAGCGCTTGACTTAGGATGTAGACTTCAAGAAGTCAAGGACCACACTATTTTTTAAAGCAGCATTTATAATATAATATAAAATAATCTCCCATAACACAACTATCAAACCCACTCTCGAAATTCTAACTCCATAAAAATAGAAGACTTACGTCATGGGTCAGGCTGGTTTGTGTTTAGTAGATGAGAAATAATTCTACTTAAAATGTTTAGATCCCATTTTCCTTTTACATTACTTACCCTCTACTATACATTAAGTTTTCCTATTTGTGCTATATTCTGTGTATTTATTTATATGGCTTTCTCCATAGAAATGGTGTTGAAACTAAAGAGTAGCATTGACAATTTTCTGAATATAATCTGGGTGGAGGGAACATAGAGGGTGTGTCTGAAATGAGGATTTAAGAACTGCAGGATAAAGGGAATGGTTACCAGAATGGTCACTATTTCTTTGGGGTTCCTATTCCTGATTTGCCCTTTGACTTTTGTCATAATGCCAAACCTGTCCATACTTAAAATTTCGAAATTACTCCCAACTTCAGAAAATGTAGCAACTGGGAACGGAAAACACTTTGATTTGTAAAGTAGTGAGTTGTTACCATATCCTAGCGTGTTGTATTTATTTCCCACTTTGAGCAAATCGGTGTTTTAATATCTACTTGCTCTGAGACTGGTGAAAATAGATTAGGAGAAAGTTACGAAGAACTTGCCTTTTGACTTTCTTACTGAAAGGAAACTGCTTGGCTAGTTCAAAGAGCAGATGCCTTACTGTTCATATTTTGCAAACAAGATCATTTCTTCAACAAATGGAGGCAGTTGGAACATGGTCAACTCAGATAAGTTGAGCTTTGTGTCTCCCTGATAAGCGAAACTGTTTAATGATAATTTTACTCGTCCACTTGGGAAGTGACCAAAGCACTATTAGATAAGTTAAAATTTTTAAAAAGCGTGGAAAATACTTTTGCCAACTGTTTCTTCTTGGCCTCTTGGCAAAGATCAACAGTTACGTTCCCTATCTAGGGACTATCTCTTGTGGGCCAGACCGGATGATCTAATAGGTCTTTATAATCTCTAAATACTGTGACTTTTATCCCCAAGTGAACTACATAGTTTATTTACATAGAAACACATTCACAGGCTTAAGGAAATGCAGTATGACTAATGCTAAGGAAAGTGAGCCAGAATGATTCAAGTGACTTTTTTTTTTCTAAATAGGATAAGTAAATTAAAATCATAGACATTCCCTCTAGTTCCCTTCCAGCATCTCAATATGTAGATTTTAGGTGTCAGAATTCCCCAGTAGTGAATTATTTTTCTGCCACCAGCAAATTATAAACAGGTTGTCCTGTTAAATCAGTAAACCTTTGCCATACTTATCAAGAAAGCTCTTCAATGGAGATTGGGTTTAATTGTTGTTTTAATTTTACATTCTATCCTAGGCACATGGGAAATTAAAAATGTTGGGAATGATAGAAAAATAAAAATTGTTAGAAAAATACAAGCATGATAAATAAAGCATAATCACTGTGCATTTCAACTTTATTAAGAATGTGGTTTTGTGCCTTGGGCTACATTTATAAAGACAAATGAAGCATTGGGAGGAATCTCAATTTTTTAATAAAAAAATTGTTTCCTCGGGATTGTGCTGGCAAAGACAACATTTTTAAGGAGACTTTTCTTTTTTCCCTTCTGTGTTGTACAAATATTTTATGCTTTCTACATCAGGTGATACTTTGAATTGTCTATCTGGGACTAAAAATCAAATGGTTTTATTGTTGTTGATTTTTTTTTTTTAAATCAAATCTCCTCCATATAGGACATTGGGTCTCCTTCAGAATAAATATAGGGGCAGTCAAAAGCTCTTCCTTCCAGAGGACTTAGAGCTTCTCAGCTGATTACTTGCCCAAATTACTCTGGCATACACAGGTTAAAAGAATGTGGTTAAGAGATACCAAATAAGAAGGCAGATGACAAAACCCTAGTATCACCCATGAATTGTGTTCCTAAGCCAATTGGGTAAGCATCACGCCATTTATTTTCAGAGGAGATGTCTGGATGCTGATCCTTTCTGATAAAAATGGTCAAAGTGAGGAATTCTGTCTGGGGGCTTGATGATCGGTCCCTTCTATGGTGCTTTCTGCTTCCCCAGTCCTGATTTATCATTTGAAAGTCCGTTCTAGTTCAGCACTGAGGAGAAAGGCCATATAAATGCAATGCATTACTTTCTGACATCCTGTAACTTAGTGCACGATTGATGATGTTGCTTATCCTTAAACGAAAGCGTTTCTTAAAAGATGATAATTTTTCTACGGGCTCTCTTGGAGTATATGGTACAAGTTCCAGTAAGTCACTCCCAGCCCCCACTGTGTCAAGTGAAGATATCTCTCAGGTCGCTTCCCACAATAAATTCAATATGAAACGTCGCGGATATTCCTCACCCCGCAGTCTTAAGGTCTAAGCGAGAGTATCACTCTCCTGAATGCAGCTCCTTTTACTAACTTATCTCAGTTTGGTGTCTCATCACACTCTACCATGATTTATCTTTCATCTCAATTACTTTCATAGCTCATGCTTTGAAATTATCCGAAAACTCAGATCCCTGCTGAGGGCCGGGTTCATGGTTGAGGATACATTTGTTTTCACTGTTTGTGTCCTCCGAAGTCGAGCTCAAAGGTCACCTTCTCCCTTTCTGTTTGCCTCTCACCTCCCTCCAGCAGCTCTTCTTTTTGTGCTCACATAACACTTTGTTCAAACAGCGAGCATATCATTAGATGAGTGTTATACATGTCTGTTTCACTGAGAGCTTTAGCGAATTCTTTGATGGGACGGACACCATTTCAATCATCCCTTTATTTCCAAGCTGACACATAATAGTTGCTTAATAAGTGTTGGCTCACGCGAACCAGATTTTCTTTCAGTAAACAATTTTGACAGGCCTGTGATTTAGGAAATGTGAAACTCAGCTAACATTTGCACCCCACGTTTAAGTTCCGTATTGTATTCTGTGGCATCTACGGGCTTTTCCCCTTTCATTCCGCTATTGTCTCAGGGCACAAGATTGGATCTGAAATAGATTTAACAGCCAAGTGAAAATAGGACGCCGTCAAGGCTTGGCTTTTGAAAAGTTTTCTTAGGATATTGGGAGTTCCCAGAAATTCAAGGGTTCGGTAAACTGTGGGTACATAGGCTAAGGCCCAAAGAGAAATATTTTAATGCTTATCAGAACAGAATTGATCAGAAATTGTATTACTCCCATGCGATTTCCCTGCAATGGGATGAAACTTACTGGAGAGAAAATCTCCCCTGATGAAATCTACCCTTTTCTGCATTGCTTATTGAGTGTAGATAAAACCATCATGGTCATGAAGATGATGAATGGCTTTGCTTTGATGTGACTAAGCTTCCCCAGTTGTCGTAGCCTCCTACTGAGCCACATTTCTACTATAGTTTTTGAAGTTTCTTTAAATTGAGGAATATATTTTATGATGGTGGTGGTAGTGATAGTCATGATGGTGATTTGTTACATTAGTATTCGTTGTGCAAATGGAATAGACAATAAATACTGAGTTCCTTTTTTCATTATCAAAATTAAAAAGTCCTTCCAATTAAGTGAGGTACTATTACAGTATCAACTGTGTCTAGCAATGTTTGTTCAATTTAAGAATTCATTGAATACATTTTGTTCGTATGTTATCTTTTATTTTTGAATCCCAGGAAGGAAATAAATACAGTTCTCTGAAAGGATTTTAGTACAACTCTGCCCAGAGAGTTAATGTGACAATAGTCAACTCATTGGTTTTTTCCAATCAATTTCATTTCTCTGTATCAAACATTTGTTAATTTACTGCTCTTTTGTTCTCTATTCCTCTATGTCCCTCTCAAGTTCGAATTTATCAATAATTAATAATCAATAATTAACATCAATAATATGGGCCATTAACAGTGTGTTGTACCTGTTCAATTTTCTGTGTTGTACATAGATTTTATGCATGTGTGTGTATATATGTGTGTATATGTGTGTGTGTGTGTATATATGTATATCTCCATTCATTCAGTCGTTAAATAGTACTTTACTGAGCGTTTATGTTAGGTGCTGTGGTAAAGGCAAGATAGATATGATATTTCTGCCCTCAAAGATCTTGAAATGTAGTGAAGGGAATAAAATAATTACAAGATGATTACTTCACAAATACAAATGCATTAAATACAATTCCAAAGTGCTGTGGTGAGTCAGAAGATGAGGATATTTCCAACAGGCTTCGTGAAAGAGATGCATTTTGAGCTGAGGCTTGAAGAATGGGTCGAAATTTGAGGGACAGAGATTGGGGACAAGATATTCCTGATAAAGGCAGAAGCATGAAGAAGGGGCTTGATTAGCAAGAAGTAGGGAAATAGTCCATTTGGGTTTAGACAAATTAGAAAGAAGAAGAGACTTTACAAGTAATCTGAAATCAGTTCATAGAGGGATTTGAATGCCATGTAAAGGTGTTTGGAGTTTTGCCAGGTAGCTGTGGGGAGCCAGTAGGTTGATTAACTGTCTACTTTAAGATGATTAATTAGCGTATAAAGTGGACAGGATGGGATGTGGGGAGACTAGTTAGGAACTTATTACCGTAGACTCAGGTGATCCCCATATCAGTCTGAACCAGAGTATTGGCAACGTGTGTCGAAAGGCGGGAATGTTTGGCATATCCTGTCTGTGCGATTGGGATTCAACAGAAGATGATGAATTGGAATAAGGACGACATATACTTGCTGAAGGTTGATTAAGTAAATTAATTTATTTTGGACTTAAGCAATATGGTCTTGTGCATTTTTATAGCAATATCTGCCAGGCCAGGGAGAGAAGCAGGGGAAACAAATGGCGATCACTCAGGATCATAGTTTGGAAAATGGAAAGCTGTAGAAGGTCAGAAGATAATAGATCCTGGGGTCCTAGGGAAACCATCATTGAAATAACTTCACAAAAGTTACTGACCAAATGGAGATGAAGTACAGCTAGAAGACAGTGATGAGCTGGGGGGATCCAGAGGAATTTTGGAGTTTCTTTGTTACAAATAGAAATTGAATATGTCCAATACAAGTGAGGACTGGGTGGCAATAAATGAAGAGATTTCCTGAGGGTGGACACCATTCCTGATGATGAGGAAGCTCAGGTTGTGGCCGTGTGTATTGTTGGCTCCAATGGAAATGAAAGGAAATTACTATCATTGGACTTGATGAGGTCAGGGTACTGGAAAGACCCTCAGACAGCATGGAGGAAAAGATTGTAACTGATACAGAACTAAATTACAGAATGGAAACGCCCCCCTACACAGAATGAAAGTTCAGAGACAAATGTTCATGAGCTGCCTCCATCGCAAAGAAAACTGTGATATGAAAATCAGGCGAGTCTTCATGAAGAAGCCCCATTCTTGCCATCGGGCTCTGATAAGTAGTGAATCCTCAGTCACTTTCGAATTTTTCAAGAGTTCAATTTGTCATTTCAAATGCAAGTAATGTATTTATTCCCTTATTCACTTAAGGCAAAGGTACCCTAAGCTCACCATCGCTGGATACATGTAAGGGTGCAATCGATACTCATTTATGAATTCCATATTTTCAAATTTGCCAACTCGCTGAAACGTATTTATATTTATGCACCCAGATGAATACTGACAGTGCTTTTGTGGTGATTTGCAGACATGCACAAAGCATCGAAAATTTATGTCACCTGATCCACACGTTTCCAGCTGAGGTCAAGCAAGGTGATGTTCTGCCTTTTTGTCTCGGCTCTCATCCTGTGTCCTTTCCGAGGTCTATTTAGTGCCACGTTCGCAGTTTTGCACTTTTTTATTGATGATTTCACCATTTAAAATGGCCCCCAAGTGCAATGCCGAAGTGCTGGCTAGTTCCTAAGTACAAAAAGCTGTCATGTGCCTTATGGAGAAAATACATGTGTTAGATAAGCTTCATTCAGTCAGGAGTTATAGCTCTTGGCTGTGAGTTCAATGTTAATGAATCAACAATATATATTAAATAAGGTGTCTTTAAACAGAAACACACATAAATCAAGGTTATGTATTGATCAGTTGATGAAAACATGACCAGAGGCTTGCAGGAAACTCTCCCAGTATTTCCCTGGGGAGAAATTCTTCAGTATTCACTAATTCAGTGTTTGTGGCAACTCTGTAGACCTAACTACCACAAATAACGAGACTCAAGTGTACCTTGTTTGTTTGGGTTAAAGGTAGCTGTTTTAGTTGTTTAGATCCCCACTCAAATTCTTTATCACTAATGACCATTTACTCTCCAAAGTGTATAAACTTTGCATAGATACCATTCTCTTGTTAATTGGTTGATAAAAACCAAAAGATGATTTAGTTAAATTTTTATTTTGAAGGAATTTTAGACTTACAGACAACTTACAAAATAATTATACAGGGTTCATCTAAATTTCCCTAAAGTTCACATTTTTACAACCATCATATAATGATCGACACTGAAAAATTGACATTGTTATAGTACTACTAATCCACAGACTCTATTAGAAGTTCTCAACTTTTACCTCCAATGCCCTTTTCCTGGTGCAAGGTCCAACCCAGAATCCGGCGTCGCATTCTGTGTCATGTTTCCTGTCTCTTTCAGTTTGTGACGGTTGTTCAGTTTTTTTTTTTTTTCTTCCACGACCCAGACACTTTTAGTGTTTCCTACTGGTCAGATATTTTGTAGACTGTCCCTCAGTTTGGATTAACGTGATGCTTTCTGATGATGAGATTGTGGCTACTTATTTTTGGCAAGAATTCCACAGAAGAGATGATGACATCATATCGGGGTCAATGATGTCAATATGTCATCTTACTGGCAATGTTACTTTTGATCATTTGACTAAGGTAGTGTCTGCCATGTTTCTCCACTATAAAGTTATCGTTTTTCTCTTTGTAATGAGATTTTTTTTAATGTTAAAATTTTCTAGAGTACTTTGTAGTCAATCAGGAAGCACATTATCACTAATCAGGTCAGTGCTGAGCACGATGATAAGTAGTTGGCTTAATTTTTCAATGGTATCATTTTGTTCACTGGGAACTGACGGTCTAGTTGGGAAGATACGTATGGCACTCATTAAACAGCACTAAACAAGGAAAGATATGGAAAAGTTCATTGTGGCCAACAGTATGGCACAGAATATAAAAGCTGTAGGAGTAGGGAAATAATCTTGTGGAAAGTGGGAACACGTACTGGACTTGGAAGGGTGGTAGGACTTTTCAAGGTAGTAATTTATAATCCACTTAATTTAATGCAATATAATGAGTACCTTAGTTCCTTGGGAACTATGCTAGAAGCCAGGAATATGGAGACAAAAAACAGAATTCCTACCTTCAAGGAGTTCCCAGTCTAGTGAGAAGGACAGAGATGTCTGACTGGAGACCATATATGATCAGTGTTGTACAGACACAGGTGAACAGTGGGTATTACAGGTGCTGGGGGAGCAATACCACACCGTAGAGGTTCGAAGTCGACAGTCTTCAGGTTGTCTAGACTCTCCACACTCTAAGAATGCCAAAAAAAAATATGTTCCTGGGTTGATGTCACTCAGTCTATATTTGACCACTTTGACTCACAAGAAGTTAACTTCTCAATATATCTTATTCTATCAGTGGGTCTAGTTTCTCCTTCTGCTGCTGCAGGGAATAATTCTACTCCCTGGTTTTGTTTTTGTTTTTTAGGATAGTCCTAAAAGAAGAGCTATTACCTCTTTTCTTAATGTCCTCTTTTCAAGAGAAACATGAATAAATCTACATACTATATCTGATTTCTAGATCCTTCACAATCCAGCATGTTGGCTTGGTTTGTGTTTCCCTTATAAATAGTCCATTCCCCTGCACCCTAACCCTCACCCTCATCCTGATCTCCTCCCCTGGAAATATTTTAAAATAATTGTTCTATGAGGGCTCCCCCACCCAGTTCAGTTAGAGTTTTGAACCTAGCATTCAAAACGTATTTATTTCTGTCATATTTGGTGCTCTTCGTTTTGACCTCTTGTGGGAGTTCTCTTTGAACTTTGATCTTTTTGTCTGGCATAGCTTTTATTTCCCCTCCCTTTTAATGTCTGAAGATTTGATAAGAATATAATCTATTTTCATCCAAGAACTTAATAAAATAAACAAGACAGGGTCAAGAACAGACCTCTTGGGCAAAAACCATGTATGTCTGATCATTTCACAATATAGAAAGCTCCCATCTGTACTCTCATGCAGCTTCCATGTCTCCCTCTGGAGGGAATGCATGGTAAGGGAAGAGCAGGGCATGCTCGTTGACAGTGTTGAGCTTGATGCAACTAGAACCCAAGGTAGCATGTTGGCCACCAGTTTCAAATCAGGTTATACTTCCAAGAAGATGGGTTACAGTAGGTCATATCCTAAAAGCCAGGAAGAGTCATTATGGTTAATAAAAATAATTCTCTAGTATTATACTGCCTGTGGGGTTTTCTCACATGCACGGTCTAAGATATGAAATGGCATAAGTTGTCAGTAAAGACTTTGGGTTAGGGAATGATAAAATAAAAGCAAAATTTAAAGCAGAGTATGGGGGTGCCTGGGTGGCTCAGTCGGTTAAGCATCTGCCTTTCGCTCAGGTCATGATCCCAGAGTCCTGGGATCAAGCCCCGCATCGGGCTCCCTGCTCAAGACGAAGTCTGCTTCTCCTTCTGCCCCTTCCGCCACTCATGCTCTCTTTCTCTCTCACTCTCTCTCTCAAGTAAATAAATATAAAATCTTTAAAAAAAAATAAATAAATAAAGCAGAGCATGTATTCTGTTAATGGAACTCCAGATGGACTGGAGGGGGAAGAAACTGGAGAGGGGGAGAGTAGTAGGGAAAATGCTCAAGTTATCCAGGAGGTGAGGAGGCAAAGAACTTAGTCAAAGACAGCAGTGAAAAGTGGAGGGGAAGGAAGAGATAAAAGACACATGTCCACAGAAGAGCAATAGACTTTATAACTTTTGTAAAAATGGACTTGGGGAGGGTGGGGAGGGGCAAATCAAAGATAACTTACACATTCTAAACCTGGAAGAATGGTGGCTCAGTAGATGGGGGGAAGAAAGGAATCAGTATGGGGAATCCTATTTAGCTGAGGTTGGTTTTCCTGTTTTTGTGTGACTCAGTGGCAATGAGAGACAAGAGTATCCCAGGGGGAGCCTAAGACTATAGAGTTGTTATCCATTAGCGGAGAGAGAAGGGTTTCTGCGGAATGCCATGTTCAAGCAGAAACTTAAACAGCTTCCTTTGTGGTATAGCAGAATCATAGGATCACAGTAGCTGTCAACGCCCCCTTGGTTTTCTGGCTCATAGATGGATTATTGCAAAAGTATAAGTATTGTTTCTGATTGAATCAAGGATCTCTTAACTTTGCACATCCTCTTAATGTGTTGCAAATGGCAAATGTGGTTATGAAAATCTTGGAAATGGAGGTTGGCTAAGACGGATTATGTCCACATCACAGAATGAGTCATAGGAATAAAATCTTGGAAATCCTGCTCCTTAACCATCAGCAAATATTCTAACACAGCTATCTACCTACTTCCAAATAGAACATTCTGCATTTCTTCTTTCAAGGAATGTTCAATTTGTAGTCTCTCTACACCCACTAAAAAATGAGTGCAAAGAGAGAATGAAAAAAATATTAACTTGAAGCCCCATTAATCAGCCTTTAGAGACGACCCCGTTATTAAGCTTTTGTTCGTCATCACCAGACGTTTGTTAAGCACCTGACTGGGCTTATGCATGGGGCAAAAGTCACATAGGCTGGCCCTCTCTGGCCATGTAGACCCTACATGCAAGAGCAGGAGAGAAAAAAATATACAACAGCCACATAGAAGTGGTAAATGAGCCCCTCTTCAATTACATTAGCAATTCCTCGTCTATCCTATTTTATCAAGGAGCAAAGTCCTCCACGTCAGTAAATGTTTGTAAGAATAGAAGCTATCTATGCAGGCATCACCACACTTCCACCTTCTTAGCCTTTCAAAACAGTTTTCTGCCCCCAACCCACCTGGTGGCTATGAGTCACCTTAGGAAATGACCCTTGTTGAATTCTACGCTCTCATGAAGTCTTTCTTCGCTTTTTGCTTCTTGGTCATCTTCGTATTCATGGCTGGCAGTTGCCTGCCCTGGTCTTGCTGTGCTTGTCCTTCCACTGCTCCCCCATGTGACTTACAGCCTGTTTCTCTGAAACATAGTCAGGCCTGGGGAAGCAGTTAACCAAGACTGAGGGAAATGGTAAGTGAAATGAGTCAGTATACAGTTCTGAGTGGGGCTCTAAAATAAAGGTGTGGAGTATTGTGGAGACATTCAGCTTGCTACATTGAGTGTCCAAAAGTATGTGATCTGCTCACTGCTGTAGGCTGGAGGTTGAGGTTAAAGAAATACTGACCTCAGGAGATCAGGGGGCCGGGTGTGTTGCTCTATTTACAGTATAGATTATTAGGTCACAGGTTAGTACGTGTTATAGGGATGGAAAGCGAAGTCTCATGTCTGGAGAGTGGAGAAATTATAAACTTTCCTATAATCACATGCAATAAAAATTGAGCTTACTATGGAGTTATAAAAATAAAGATAAGTGTTATACTCCCATCTTAGGTACCTTCTCCCCAATACACCCCCATACATACACCATTTTGTTAATTTCACTGGTGGCCATTTTTATTAAGCCAGAGTAAAGTGGTGTTCATTCACTAATGGGAATGCTGTCGTTCCCCGTGCTTCTGAAGAGCCTTGTCCCTACCTACCATGGAACAATGTCCTGAGAACCAAGCACTGAAGAGTAAGCTAGACGCACAACCCTTAGGTAGAGACAGAAAAAAGAAACAGTCACTTTGAAGATCACAACTGTATTTTATTATCGAGAGATTAAGAAGGACCATGATTAGCTCAGAGCTTCGGGTTTTGTGCTAAGCTTTGGAGGGTTATTTGTGAGTCCCTAGAAGTATCCCGGTGGGCTTTTCATGTGTCAGGTGACTATGCAGCATGCTTTTCTTTCTTTGCTATTTTTAGGTTTTTCTAAGACTGAACATGAGGCCATACTCTTCCTTCTCATACTATTTTAGAGGAAAAATATTTTCAGTGTTAAAGCTTAGGATGATTTCTAGATTGACTATTTTTCAACTGATACAGAAATAGTTCGATTACAACCATCATTTAAATTCCCTTTAGTAATACCAATATTAAGAGAATCTGTTATGCTTGCAAATTAGAATAGTGTTTGTATCTCCAGCGGTGGCCCCTTTATTTCTCTTCAGTAGATCTGTGCAGAGTACCTGAAAACACAGCATTCCCATTTTTATATGGCTAACCTGGAACCCAGGGGGGACTAAAGACCAAGGGGCACGCTGGGACATGGATAGCATGAGACTGGGGCGATCTGCAAGCAACAGGACCAGAAGTTCAAATAAGCAGGAAGGGTTTGGTGACAGCAGACGAAGGTTCAAGTACAGAGCAGTAATTTACAAAAGAGGAACAAGTCAAAGCAAATAGAGTCCCATATTTTAAAGGTCGGATGACAAACAGGGATATGTTAATAAGCAGAACCAAAAATCAGTCTCAGAAATGGAAGGTTTCCTGTCTGCTCAGTCTTATGGGGCTTGCTGGCACAGGTGGCTCTCGGGCCTCGGAGTCTAGGGCCAGACAGAAGTCCAAAGATGAATCCTGCCCCTCGATGAGACGAGAACAGAGAAACACAGATTGCCTCATATTTGGTTCCATTTAAGTGGCACCCTGAAACTGAACTTCTCTTTCTGAGTTCGTTGCACAATTTCTTCTATACACTTATGAAATGGGTGGCAATATTTGAAAAGCCTTTCTCTTAATCTTAGCATAATGGTTTCAGGAAAGATTGGGAGAATTCAGTTTTAAATAGGATCCCACTAACACCATGAGAAGAAACAACTTTCGAGAGAGCTTTTTAGAATAGCTCTCCGGTACCTGAGACAGCATCAATGCAGATATTCCAGTATCTGGATCTAACTTTGAGTTATCCAGAACAAGATGCCATCAAACTTCATCTGTAAAGGGCCAGAGCATAACTCTGCTAGGCTCTGTGTGCCACATGGTCTCTGTTGCAACCATTCACTCTGCCGTTGTGGGGAGAACGTAGCCATCGACAAAAGCAACAAGTGGGAGCAAGCAGATTCCAGGACAACGGGCGGCAGGATAGGTGTGGCTCAAGGGCTGTAGCTTGCTGACCCCTAAACTAAAAGAAATTTGTTTACCAACAAAAATGTATTAAAAAACAAACCTGCATCTTCCTCTATGTCATGAAGAGTTCTTCCCCACTGCACCATAGAACATGGAGAAATAACGAGGCTCATCGGAGGTCTGTGATCCCAGAACTTCTCAACGAATGTAACTGCTCTCCTCTGCCACTTGTCATTTTGGGCAAACATTCGTATGAATCCATCAGTCCTTGAAAGTGTGATTAGATTATCCATTTTATTTCTGGGGAGAGGGATGTCTGTGTTCTTTTACTGAATGTGTCTGGTTACTTCTTAAAGACCAACTTCTAGCAATTTTCCCTTTCTGAGCGACTGGATTAAGGAGCCTCCTTCTGCTTGATTTTCTGTAGTCGAGTGCCCTTGCTGTATCTTGTGTTCTAGCTTCTCCTTGAAACCTTTAGACCGGGGCCACATTTACCTACCACTTGTTTATCTTTTGTGTGTTTGGTTTTTGTTTAGACAATAGTTTGCTCTCCGTTGACTGCACTCCCTGAAAGCAGTGGCACAGAAAATCTAGAAACAATGCAGAATCCCCAAGTCACTTCTATTTTGGAATGCTTTATGTGATTTTTTTTTTTTTTTTGAGGAATGCATTTACTTTGTTAATTGTTTCCTGCCCAACCTGATATAAAATCAACTCTAATTTCGGGAGTATTTCATTGACCGAAGTACCATAGAAGTGTGTCTCTGATTAGGAAAAAAAATTGTTGGACATGGATAATACTTATGCAGATAATAAGAGATTTGAGTATATGAACAATCTATTAGCAGTTGGCGTGTCCATCAGCAAATATGTTTGGAAGCCCCACTATTTGTAATGGATATGTAACATGTACTGAAATATTATTGGGTACTATCCTAGGTATTCTCCGAACCTTTCCAACAACCGTATTATGGGAATATTGTTATTTTTATTTTGCAGTTTAGGCTTTGAGAGGTAAAATGACTTCCAGGGGTCTCAGAAAGATACATGATTGGGATTTGTACTTAGTCGTCTGGTAATAAATCTAACACCCTCTAAATAGCTACCTGTGGATGGGTACTGAATAACTCTATGCAACTCAGAAACATCATTGCCCTCCTTTTTTCTGGACCCTGAGAGGACCACAGATTTCATACAACACAGGATTGCTCCCCGGAGGGAATGTGTGAACTATTTTCCGGGATAAGGCATGTATATATTTATGCTTCCGTGCCTTTGTTCCTGTGCTTCTCTCTGCATGCCCCATCTTCCTCCATCCATCCGCTCTCTCTCTCCTCAATATGTTGAGCAAATTTATCGAGATATAATTTACATGCAACCCACTGCATCCCTTTAAAATATACAACTCACGCATTTTGACAGGCTCACATCCATAACTCAGCCATGACCATCAAAATACGAAACATCTTTATCACTTCCAAAAGTTTCCTTGGGTCCTTTTGCCATCTGTCTTCCTCTCACCCTAGCACTAGGCAAGCTCTGATCTACTTTTTGTCTCTATCGATTGGTTTGCATTTTCTACAATTTCATAGAAATGGAATCAATATAGTATATACTCTTTTGTGTCTGGTTTCTTTCATTCAGTATAAAGTCAGTTTTGAGACTCATCCATACTGTTACACGTGTAAGTATTTTGTTTCTTCTTATCAGTGAGTAATATTTCGTTGTGTTGTGAATATATGACAGTATGTTTATCTATTTACCATTTGATGGACATTGGGTTGCTTTGGTTTTTGCCTATGATAAATAAACCTGCTTTGAACACTAGCTTGTGAGTCTTTGTGAGGACATACGTTATTATTTCTCTTTGGTAAACCCTAGGAGTAGAATTGCTGGGTCATATGATGGATGTAGATTTAACTTTGTAAGAGATTTCTAGTGTCCTCAGTGGTTTGCATTTTACATCCCCACCAAGAACATATGTGAGTTCCACTTTTTCCATAGTCTTATCAAAATTTGTTACAGTCGATCTTTTAAATATAGGCATTCTAATGGGTGTGTAGTAGCATCTCGTGATTTTAATTTGCATTTATCTCATGACAATGACTTGGAGCATCTTTTCATGTGCTTACTGGCCTTTTGTATATCTTCTTTTGTGAAATGTTTAAATTTTATCTTTTTTATTAGTTATCATTATTATTGGGTTATAAGATGTCTTTATGGATGCTAGATACCATTCTGTTATATCACGTTTTGCAAATATTCTCTCTCAACTTGTGGTGTGTATTTTCATTTTCTTAAAGGTTTCTTTCAAAGAGCAGAAGTTTTACATTTTGATCAAGTCCAGTTTAGTAGTTTGTTCTCTTATAGTTCTTTGTGTTTCTGTGTCTTATCTTTATCTTTGCCTAGCCCCAGAGTTTCAAAGATTTTTCTCCTATGCTTTCTTCTAGAAGATTTATAGTTTTAGCTTTTATATTAAAGTTTGTCATTTACTTTAACTTTTGTATATGGTGTAAAATAAGGGTCAGTGTTTATTGTTTTCTATACAGTTATCTTGTTCTAGCACCATTTGTTGAAGTGACTTTTTCCCCCGTTAAATTGCCTTGGCACATTTGTCAAAAAATTCAATTGACCATGTCTGTGGGGGTCTATTTGTAGACTCTGTTCTTTTCCATTGATCTGTATGCCTGTCCTATCCTCATTTATACCACACTGTCTTTATTCTAATATCTCTATAGGAAATCTTGCAATAAAGTAGTACGAAACCTCCATTCTTGTAAAACTACTTTGAAAAGTCTAGAACCTTTGTGTTTCCATATAAATTTTAAAATTGTTGGGGCGCCTGGGTGGCTTAGTCATTAAGCGTCTGCCTTCGGCTCAGGGCGTGATCCCAGCCTCTGGGATCGAGCCCCACATCAGGCTCCTCCACTGGAGGCCTGCTTCTTCCTCTCCCACTCCCCTGCTTGTGTTCCCTCTTTCACTGGCTGTCTCTATCTCTGTCAAATGAATAAATAAAAAATCTTTAAAACAAATTTTTTTTAATTGCCAATTTCTGGGGGGAAAAAGGAAAGAAAGCTTGCTGAGATTTTGACTGTCAGATTACTTTGAATCTATAGCTCCATTTGGGTAGAATTTATATCTTAATGATATTGACATCTTCTTATCTATGAACCTAGTATATCTCTGCATTTCTTTAGGTCTTTAACTTCTACCAGCAATATTTTGCCCTTTTCACTGTAAAGATCTTACACCTTGGATTAGTTTCCTAAAGCTGCTGCACCAGATTATCAGAACAGGTTGGTTGAAAACAATAGAGATTTATTCTTGCAGTTCAGGGACCAGAAGTCCACAATCAGGTTAGCTCTTTCTGGATTCTTTCAGGGTGAATCTGTTCCATGCCTAGCTTTGGAGGATGCTAGTAATCCTTGCTATTCCTCAGTCAACCTCTCTGCTTGTATCTTCCCATGGCCTTCCCCTTCTAGATTGCAGTATTGTCTCCTTTTCCGTCTCTTGTAAGGACACTGTCTTTGTACTGAGGGAACAACCAAATGCAGGATGATTTCTTCTCAAGGTCTTTACCTTAATTGCCTCTGCAAAGACCCTTTTTCCAAAAAAGGTCACATTCTGGGGTTCCAGGTAGACATATATTTTGGGAACCACAATTGAACTCACTATATGCATATTTTTGAATATTTATTCCTAAGTATTTTATGTTTTATGATGCTATTATAAATGGTTTAAAATTCTTTGTTTCCAATGATTTATTGCTAGTATTAAGAATATAATTGACATGTGTGTATTAATCCTATATCTTATGACTTTGCTAAATGCAATTATTAGTTCTGGTCATTGTTATATAGATTATTTCAGGATTTTCTATATAAACAAGCACACCAGTTATATATAGAGGCGATTTTACTTCTTTTTCTAGTCATGCCTTTTCTTTTTCTTGCTTTATTACAATTACTAGGATGTCCAGTGAAATGGTAACTAGAAGTGATAAGAGCAGGACTTATCCCAATATTAGGAGGAAATAATTTTATAATTAAGCATTAAGGATGATGTTTACAAATCATTTTTTATATAATGCCTGCTATCAGATTGAGAAAATTCTTTTTTTATTCTTTATATGCTGAGAGAGGCTTTTTTATAATAAAAATGAATATGAGTTTCATCAAATAATTTTTTCTGCATCTGTTGAAATAATGATGTGCTTTTTCCCATTTAGCCTACCAATAAGATTAATTACCTTGCTTTTTAATACAAACCAATCTTACATTCTTGGAATAAGTCCTAATGGGTGACCATGTTTTTTTGTTTTGTTTTTATTTTTTTATGTTGCAAGATTTGATTTGTTAAAATTTTGCTAGGGATTTTTGCATTTATGTTTATGAAGGATATTGGTCTGTAATTGCCTTATAATTTATTTTCCAATTTGGATTTTTAAAAAAATGAGTTAGGAGGTGTTCCCTCTTCTTCTATTTTCCAGAAAGGTTTGTAAGATCAGTGTTATTTCTGACTTGGATATTTGATAGGAATCACCAATCTTTCCATTTGGGCCTGGAATATTCTCTGTGAGAAGATTTAGATAATGGATTCGATTGCTCTGAGAGATATAAGACCATTTAGATTTTCTGTTTCATCTGTGTCAGTTTTAGCAAGTGTATTTTTCAAGGAATTTGCTCATTTTATCTATGTTCTGATCTAGTTATTTTTATGTTAGCCTAGAAACCTTCTCCTCTTGAAACTTTCCCAGAACAGAAGTGATTTCACATTCTTTGTGCCAGTACTTTATCTGGTATCATTTGTATTCTCCACCTTCCTTTGTGGTTGTTTGCCCATATATCTCTTCATGTACTAAGTTAAGGGCTTTGAAGTTTAATGACAGCATCCTAAGTATCTTTGAGTTTCTGCCCCCTTATATGGTGCTTGGCACATAATAGATACCAACCACCCCCAATGTTTAATGAAACAATTCCATTTGCCATTGTCTAATTTACAGTTACACACACGTTTCTAACTTTCTCAGGAGATTATGAATATCTTTTGCAAAAATGGCAAGTATTGTTCAATGCTCATATTCCTTCTATATCTTATATTTACAATAATTTTTAAAACTATTAAATAGATTTGCTGAACAGCATAGAAAAATCAATATTCTATAAACTCAGGAAAGAGGTTAAATGGAAATCGGGAAAGTATACATCAATAAAGGGAGAGAAATAAAGGAACTAACATTGTTGAGTGCTTACCTATGCCAGACATTGTCATAAACAATTTATATTCCTTGTATCATTTAACCTTAAAATAATTAGGCATAGAAAATAATATTATTGGGGCACCTGGGTTTCAGTCGGTTGAGTGTCTGACTCTTGGTTGCAGTTCAAGTTGTGATTTCAGGGTAGGAGATTGAGCTCCGAGTCAGGTTCCACAATCAGCACAGAGTCTGCTTGAGATTCTCTCCCTCTCCCTAGCCCTTCCCCCACCCAGGCACACCCGCAAGTGCACTCTCTCTCTCTTTCTCTCAGAAAGAAAGAAGAAAGAAAGAAAGAAAGAAAGAAAGAAAGAAAGAAAGAAAGAAAGAAAGAAAGAGAAAATCTTTTAAAAAAATAAAATATTATTATCCCCATTTTATAAATTGGGAATCTAAGGTGAGGTTTCAGAAAGTCAAGTACTTTGCCCAAGTCTACAGAGTTATTAAGTGGCAGATCTGGATTTCAGATGCAAACCCAAATGATTCCATTATCCATCTTCTTGGTTTCAATTATACTTTTGCCCTTTTGGCTTCCTACAAGACACTTGATGGATTTTCTCAAGTTACCTTTAAATTCTACCTTTGTCAGAGTAGAATATTCTGTGACGCCGCAGTTGAGTGTTGGAATCACTGTAAGTTTAGAAAAACTCCAAAGTATTCCCTGAATACTCATTCTGCCTATAGCATGAAATATACAGAAATGGCAAAGAAGATTCCAAACAGCCTTATCTCAAAGTATGCTGTATAAATCCCTGTTGTCTCCCCCTGCTCATCAGCTTTTGTCTACAAGCTTGCCATTATTTTGATGATAGCAGATGCTACAGTTCTGGATGTGGTTAATTGGATGGCATCATTGGTTCCTGAGTTCCTACCCACATGGCGTAAGAGCAATTAAGAGCCCAGGGTCATGATAACTCAAGCAA
Source organism: Ailuropoda melanoleuca (assembly GCF_002007445.2). NCBI lineage: Eukaryota > Metazoa > Chordata > Mammalia > Carnivora > Ursidae > Ailuropoda > Ailuropoda melanoleuca. The sequence goes on along the minus strand of NC_048225.1, from coordinate 17,546,703 downwards.
TCTCCACAGCTGCTTGTGAAAGGAGAGAATATTTCCTTACAGATGATCTTGCCTTTGTATATGTTCTATATTGGTTCTGTTTAGAAAGGTCTGTGGGCTAATTTGTGCAAGGCATATTCTTTTTCCTTTTGCTTTGATAAAAGATATTTGAAACATCAGATCCAATCACATACGCTCTTTGCTACTGCTAACTTAGATGTGTCTACTTTAAGTCTCTTCTCTCTCCACAGAACAGTACTCTACAAAGCACCTAATTGGGGTTCTCTATGATAATCAGGCTTTTCCCAGTTAGAAATGTGACTAATGCACCATTTTCCCAATACATTTTAGCCAAAGAACTGGGAAGGGGAGGCACGTTTTTCAGTGATTTCTGTCTATCCATAGGAACAAGAGGTTTCTGAGGTCTTCCCAATGTGAAAAACAACAGCATCAAAATAATAGCATTTGTTTTTTTGGGTGCAATACCATGGTCAGGAACTTGCTATTTCAACAGAGAAATTTTTTGCAATACATCATTGAAGAGATGACTTAATTCACGCTAATCATTCCCTCTAGTCTACCATGGGGAGGGCAATACTTTCATGTATCATAAGCAGCAGACAAGGCAGCTGGATGCATTTTCTCTCTCTTGAAATTCTAATCTCTGTTGGAATGACTTCCTTAGGCATCCACAGCTCTAGGTTCTTTCTAAGAAATGAAGCAAGTACTCCCAGGGCTGTTCACATTAGGGAACAACATCTAAAAAAGTATTCCTGCCTTGTAGACATCAGAGAGCAGCATAGAGATGTTTCTCACTCTGAGGCAGAAGATAAAAGCTTCGTTGTGGTTTGAGTGTCAAGCTTGTTGAGAGAAGGACATGGTCAAGACTTAACGTTAATTAATAATGTGTATTCATACAAACCTGGATCAAATGATATTATACACGGAGGCAGGAGAGATCCAGATCCAAACCTGGATCAAATAATATTGTACACGGAGTTGGAAAGAACACACGAACCCTCGGAAGAAGCTGTTTTCAGCTGAGGATTTTTGAGTAGCCCCTGGGAATTAAGGGAAGTACCAAGGATAGGAGGAGTTGAGAAGAACAGAAGGGCAGGATATAATCTCTTTTTTCTTCCACCATACACTGTGCTTAGGCAAAGCCCAGTCTATGTGAGAGCTGCCCTATAAAAAGTTGCCGAATGAATGAATGAATGAATGAATGTTTGATTCCAAACACTTTCTTACACGGTAGCTTTAAATTGTGGTGAATTCTCTTGTGTTCCATCTGGGTATTGTAGGAAGCCAGGAAAGATCTTTCTATTAGATCTTGCAAAACTGAGAGCGTACTTTGTACTGCCCGGATAGGACAAGCTTCTGGAAGTTCCCTTTATCCAGAGGCAGAATGGACCCTCTTGCCTGCAACTAGAACATTGTTGCCAGTTTCAACAAAAGGCCTGAGGAAACAGTGTTTCCTCTTACAAGGTACAATCTTGGCTCCTCTACCGTAAGGGGGGCTGTTCTTGGAAATGTACTCCTGAAACTTTCGTATTTAACCAGGATACAAATTGCATTGCTACATAATTCCCCCTGCTGAGGCCCTATGAAAGGAATGAGTTGGGACAGATACAGCAAGATATTAGGACAAATTTTCCCCATTCTTCCTGCTGTACTACACAGAAGTGAACTTGATTTCAACAAGATGACCTAATTCTTAGCATGCTTTTCTACCCACTTTCACCCATAATGCTTCCAAATCACTGTCTGATTCAAGATGTGCAGAGAAACAAAACGGAAAAAAAGATAAACTGGCCAGTAAAAAGTAAGATGACATTTAATTAAAACTAAGTTTGCAAGTTAATGGAGGGAAAAGGGTATATTGTTAAAAAAACAAAACAAAACAAAACAAAACCCACCGTGATTAAACCTCAGGGCAGCCTAGCACATCACTATCCTTTTGTGGTTTTGAGTGTATTTTATTCCTGCCCTGGAAGTAGATATTTGTCATATTGTTAATAATTGCTCTACTAAATTGTACTCAACAGCGAGCATCTCTGTAACCTTGTTTACTCACAAAGCTTTCATTTTCTTCCTGTACTTTTCTTAAGCTTGTTTCTGAGGGGTGGTTCCTTCACATAAGCTTTCAATTTTTAAATAACACAATCCGTTTATTTCACTAGGCATCTTTATTTGCTTAAAATGGGGAAGAATCAGATTGTGATTGTGGTGTAAATCAGTCAATCCTTTTCTTCCCTTTATAGGAAAAGCTGTGGGTAATAAAAAAGAGAATTGAACAAAATAGAAATTCTACTAGGCTTTTATGAACTCAGTCTTTCGAGTAAGAAGAGCTAAATCCGTGGAGTGGGGGGAAGAGAAGAAAATGCAAATGGTGTTTTTTGTTTTTGTTTTTGTTTTAGAGCTTTTACTTTAAGCCACTCTAGTATCCCCCTTCTCTTCCTTCCACTATCCTGGCCCCACCCGGACATAGTCAGAATCCAGGGCTCCGGACACTTCACAAGCTGGAAGGAGAGCAAGAGTGAGGGTCTGTGTTAGCCTGCCCCGGTCTTCACGAGAGGTCCAAGCAGAAAGGCTGCCTAGAGAGCCTCATTCTGACCTCTCCAAAACTGCATCAGAGAAACTCCTAAATTGTATCAGTCATCCTGAAACTTGATCAGTAAAGAATTTTTCTTAAGAAAAAATAAAATACTTAATCTTGTTGGGATCTTTTGAGGTAGGAAAATCTGATGAGAAATAAACATTCCCTATATTCCTATGCCTTGGGTATGCTCCTGGAAACATTGGAGGGATTGATTGCCAGAAAGTCTTGGCAGTTTTCAAAGATGGCTGGCCAAGTCATAAGAGAACGAGGAGAAGAGGTTTATGGTACTGAGTCCGGCATTGTGTGTAAAACACAGGTTTCAATGTAAAGAAATCTGTTGCACAAAACCTTGGAATACATACCATCCTGTCTTTTCTTTACTACCCCCTGCACAAGTACCCTGTTCCTCAAAAAAATTTTTTAGATAATAAGAAAAAATAGAATGAATATGATCGTAAGGAAGCAAATCTCTTTGTCTTAATGTTCTTTTCCTTTTGCTTTTACATTTAAGAGTTAAGACAACATTTCAGCAGAGAAATGTGGAGAAGGGTAAAGGGAAATCAATAAAGTTATTCTGTGACTTTTCCCAGGAGGGAGCAGTGTTAATCGAGAAAGGCCTGCTTGGCTATATATCAAGTCCGAGGAGAGAGCAGGAGTTGATTTTGAAACAGATTTCCCGGCTAAACTGAAGGAGAGATATATAAATATACATATATGTACATACATGCATACATACATACATAATTTTTACAAGAATGGTGTGTGTCTGCATGTACACTATTATATACATTTTAATGTACATGAAAAGTGTGTATTACATACACACACATTTAAAAACTAGGTAAGAACAATTGCTTAAGGTCATAAGTGATATTGGACAACAATTCCCCTAACAGTAGTTTCTGTATATTGATCTAGGATCATTTTATACTTTATAAGTTTCTCTAATAAGTCCTTTGACTCCCAAAGAAGGAACTTGATGTACAAAAGCCTAAAGTGACAGGTGAAGGGATGGAAATCAGATTTCCTGACCCAAGGCCAGTGGAAGTGTCTTTGATCATGGGGAAGCTTCTAAAGAGTCTCTCTGGGTAGTCACTTTCTCTAGTGACTACAAAAATTTCTAGCAGGTGTGATTTCAGTAGAGCTTTCAAGAGCCAAGTTGGCCAGGGCACTACCCAGTTCCACTGGGTCATAGCATCACATTCTCATGTTCACTAGAAGCTGTGGTGGTTTCTTCCTGGACAGAGTTGGACAACATAATTGAGTGGGATACTCGAGTGTCAGTCCTGATGTATCTTCACAGTGTGATCTTGAGTGAGTTACCTATCCTTTCTGTACATTGGTTTCTTTATGTATGAAATGGGATGAATAATTCTTACCCCTTCCAAACAACTTCCTTATTGCCCAAGAATCTTATCCAAATTTCTTTGTCCCTCTCAATGCTCAGATTTCAGAGACGACTAAAGGGGGATCTCCTTTCCATGACCCAATCTACTGGGATTAATTCCACCACTCTGAAACCTTTCACATTTTTCTTCTCTCATTTTGGATGTTCAAATTCTAAATTGTTTTTAACATCAGCTAAGATGCTCTCTTTATTTTCTTTCTTTCTTTTTAAAAGATATTATTTATTTGGGAGGGGCAGAAAGAGAGAGAGCATGAGCAAGAGGAGGCACAGAAGGAGAGGGAAAGAGAGAATCTCAAGCAGACTCCCTACTGAGCGCGGAGCCTAAGGTGGGGCCCGATCTCACCACCCCAAGATCATGACCTGAGCCAAAATCAAGAGTCGGATGCTTAACTGACCAAGCCACATAAGCACCCCTCTATTTATTTTCTAAATCTAAACTCCATATGTATCATAACTGTTAAGAAAATGCTTTTGTAAGAGAATGGAATCTAGACAGAGAGAGGGACTATGCAGTTCTAGAATTTCCCTGGCGGAAATTTCAGAGTGCATCTACTCTAATCCTTTCATTTTACAGTTGAGGAAGCTAATGATCTGAGAGGTAAAATGTATTGTCCAAGGTTATTGTGACAGAATTAAGTGGAGAACTCATGCCTCTTTAACTTTCAGTTCTATATTCTTTCCATTGGTTCATATGTCTTGAGACCAGTATAATTAGAAATAGTACCTGAGGGGCACCTGGGTGGCTCAGTCGGTTGAGTGTCTGACTGTTGATTTAGACTCAGGTCATGATCTCAGGGTCATGAGATCAAGCCCGATGTTGGGCTCTGCACTCAGCAGGAAGTCTGCTTGAGATTCTCTTTCTCTCCTTCTGCCTGCTCCCCACCTTCTCCCTCTCTCCCTCTTTCTCTCTCTCTCAAAATAAGTAAATAAATCTGAAAGAAAGAAAAGAAAGAAAGAGAAAGAAAGAAAGAAAGAAAAAGAAAGAAAGGAAAAGAAAGAAAGAAAGAAAAGAAAGAAAGAGAAAGGAAGAAAGGAAGGAGAAAGAAAGAAAGAAAGAAAGAAAGAAAGAAAGAAAGAAAGAAAAAGAAAGAAAGAAAGAAAGAAGGAAGGAAGGAAAGAGGGGCACCTGGGTGGCACAGCAGTTAAGCGTCTGCCTTCAGTTCAGGGCATGGTCCCGGCGTTATGGGATCGAGCCCCACGTCAGGCTCTTCTGCTATGAGCCTGCTTCTTCCTCTCCCACGCCCCCGGCTGTGTTCCCTCTCTCGCTGGCTGTCTCTATCTCTATTGNCGTTATGGGATCGAGCCCCACGTCAGGCTCTTCTGCTATGAGCCTGCTTCTTCCTCTCCCACTCCCCCCGCTGTGTTCCCTCTCTCACTGTCTGTCTCTATCTCTATTGAATAAATAAATAAAATCTTGAAAGAAAGAAAGAAAGAAAGAAAGAAAGAAAGAAAGAAAGAAAGAACGAACGAACCTGAAGTTNGAACCCTGAAGTTCGAGTAAGCAGACCAGATAAAGATAGGTCAACCTTTGGTTTTCTCCAGGGCCAGATTCTAACTCTGTGCGTAACCTGACCAGCATGGCTTTAACATTCTCACAGGAGATGGAGGCTTCCTGGTTGCCAGAGCCTCTTCTTTTTGTCCCTTCCTGTCCCATAAGACCCAGCCTACAATCTGGATCTAATTGAATTCCTACTTTTCCATGTCTATTTTGGACATGGTTGCATTTGCACAGTATCTCTTAGCTCTGAAATTTTAAGTTGACTTTACACATTTTTTTATTCAACATTTGCTGGGAGTTTCCTGTTGCCAGTCACATGCAGTCGATTGGTCTGTGTTACATGACACCATGACCCTAGATTATATTAAATTCCCAGAAGAGTACAGACTGCACAACAATTTGTAAAGCACCTATTACGTGGCAGGCACGGTGTTAACCGGAGCAAGATCAAAATCAGCGTGTCTCCATGCCGTGCATGGTAAGTATCTGCAGAGCTACGAGAGCCGTGGGCCCCATAAACTGCACAATTTTCCAGACTTGGGCTGGGCAGTCAAAATATCACAGTGAATCTTGGAAGACTGAAGAATGCCAGAAAATTCACTTAACCTTCCTTCACTTGGGAGTGCAGGTTGGTTGCCAGGAACAGTTGGTTTGCTCTGTACCTGCCTGGATTGGAGCGCACAGTCCAACATTCCTGAAGGGCAAAGCACGACACCCCAGAAGGCTGGCCTGGCTCGCTCCGACATAGTTCCCTGTGCTCTTCATGTCATTGCTATTTGCTGCATGGAGAGACTCTCAGACGACTGTCGAATGCGCCACACTTAAAATCTCTGAGGTAGCAGTTTCCACCTTCAAAATATTCCTCTGTGTCTCCCCAGAGTACTCCCTATTCATCACTATTCATCTATCTCTGTTTGAAACTTAGCCGGAATTCTGATGCTGCCGAGGCCCCTTGGTCCCCGAAATGTGTCTCAATCCATGTTTCTGTATTCTTTTCATTTTATTTCTTCTGCAACTCAGTGCTTTTGAAGCTCATCTATTTCACAAAAGCTCAAGTAAATTTAATCCTATCTTTTTGAAGCCCTTCCTTACCGTGCTGTCATTAGTTAATAATGGGGGAAACCAGGAGGCACAAGGTATGATTATTATTAATGACACCTTGGATTTGCACACACTCACTCCCAATGAACTCTAGGCAGTTCATACACATTAGCTCATTTTTCCTCACAACAGCTGGGCTGGGAGACCTAGATTCTATTCTTGGTGCTATAACAACCTTCTTGGGAAAGGTATTTAGCCACTAATTGCCTCGGTTCCCAACTATGAAAAGGGAATAATGATATGAGGATAGTTGCTTCTCCCTCTCCTTATCCTAAACCTTTAGAACCTCAATAGCACCAAAAACAAAACAAAACAAAAATCTGACGGGTCTAAGTTCAAAAGAGAAGAAGGAGTGTGTCTTGACTTTATTTCCATTAATGAAAAGGTGAGATACAGTCCAAGGAATTTGACTGGAAACCTTGAAATCTGAATTGTGATCCAATCTCTGCTTCTCAATGGACCATTGCCTTCAATACCTCTCTCCTTTATATGGGAAAGTGCTTAGAGATCCGGAGCTGCTGAATACTATAAAAGGGGCCCAATCTTCTAAAGAGCTTTAACTCGGTCAGCAAAGTTGTCTCTAGGAACCATGGCATCAGTAAGACACTCCTGGCTTCCAAAGCCTTCCTCTTCCCCCACTTCTCTCCTTTCCCTTGCAGCCTTCAGGCTTTTTAGCAATTTCAAAAATATATACCAACAACTCCAGCCCAAGTCACTGGCTTGTATCTTTGGTCTCATATCATCTCTAGACTCTTGGCCTGGCAATCTCAATCTTCAAAAGTTCCAGGGGCGGAAATATGCCTCTTTGCTTGCCAGCCTGAACCTAATGACTGAATGGCAAAGAACCTAGACCAAAATAGAAGTTGGCTCTTAGATGACATGTGTCAGCCAAGAATAATGCTTTTTATAACGTCAGGCTCAATTCTATTAGTACACAGGTAATAGGGATCTCACCCTGTAGAAGGGCCTTGATTTTCTCTATTTTTCTCCCTCAGTTTACCCATTATTCTGTAGGAGTGAGAGCTTCTCTCTTTTACCTGTCTACACTCAAAAGGCTATTGAAACGTACTACTTACAAATTGGTAAAATCAGACCCCAAGGCAATGGAACATAGATTACCTTCCAGAGGGCTTCCCAAACAACATGGGCCATTAGATAAACTCCAGTCCTTGTATGGAGTTAGTCTGGAAGCCAAGAAAAGCCCTCTGAAGCTCACCTAATGAGGCATAAGAAGGCAACAGAATTATTTTACGTATTCATATCAAAAAAATTATTAAATATATATGCTGAAGATTTCTCTCACCATTGATTTCTCCTAATATTCTAAAAGGCTAAAGAAAGAAAAAAAATTTTTTTTACTAGGCAAAAATTTAAGTGTTTAGCCTGATATTACTTAGCCTGACACTTGGAACTCTTACGGATTTGGAGTATAAAATCTGCCAGATGACTTCTTTTGAGACCACTTGAGCTGCACAGACTGCTGGTACCAAACACTGCTCCCTACTGGTTCAAAGTCTCATTGCCGCAGGAAGATGGTTTTGCCCATCGGAACATCAGACAGCTTCCTCATCCTCCCCTTCTTGGGAATAGTTTTGTCAATTAATGAAGGATTCTTGCTGAGGCAATTTAGATAGTTCACATCTAAAGTATGTTCAGAGTTTGGGGGCTGGGGTAGGAGGGCTGTGGCGACATATCCCGCTCTCCCTTGAGAGTTGCCTTCAGCCCCCTCAAGGGCCACATCTTTAGAAACTTGAGTGGATCGAAATTCTGAGTGTGTATCCATGCTTGTCGAAGGACGGACTGAGTGCCATCGGGTCCCCCTGCCCTTCCCCTATTCAGAGACAGGAATTGCCTGGATGAAGTCTGGGATGGAAGCTAGCCTGCCAAGAATACCACTTATACATACTTAAAGATTCTTCCCTTAGGCAAAGTAAGGACTTGTCTAAGCTTTTTTTTCAGAATACATATTATGAAACTCTGGAGCCTTGAGGTCATATGGTCACGAACCATTTCTAGCTTCTCCGCCTCATTTTCTGAAATGAGGGCATCTGAGCTGGGTTGCTTATCTCAGATCTGGACTTACCCACACACTTTAAAGTGCAAGAGATCTCCCTCCCTGCGAATAGCCCAGAATAGTCCTTCACAGCCACGTCATCCTGGACACTTTATCACTTGATATTACCTCTTAATCCTCAGATCAGTGAGATTTTAGACAGAATTTGTCTGGCTTCAAAGAGAAACAGCATGACTGCTGCACATTAAGAATGAATTAAACAGACCAATTTGCTATTTTTCAGAAACACAAATAAACATGGCTGTAAGTGGGACCTCAGCCAGAGTAGGGTCTTCACAAATAGGGCTGCAATTCATCCTTTATTAAATGTTACTTTAAAAAAAAAAGATTTTATTTATTTATTTGAGAGACAGAGAGATAGAGAGAGTATGAGCAGGGACTGAGGAGAGGGAGAAGCAGGCTCCCTGCTGAACGGGGAGCCCGATGCAGGACTCGATCCCAGCACCCTGGTATCATGACCTGAGCCGAAGGCAGACGCTTCACTGACTGAGCCACCCAGGTGCCCTAAATGTTACTTTTATGTGGCATTGGACTAAGCGTTATTCCAAGGGTTATTTAGACATGAACTTGGCTCTCTGAAAAAGTTTCAATCAAAACCACATCAGCATACAAGTTTATTTTAAAAATTTCTGCTGTTTGCCAGGTGTTATGGTATATACCAGAAGCACAAAAGTGACCACATGACAGCCCCTCTCTCCATTCACCTTGGAGTCTGTGGATAGAGACAGCATAGTCTATGGACAGTGCCAACACCCGAGCACCACATTCTCTCCTCCAGCTAAGGGCATTACACTGCCTAGCACAATGCCTGACATACAGTCAAGTACTCCCTAAATAATTATTGGCCAAAATGAGCTCAATGAAAAGAATGAATAAATGTTAAGGTACTACAGAGTGCTATGGAAAATACATCGAAGGAGAAACTAGACTAGTTTGAGGGGCTGAACTGTGCAAAGTGTCATTTACACTGAGAAAGGGTCAAAGAGCCTAATGATGCGGAGGACAGACCAGGCTGATGGAGTTAGACCTGGTTCAAGTCCGAGCGGTGCCACTGAGAGCTGGGCAAGTCTAACTATTCCATACCTTCTTCTCTGCCTCTGTAAAGCACTGGCGATGGCTTTGGAAGACTAAATGAGATATTATTTATCGGTAAGCCTCTGTCGCAAAGCAGAACCTCGATGATGGCTATTGGAGGAGTAACAGAGAACAGAACTGCAACGTTCAAGCAATGAATACCTAAGTAGTAAGGTTAAGAGCACAGACACTTTGAGGGATGGATGGCAATGATGAGCTTCAAGTCACAGTGGCCACTGGGAGAGGTGCTATAGACCTTCTTAGCTTCTAAGCCCAGTTGACGGGGTGGGGGAGGGGAGCAGGGCAGGTGACTTATGGGATTTGTCTTCCTCTTCCAATCCATCCCAGAAGGCTTTCATATTCATGTTTTAACTACAAAACCATGTGGGCCCTGCCTGTTGCTGTTCACAGTATGGTATATACCCTTTCAGATAACCTGAAGATATTGTGATGTGTGGAAACTCAATGCAAACTATATATATATATAGAGAGAGAGAGAGATCTCTATATATAGTTTATATACATATATTTATGTGTATATACATAGAAATACATACATAAAAATATAGCCTCTTTCCCTATAAGTTCTTATAATAATTAGCTTCTGTTGTTTTTATCTTAAATACCCACAAATATACCAGACCCCTCTCTTCTGTTCTTCCTTCCCTGCATGCCCATTAGGCGCTTTCCCACTGCATTCATATAGTTGAATCAGTATACACACACACACACACCTGTTCTCTACTGGCTTCAGCTTTTTTTTAGGTGAGATTTCGGGAAATGCCCTGAGATGAACTGGATTGTTAGCTATGTTAATATGGGGCAGCTGGGGAAGGGAAGATGCTGGCCACTGACTTTGGTTTGGGTTTTCAGTCCATAACATGAGGTACAATTATAATTTTGACATGGCAAAACCCAAAAAATGTCAAACAAGAGTGTGAGGGACCAAAGAAAGGGGATGGTGGTGGCCAAAGACAGGAAGCTGCTGGGCATAAAAACATTTTAGACATAAAAATTGGGGGAGGGGAGAACTAGAGGTCTTTCCGATGATGATGATGATGGGGGAGGGAAAGCAATTGGTGGGGCCTTTGAAATTGTGCCAGGAACCAAGAGCCAGGGGCAGTGGCAGAGGGGAAGGCCAGGTAGGACAATTAAAACGGAAATCTGGCTCCTTACAGCGCAGCGTGAAGCGGGGCTACAGAATTTGCTGCAGTGGGAGGTGGGGCCAGTCTGGCACAGTCTGTGGGTTTGAAAGGAGCTGGGCGGGTTGGGGAATGCCAGTCAGCCTTTGTAGTTCTGAGCTCAGAGAGGGGGTGACGAATACTGGGCTTCAGGTCAGAAGCCTGGCTTGGGTGGCTTTTGGAGAAATTTTCCCTCTGCTCCCAAACTCTTAAAATGTGCTCATCACACCACTGGCCTCCAATCACAGCGTAAACACGTGTCCTGGAGGCTGTCCTCCAGCAGAGGTCTCGGCCGTGGTACCTGTTGGCTGGCTGATGGGGTCCTTCTCCTCTCCTATTCCCAAGATATCCTAAACGGGGCTGAATACAATATCTTTGCATATTTCCCTTCACCCTTCCCACATGCTTCCCATCTCCCAGACTCCTCGGGTTAATCCCCAGGACAACCTTGCTTTGAAAGAAAAAATGTGGTGAGCCTCCTAGAAGATTTGGATCTCAGAAGCCTCTGTCTGTCCTGCTTCAGCCAGACGCCAGACAGCCGGCTCAAGGAGATGCACAGAGAAAAGCAGCAGTAAGTTTTTGTTGTTGTTTGTTTTCAAGGCTTGGTTGCTCTCCAGAATTAAGGCCCCTAAAAGCATGAGGCTTTCTTTTCTTTCTTTTCCCCCTTCCCTTTTGTTTCTTTTTCTTTTCTTTCTTGCGCAGCAGAAGGAAATAATATCCCCTTCCCATCTTGGGGCAGATTCAGGAAAGCAATTGAATTAGAAAGTGTTTCTTCACTGGTGTTCCTATCTTGGGTGAAAAATACCTGAAGTTGATTCGTGCGTGCCTATTCTCAACACTGTAATATTTTAAAATGTATCTGCGTTTGTTAAAGTAATTTGTACCGATTGTTCTTCTCCAGAATAAATACTATATCTCTGGCTGATTGATTGTAATTATGATGAATTTGTCCCGGCACTTGCATGGATGTCTTCTTTGAGAATTTGTGTGCATATTTGCTGCTCATCAGAGGGAAGGATAGAAGGACTTTGGAAGGAGGGTGTGGTCCCGCTGATTCAGCTACCTCCCCAGCCCATCCCTGACTCCTTCCCTCTGCTCCTCCCTCTCCCCATCTCCCTACCCTGGCTCCTCAAAGCCATCCTGAGCCAACTGTCAACAAAATGGCATTTACCTTTCATTTCTCTCACTGCCTGTGTTAGACTCGGGCAGGTAGGAGACCACTCCCCACAATCAAATTCATCACATTTGTAATCTCAGCATATTTTCAGACCAAGACAGAGACCAGACTAGTGCACCCACTCCTTAAGCTTCCCTCATCCTGGGATTATTAGCCCAGATAGTAATCACAATAATAATACTGTATTTAGAAACTCTCCAGCACATTTCATCTCTGAGAGTCTTACAGATGTTAACTAATTAATCTTCACAACACTCCGTGCAAGAGAGGTAAATATTATTAACCATGATGGGATATACATATGTATATGTGAAGGACAGCAAAATAGTTCACTTATGTATCATGGTTCACTTGATATAGTAACTGGTATTTTTAAAACACCCATCATAGATACAATAATTAGAGATGTGCTTTTGTTAACAAAACCACTACCCACTTCTAGCGTACCCTTGGGTACTAAATAATTACCCACTTTGTGTGGTTATCTAGCTCACTAATTACCCACAGAAATTGGGGTCAGGTGTTAACTGCTTGAAATAAGTATCCTCTAAAGACATCGCTGAGTTGTATAGAGAAAATGATGTGTTCATAGCAAAACTTTCATAACTCATATATTTGTACATCTTTGTAAGCGGAGTGAATACAGACGGGGGCAAATGAGCTTAGCATGTGAAAATCATGCTGAACTGTTGTTGCAAAGGTAGAGAGGTTTAGGAGAGTCTAGGGAAATTTCATCCTCTGTTTACCTTTCCTTTCTGAAGATGAGTGAGAGGACACAGTTCCCATAATCTGGTCTTCATATGCAAGCACACTAAGACAATTGGTGATTCTGGTTAGGAATGATTCATTTCGGCGTTACAGGGAGGCACCCAGTGAGTCAAAGATTTTTTTTTTTTTGACAGCTCCACCCTTTATGATTATTCTAGCATGTTTCTTTTTTTCTCATCAGTCTAGTGCAAACACACTATTAGCCAAATCCGAAAAAGATTCTAACCCAGTCACCAAGCCTGCCAACCATCTCTTTCTCCTTCCCAATAACGACAAAAAAAAAAAAAAAGTATTAAAGGGAATCCAGCACTATGATTGTAAGTCTTTCTCTTTTTGCCTCCATACGTTCTCCCCTCCCCTCCCCTCCCCCTCCTTGTCCCTCCCTTCCCTTCCTCTCCTCTGTTCTCCTTTCCCTTCTTCCTCTCTCCGTGTCTCCTCATTTGTGCTTTTCCTTCTCCTTTTCCTTGGCATCCAGCTGTGCTGCAGGTCTCACAGTGAGAGACAAAGCACAGTGTCTGAGTTGAGCACAAAGAAGCTACCTTTAAAAAACATCGACTTGGAGGAAACCTGCTTCCCCAGATACCTCCCTCCCTTCTTTGCTATTTACAGAACCCAGCCTTATACTTCACACAGCACGGCCTGTTTTCTGCGTGATTCTAGCCCGGAAAATCGGGTGAAGATGGCAATATACCCACTGTGTGTATACATAGGTAGAGACCCCGATTTTCGGGAGCTACCTGTTTTCCAGGATCAACGTGTAGCCGAGCTTTGCAAATGCACGCCAACAGACATGACGGGAGACGCTCCCCCTGCTCAACCCAGATGTCTTTCATTTTTATCTTGCACCACTTTTTTTGTCATCTGAATGATTACTTATCATTATCAAGGGGCTTTAGGCTGATCAATGGAGTGTGTATGTATCTGATGGACATTTGAGGAGAAATCCTTCGGAAAAAAGGAAAATGTCTGCAGTGGAAGTAAAGGGTTAGGATGGGCTGCAGTGACTGATGAGTTCATTTCAAAATCCACGGGAACGTAAGTGGTAAATTAGTACATATGGCAAATATAGTTAGCGAGCAAAACCTGCCACTGAAAGGAAAGAGATTTCGAGCCTTTTAGTCATCTCACGGCTGAATAGAGTGCGTATTTTAAATATAGATTTGAATCACTGCTCTTTTATCCCTCTCAATACCGATTTCAAAGAAGTATTTGGGCGCTGTGGACTTTCTGTCCATAAAGAAAACCCACCAAAATTCACAAAATGCACCACCTGCCCTCCAACATGCTTAGGTGTTTTATGCCCGTGGGATGCGGAACAATTAGGCAGAGAACTGCACTGAGGTCTCTCTTCATCACTCCTTCCTCCTTTTTTTTTTTTTTTTCCCTCCCTTCTGGAAAACATGATACCTGATCTCTGGGTCTAGCAGGCTGAGGATTTTTCTGTATTTGTATAATACAATGTCTGGCCTTCCCCCTGACCTGCTGGTGTATTTTTGGTCTCATTAGTAGTCAGGGAGATGCCTTAGAGCATCCGGGGCTGCGAGTCAGAATGAGACACTACAACGGAGAGAGGGAGTGAGCGCGAGAGGATATTAGAAGGGAGGCTTGTCTCCAAGATATGGAAGGAAGTGAGAAATGACAGGACCGCAAGCTTTGTATGGAGGAGCCTGGCAGGGCGGGGGAGCGGCGGGGACGGGGAGAGCCAAGTGGATTCTCAGAAAAGGAGGGAAGCCTTAGAGGAGCTAAAGGTGATTAGAGGGGGATATTGATTCCTTATTCTGCCAGAGATTTAAGCAGGCATGCGAGGAATCTGCACCATGGTTGGCAAAAGGAGACCGGTTGCCTCCTGTAACCAGACACTCGGGCTTTCCAGGAGCCCAGGGAGAGAGCTGAGAAGAAAGGGGGCAGTGTGGTCTAGGAAAATTCAACTTGTCGCTGATTTGTGCCTGATGCTTGCTGTCCGTCAGCAGCCTCCCTTACAATCTTTTTTCTCTCTCTCCCTTTTTTTCTTGCCTTCTCCTTCTTCACTGGAGCCTAGGGGAGCCAGCAAAGATTAAATGTGCTTTCTCAAAGGCAGCCACTTCATGCTGCTATGTCGAAAGGGCCATTATTATTATTATTTTTAATAGTAAAAGAGAACGGGAGAGAGAGCGTGAGACAGAGAGAGAAGCAAGGTAGGTTGATGACGGACTAGCTTTCTGGGAGGAAAAGGAAAGTGAGAGAGAAAGGAGAAACCCTGAACTGAACCGGAGGATCGTGCCTGAGAAGGATCTACAGAGGTGAGAAAAAAAAAGTTGTCTTGAAGATGGGGGGTGGGGGTGCTGGATAGACCTTGTGCAGAGGTGAAGGAGGCATAGTTTAGCTGTCTTGCTGGTATGATTCTATTTTGGAAGAGGGGGGAGACGGTGGAAGAGCCTGGAGCTTTAACGGTTTTTAGTTGCATATGGAAATATATACCAAATATTTAGCATTTTTACGAACTGCTGGAAGCCCCTCCAATGCCTTCCTTGCAGGGTCTGCTTTGTCATTCTCTTTGACTAGCCAGCCATCTACCTTGCTTAGGCTGGAATAAAAGAAGAAAAATGGAAGGAAGGAAGGAAGGAAGGAAGGAAGGAAGGAAGGAAGGAAGGAAGGAAGGGGAAAGAAAGAGAAAGAGAAAAGGGGGAAGAAAAATTTTAAAAGAGTCATCGACCCACCCACTTCCCCTCCCTTCCCTTTCCACATTGGAGGCGGCATTGGAGCCCCTGGCACAGAGAAGCTCAGCTTCCAGGCAGACGGGGGGAAAGCGACCCTCTCTCAGGTACAGAACCGGTAGCTTCTGCGAAGATGGTGGGGAATTAGGCTTCTGATTCCTCTGAAATATTGGCAAAAGGCTCCGAAGGTTTGGCGGCGGGAGTGGGGCGGGGGAGACGGATCTCCCCAGCCTGCACCCACCCCTTCCCACCTCGCCTCCCAAATGACAGCCTGGTGCTGGCTCTGCGTGATTTGGCCTTGGCTTCAGCCAAGCAGCTGATCCAGAGGAGGCCCCGTTTGCAGGACGGACTGGCCAAGTGCACGCTAAAGAAAAGACGGAAGAAATTTTTTAAAGCGGCTCTGGGGAGGTTTTTCATTCTTTAAAAAAAAAAAAGAAAAAGAAAGAAAGAGAAAGAAAGAAAAAAAGAAAAAGAATTCAAAAAAAATTTTTTTAACTGGATATTTTGAAAATTTGATCAGTCCCAGCCCCTCCCTGCACTTCCACCAAATTGCCCTTTTTCTTCCTCGTCAAAGCATAAACTACAGAGTTACAGTCTCTAGATTTGGTGTAAGGCTTCCTGCCCCCGCCTCCCCTCCCCGCCCCGTTGTCGGTCCTCTATTGAAACACCTCGCCCAGGCTGGCGCACTGAGAGCTCACATTTCCCCCCCTTGCTCGGAATGGTGTTACGGGAGGCTGCAACCCTGCTCCGCTTCCAATGGGTGAGTTTAAAACGCTATTCGTATTTATACTTTCATGGCCTCCAAGCCCTCCTTCTTGGTCTTCTCCTTCCGAAAGCCTGATTTCTATGATTTTGCATGCGGCATGCTTGCCCAGGAGGAAAGAGATGCCTCCTATTTTCCTTATGGTCAGCTGTGCTAGTTGTAAGTTCAAGCTTTGAAAAGGTATTTAAGCCTTATTTTAGACCATGGTTTTAAAAACGTCAGCATTTCTGGGTCTATGCATATTATTTTTCATTTTATTAAAACTGTTTTGCCCAAAGCTTCAAAGAGTTTTCTCTGATATACACGCGATTGTATGTTCAGGTATGTATATGCGTCTGCAGATCCTGCGTGTGTGTGTGTACAAATATATTTATATGGAATCAAATTGTGTGACCTAAGGAAGCTTCGAGAGTGAGGGAATACCCTGCCACCTGTTTGTTGCCTTTTAGTCAAGAACCTGGAACAGAAATTGCTTGTCATTCTTGTGTTGCTTTGCTTTGTCTCAAGAAAGAACAATTTGTTGCACTCCTCTCAATCCCTGAGACCCTAACTTGTGATGTTTACGGTTTAAATCCACGGGTTAGGCTCTTGGGAGCTGCGAGTCGTGCCTTGGCATCCTGGAAATCTGGTGGAACTTTTCTCTTTAAAGCAAAAACAAAAGAAAAGAAAGTTTGTCTGAAGTGATTGAGTGTGCCTCTGAGGTTTTCATTGTTAGATGGGGTCAGGTGACCAGAAAGTGGCAGCTCCTGGGTTTCTGTTAAAGTAGGTATATATTGTTTTAAGAGCGGGTTGGCTGCTGTGTGTGTGTGTGTGTGTGTGTGTGTGTGTGTGTGTGTGTATGTGTGTGTGTGTATTATGGGTGCCTGAGGCTTGTGGAACTCATCTACCATGGTCTATATCTTGAGAGCAACACGCAGTACTATCCGAGCGTAACAAGAACAGCTCAGTACCTGGTGCTTGACCTCAGAACATATCAGCTGAAGTCCCAGCATGCCCCGTGCCTCCAACTTTTAAACTCAACAGTTAATCTTAAATTTGTGTCCAATTAAAATGGGCATGTGGACATGTCATACATTCAATATTCACATGTATGTATCATATATGGCTAGACAGCGAACACGCAGAAACAGATGGGGCAAACCAGTAGTTTGGGCTAAAATATTAACAGGCTAAAAATTCTACTCGGAGGATGAAATTTACGGTGTTCGTAAAGATTCGATTTGTATTACTTTGCAAGATTTTGAAAAATGAGAGGAGCAATGTAGCCTCCTTGCTGGGCATCTGTTTTAAAATGTTATACACCGTGAGTTTAAAAGTAATAGGAATTGGAAATATATTTTCTAAATATTTAAATAGAAAGAAATAACAACAACACACACATATGCGATTATTGTATCTTTGGGGAGTAATCAGTGCCCATTATTCTTCATTTAAAGATTGAAAAAAATTGATCAGGATTTAAATTCAATCCAAACAAAGTTATTTGTAACAACAAACTGTACATTTAAAATGATCTTCTCTTAAGGTAATTGTTTACCTAGTTTGTAGTTTTCTGAAAGCGTAACTTTTCGTGACAGAATAATTTTAGTGATTCAGATCTCTCTCTCTTAGTTGAAGAACAGAAAACAGTAACTTACCTTTCCTTTGTTGTGAAAAATTCCAATATACAATTTTATTTAAACGGTTTTGGTATCCTTGGGCCAACATTTATCTTCTATTTTTGGAAAATACCTAAATCGGTCCCGACTTTAAATGCTTTCTTCTTTTAAAGACTCTGTATGGGCTGTAACCTCATTTAATACGTGTAGTCGAAGGTTAAGGAAACTGTTCTTTTCCTGTGTGTGTGTTTTTTTAAGTGTTTATTGCAATTTCAGTCATTGACTCCAAATCGTAGTCAAGAAACCATTTTGTATCAGAAAACTGAATCCAGAAAATGAACCGTGTAACAATTGCACCATGTCTTTTGTTGAAATCTCTTGTGTAGTTGTACTATTTAAATATTACTTTCCAGCCTTTGGTAGCCTGAAAATGCTTCAGAGAAAAGAGTTACTTGATTTCAAAGTCATCCTTTGGTTTCTGTACAACGGATTAATGATTTTTCCCCATCTTAGCATCCGCTAAGTGTGTGCATAGGTATTTGGAAATTATGGAAAGGGATCTATTTAACTTATGGATCTATATTACTGCAAGATTCAAATATTTGCAAAACATTTGGTGCTTTACTAAGTCAAAATATATCTGCAGTTAATTCTATGAAACTGTATGCATGGGCCAATAAAAACATGCTGGATATCATTCTTCTGTGATTGTAAAGGGTAACAGGATAGTAATTTAATACAAGTGATACAGTTTGTATTCCAAGGCACTCTTTCGGTATTTTTTACGTGTTTTCAAGTGGATTGCTCATGCCCTGAGGTTGCGATCACAACTGATCACACGGGCATTTAGGAGTGCACAACGGCACACAGGATCTTGTATTTCAGCAGGGGACTGCCCCAGTGTAAGGGCAGGTTTCTCAACACCCCTTCTTCCTCGCCGAGCCCATCAGCGAAGTTCAGTGAAATGAATAACATAATTGGTGGTTGGTTCAATCACTACCAGTCTAGACTAGCCCAGACGCATCAATTAGAGAGAGCTGTCTTTTAAAGGGGGAGCACAACCGAAACAAGCAGGGCATTATTGATACTGATCTTTAAAAGTGCAAATCCAGCTTGGCAGATAAAAAAAAAAAAAAAATAAGGCGGGGAATTGGGGGGGGCGGTTTGCGTTGCGGGAAGAAAAGAAAAAGACGTGAACTGGAGCTTTCGGACACAGAAGGACAGGAAGCTTGAGAGAAAAGGAATGGATAATGAGCGCAAGCCAACGCAGCGCCTCCTTGGAACACACAGTTACAACGCAGTTCACGGGGCATACTGGTTCACCATATTTTTAACTAGATTCTCCCCCTCCTCCTTTTTTTTTTTATTCCTTCTTCTTCTTCTTCTTCTTCTTTTTGCCTCTGTTTCCAAAGAAGTGCCAGCTCAAAGCCAATGCAGTTGGAAATTTAACAGCTCTAGGAAGCTCTACAGAGAAGAAAGCCAAGTCATACGAACCAGCCAAAACTCCTTTTGCAACATGTTTCCCCAAAAGAAAAACACAGAAGATGTTTACTTTTGAGTCTCTAATTCTACCTTTAAAAAAAAAAAAAATCAGCTGTACTAATGAACAGTACTCGTTTTAAATCCAGCACCTGGGAGCTAATTTTATGGGCAAGACACCTTTACGTAAACAGTTTTCTGTCGAATACAGTAAAATGATGAAGAACGTAACAAAAGACTTTGGTAATTTGGTGGAGGGGGGATGATTTTTGATGGAGAAATAACAGATGATTTAGAAAGCCTTAGGAACACATCAAGCCCCAGGGAAAGAAAATGTTTGATTGGTATTAATTAAAACACTGCTAATATATTCTAATAAAATCAAATTTAACATTCTAAACTAATCCGCTTGGTATGTCAAAGGAAAAGAAGAGTATTATCTTATTTGCATCTCTGCCATCCAAATGCATTTGCTCATTCAGCAGAATTAATTTTTATCACCAGCCTGTTTAATCTCCTCACAGATTTAGTCAAACTTATTCTTTCAAACTAAAAAGGATCAGGGGAGGGAATCCATGGAAGGTATTGGGAAGACTAGTGACTGTATTTAGCACTGGCTTTATATCTTACCATGTCCTTTTCTCTTCATTTGCTGTAGTGGGGTGTGGAGGAACCCGTGAGACTGCAGGGGGGTGATGGATGGTTAATTTTCGTCTCTTTCTCTTCTACCTACCGGGTTATTTGGCAATTTCAGTTGCCAAATTATTTGAGTGGCATTTATTAACATGACTGATGTTGCTCCGCTGATTAATATCTCATTTATTTCTAATTTCAGAATCTATTTTATGACAAATTCCTGATGCAAAAAAAAGGGGGGGCTCTCACGCCATACACCAATTGCTTCTTCTCAATTATTTGCAACTGTGGTCCCCCTAAGATAAAGTGGGGAGGTGAATGTAAAATTGTATTCACTAAGAACTGAGTTCTTTGTTTCATTTTTTAAGCGAAAATTTCTACAGAAAAAAATTTATATTTTCTGAAATGGTGAGTTTCGTGCCCTTGATTTTTAAACTCTCACAATGGGTAAAACTGTCCCCAGATGACATCATAGCCAAAATGTTTCTCCTCTCATTAGTCTCCCATGACGATGATATCATATGTAAATATGTGCCCAACACAAAAAATGAATGGGCCAGAAATACCGAGGGCTGCATTTGTGTATTTCAAAAGTGCGGAATTCTGCCCGGTCTCAAGGAGATGGAAACTACCAGACTACAGTCCTGATGATATTGCCTTTTTTGCTCCATTGCCTTTTTCAGTTCTTCAACATAAAAGAGCAATCGCAGTTCGGTTTCACATGTATTGTTCTATAATCCAGGCAATAAATGCTAATTAGTAATGCTCAAGGATCCGACCATTCAGAGTAATTATCATAATTTACTTCTTCCTTGTTAAAGACATTCCTTGCTGATTAAAAAAAAAAAAATTAAATCGCTTTCCCATTGCACCGTAGTGGAAATGCACTGGAGAGATGTCCGAGGTATAGTAATATCGTTCTGGCAGCCTTCAAAGTCACCCACACGTGCCTCTTAGCTTATTCCAAACGGAATTGCAACTTAATTTCTAAAAAGAGATTCATGTAAATGCATAAAGTTTTGCATGTGCACCAGGAATGTATGATTTTATTTTACAAACCCCAAGGCTCCTCCTTCCCGGCCCACCCCCTTTCTAAAACCACTTACTGAGCAGAACAAAGGAAACTGCTAACTATAGAGGCATCATTAAGTGTGAACAGCAGCAGCATGATAAAGTATGTGATATGACAACATATTTCATTGCACAAAAGTGCAGATAATTAAATAATTCAATAGTAACCCTGACTAATTAGCAGAAAGATCTTTAAAAGGAGGAATCAAGAAAATGGATCCAATCAACTTGAATAATATGCTCCATTCTCCAAGATCACAAATATAGATTTGGTTATTTGATAATTGATTGATTCATACGGAAAGATGAGGACAAAAGCCTGCTCCTCAAAATGGAGCTTTGATCTGGCATCCTCTTTAGGACAAATTAATCCTATATTCTAGAAGAGCAGAATTTAATGGAGGGCTCTCTGTTTTCAGTCGAAGGTGTAATCCTCCGTTCGGTTGCATATTTCTCTTTTATCAGGTGTTCTAAAAATTCGTCAACCCCTTCGCTTTTCATTTCATTGCCTCAGAATAGACATATGAAGCATCCCCCACATTTTCTAATGAGGATCGTGTTTAAGTTTGCTTCTTCTTGCTTGAAGCAAATAAGGATCCTATCACGGAAGGCATAGGATAAATCACCATGCTGAATATTGTATCTGATGGAATCGCCCCCCTCCCTTGCTTAATCTACCAAGGTAATATTCCCAGTTTCATTGTTCATTGGTCCTTTCGGGGAGAGTTTTGGCTTTTACTTGAGGGTTGTAAGCACATTAGAGGAATAATTCCCTCTGGATACTATACAGAAGGAGCCACCTGCAAAATGTTGATGCTGTTATTGAAATCTCAAGTGGAATCAGCTTTCAAAAAATTAGATATTAGATGCATCCGATATAATTTGCAATGTGTAATTATACTAATGTGCATAGAGTTGTGTGTTGCTTTACATGTTGCCTACTTGAGATTTTTTTTTTCCATGGGCATTTCTCATCATTTGAAATGGCTCCTGAGTAGAATGTTCTTAAAATCAGCTTTTAAAAAAAGTCCTTGCTAATTAATATACAAATACAAGGGCTCTACGGTCTGTGTTCTTGTGCAAGAATGAATGAATGCATGTGACCCAGATATTGGAAAGTAATGATCTCTAAGAGGGTTATCATTGTGGACACTTGAATTAGTTGTAAAATATTGCCTCCTCTTGACTAAGTCTTCATCCAGACTTTGGACAATTTGTGAAGTAATGGAGAATATTAGAATAGTAAATCTTATTCCTAAGAAATCCATTTCCTTTACTAGGATGAGATAAAATACCAGGGAAATGGCTTTAGGCAGATATCATTTTAATTTAATCAAAGTAACCAAAATCATAACAGTAATAAACAACTTATTTTCCATTTTTCCTCCATTTTGCATGGCACGTGATGATTTACTAAAACTCTGCCTTAGGTCACTTACACACTAACATCAACTTCCCTTTCGGTGTCTCGACATGGTGTTGCGTTGGACAGAAGACCCCCTCCCCACCAAGGAGCTGGCCCCCGAAGATCTAGCTGTTAAGGAAAAACCCAGGCAGTGAAACAGTGAGTTGATTGGTCAGCCTGGTGCTTGGCACTTGCTATACGCTCAGTAGGCGAAGGTGCTCTTGATGCAAATTTGGAGAATCATTACCATCAGATCACAGAGGGACCCTGAGCAAGGCTACGCAAGAGTCCCAATTTATGCTTATACGTTTGGGAGACAAAAAGGATTCCAAGGGAGGCTCGTGTGGAGATGATACAAGATATTACTCATTCCAATTAAGTAGGCAGAGGCCCCAAAGAAGGCTGATTTGTTAAAACATTTGACTCATAATAGACCCCAAACCATGGTGGTTCATATTTTTATACTATGTATTCTGCAAAATTCATTTTAATGATGGGGCCTATGTTACAAAGGGGGCATTTTGCATGGGCCGTATCCATATAACACCAAAGCAGTGCACTGCTTTACTTTTCATTTGCTCATATGTACAAGGACTTTCCATGATTATGCCACCCAAAGGAGTCACCAAAATATTGTGCCGAGCGTCCTTCCTTACTCTAATAACATTTCAATTTATTCACAAATGAGTCTTACACATGTGTCTCAAGAGCCTAGCACCCCCACCTTCCCAATCTATGTTCACAAAATATTGAGGTCTAAAATCTGTAAGATACATTTTTAATTTCTCATCGAGGATCAGTTGTCTCATGTTTGATCAGAACAAAAAAATACCTGTTAACAATATGTAATACTGGGTTATTTATTAGGTGTTAGAAAAAAAATACACCTGCCATCTAGAGACCCATCTTCAATGTATCCAAAGTGTTTAGGGCAGATCTGTGGCAGTATATCAGTGATATGGGGTCGTCTATCCCTTTTGCTGTGCCTGACTCATTATGCCTCTTCATTGTGCTGGCGTAATGAAGAGGCTGACAATAAAGGCTTTAGTTAAATTAAAATCCACCTGCAAAGCATATTTCATTCATAACAACTTTCATAGAATAAAAGAAACATTAATACAGCTCTCCCCAAATATCCTTATCTGCAGAATGAGTGGGTTGGATTAGTTGGTCTCTAAATGTTTTTACAGCTTTAAGAATTTTTGAAGCTACTCTAAAACATAGAAATAGAAGAACAACCCCAGGACCCTCGAATCCAGAGTCCATTTGTACCAACAGTTGTCTTTTAAAGTTATATTTGATTCCACCTCCAGGTGCTTTATTTACTAACATATTTTGCCTTGCTGCTAAAACAGTAAAGGCTGAAGTTCATTTTCAGGAAGGGCAGTGACAAAAAAGAGGAACAGCTGAAGAATGAAAAAAGCTACACAGTGGGAGAAGGAAATTCTTGATCTGACTTCTAAGCCCATGTCCTTCAGCATTAACACAAGAAGAAACCCAGACAAGCACCTGCCTTTCTATTTTAAGACCATATTCTTTGGTCCTTCTGCCTTCATTTAATTTCTTGCAGCGTGGTTTTGTTTTACCCCGTTGGGTTGATGCCTTTGAGTTTCACGTTTCCCTTTCCATTCGATTCATCTGAATCATGTTAATATTCCCTTTAAAACCCACAGTAGTCACATTAACACACCACGCTTCCCAAATTAAATCTTTCCATGTTCAAAACCTCCTAAAAATTGCCCTGCCCTATTTTCTAAAGTCACTCCGAATGTATAATCTCTCCTTGGATTAAGCAAGCCTGCTCTTCCTGGCTTCCAAGTCTTCGAATGAGCTCGTACCCTGCTTTCCTCCCTGCACACTCTGTCTCTCTGCCACTTGTACATTTCAGAAACCTTTCCCGCTCTCTTTCTTTCTCTCCCTCCTTCCACCTCCATTCTGTCTTCCTTCTTCCCTCCCTTCCTTCCTTCCTTCTTCCATTTCTCCCTTCCTCCCTCCCTTTTGTTCTTTCTTTCCTTCTTTCTTCCACTGGGCACAACGTGTCATGCTCTGAGCCAGGCACTAGAAATACAAAGACAAATACGAGGAACTGACATTAACTCCTAACAATTTCAGTGATTTCATTCGCCTCTGCGTTGCTAAGCACTTCTGTCTCCACAATCATTTTATTTTGCCTTTAGTCTTTAGATTTCTTCGAATTTGTCCTTAGTGTCCTGCGTTCTTTTGTTTTTTCCTACGTGTCCTATTTCAGTAAGTTGCCTTTTGGATAAACCTGAAGCTTTTCTTATGGAGTGTTTTCTCCCAGAGTGATGAGCGTGGGGTGCTCACACACTCAAGCAGTGCGGTTGCTTGACTGCTCCTCCAACGAAGTGAACAGTGAGCAAGCCCTATGTCTTTGTGGTGATGCAGCATTCCACGTGTACTTAGAAATAGCATGGCCCCCGAAGCATCCTTACGTGCACTTATTTCTATCAAAGAGTCAATGTGATAACTTTCTGTGACATGTTCTGTTATTTTTTTAGTTGTGTTGATGTTCCTTTCAGCTGGTCCTATAGCCCCCCTCCTCAGGAAGGTCTCCCCAGTGAAAGGACATAAACGGCACTGGACACAGCTGCACTGGGGGACGTTCCAGCCAACTATGAAGTTGAAACAAAGGAAGCGATCACCTGAAGACACCTCTTCTGCTAAGCAGCACCCCCAAATGGTGCAATTTCAGGCACTAGAACTCCCAGAACACGAGGCAAGCTTTTCAAGAAACAGAAAAAACTTCACAGTGACATCTAGATTTCTAAAGAGCCAAGGACTTTCCCTTCCTTGTGTGTATTCCTCTGTTTGTATTTTAATGCAGTGTGACATTCATTTCTAAATTATTTCCCCAGTATGGATAAGCTTATTAACGCACTGATTTTTTTAAAATAGAAAATCACACAAATGTGTTCATGTTTTAAGGAACAAAATTCATGCTACAAGTAGGTTGATTTTTTAGACACACACAGTTTGATCTGAAGAGTGACCTAAAAGAATATAAAGTACTTTTGAAATAACAAGGTAGTCAGAGGCAATCCAAAGGCTGAAATAATGGTGGAAACTCATAAGGCAGCCGAGAAATACCACATGGTCCTATCTGACACCAGCCAATGAACTCTTCTATTAATCAAGCAAGATAGGTTCCGTAAGACATGGTCACTGCCTCTAAAGAGTGTAAAGCTAGTTTTACAGAGATACATAAACTCTTGAAAAGACAGTAACAAATCAGGTCTATAGATGTTAAGACCACAACAAACCAAAAGATAAAAACAAAGAGTTCAGAGGAGGTCACCATTATCTGGGCAAAACTAGTCTGTTTAGGGAAGAAAGCTCCCAAAGGAGGAAAATACAAGAGGAATCTTAAAGAATGTTAAAGATTTAGGGGCACCTGGCTGGCTCAGTTGGTAGAACGTGCAACTCTTAATCTCAGGGTTGTGAGTTTAAGCCCCACATAGGGCATAGAGCATACTTGAAAAAAAAATATTAAAGATTTAGATAAATGGAAAGGAAAGAGAAAATAGAGTTCTTTAAATGAATGCAATATTGTGAGCAAAGCCATGGAGGAAGGAATCTACATGGTGAATTTAAGGAATTACGAATATACATGTCTAGTTGACATTCAGTGCCAGTGTATATTTACATATACGGTAAGGACTTCACACACACACTTCCCCTCTCTCACCCTGGGTGTCACCTAGGATTATCATCTTATTTCTTTGTCATTAAAGCAAGTGACAGTGCTAGGTGGTAGTATGAGAACTTATGATTTTTCTGTTAACTTAATAATAATTGGTATTTCTTGAGTTCTTACTGTAGGTTAAGCATTTTACATATGCACTCACTTAAGCCTACAACTCACGACAACCCTGCAAAATAGGTATTATGATCCCTGTTGTAAGGATAAGGTTTAATGAGGTCAAGTAACTCGCCAAACTGCCGTATACAGGGTTCACATTCAGAACTGTGATTGCAAAGCTCACGCTCTAAAGCACCAAGTCACAATATTGTGATCAATGTTGCAATATTACCCCTTGAATATTCCTTGATGGTTTTTTGCGGTAAATAAATAGCTATGACATTCATTTTAATGATTTAATTTTTTTCAGTGTTCTGCTCACATCACGTTAGAATGATGGAAAGAATTTTCATGATAGAAAATGGAAGGAATTGGGAAATAGAGCTTATCAGCATTGTAGGCTTTTGTTTGGGTTTTTATTGTTTTTTGCCAGACCTTGAGGAAATTGTTCACTGTGTTCTGCATGAAATCTCAAATTCTTGAGAATTCAAAGAGGGGGGCACTTAAAGGTCATCTGTTGCAATGTGCTTTTCTACAGATGACAAATCAAAGTTAGAGCGACTTCCGGAAGATCACACATTAGTGTTTGGCAGAGCCAGGCCCAGAAGCCAGGCTGCCCAGTCTCCTCTCAGAGGCTCTTAAATGATTCCGCCCTGCCTAAATGAAGGATGAACGTGAATTTGATCAAGGAAAGCGTTCTCTCTGGGTGATCCGGGAGCACCGCACCTAGTAGATTACTTCAAGTTTGCACCTCAAAGAGCCACAGGCTTCCCACCTCAACATGAAAAATAGCCAGTTAAGAACTAACATCTTTTGACGCAGGAATTTTCAATGATCCCTCCTCAGAGAACACATAATGGCTCAAGTTC
This sequence comes from Ailuropoda melanoleuca, assembly GCF_002007445.2. NCBI lineage: Eukaryota > Metazoa > Chordata > Mammalia > Carnivora > Ursidae > Ailuropoda > Ailuropoda melanoleuca. Next base: position 17,519,510 of record NC_048225.1, on the reverse strand, counting down.
TGCGTATAGTGTCTTCAATGATATCCTTAAGTTATTTGGAATTCTTAGCTCACCTAAACAAACCAGATCTTCTAATGAGCATTTTCTTACTCAATTTTATGCACTGTATGTATTTGTAAGTGCTTCTGCATGAATATTTATACATGCCTATTTCGATAGTCCTTATGTTTTTGAAAATATCAATGGTTATTTGCTATTTTAATCCTCACTTATCCATGTAGCTAACTCAAGAATACTTCAGCCCTAAAAAGCTAGAATTGAGGAAATCTCGCTCTTCTTTACCAGCCTCTTTGCATTTAGTTGGCGTTTAGTAATGATTAATAAAGTGGTCAGCTGGATAACACAGAGGTTCAGTACGCAATTCCATCTTGAAGGAGTCAGTTAAGCTGGGTCTACTTAAGGACAAACATCTAGACGTCTGGAAGTACCTGAGTATTAGACTGTTGTAAATTTCCATGTAAAAATCTGGCATTGTCCGACATAGATCTCTTTGTGGCTCAGGTTGTCCTGTTTTCAAAATGATGATTATTGGCCACATCTCACACAGTTCTCATTAAGTGAGTTCATAAATAAACAGGGTTTTGGTGTTTTTTTTTTAAGAGTAGCCAAGCACAAAATGTGACTTTGTTGACATTTTATGAGATTTTGTTATGTGTCCCTTGAATCCCCAATAAAAGCAATGTTGTATCAACTGTGAGCCTGTGTTGATTTCTTGGAAGAGCGTGCTCTCATAATTTGTTTGTTTTCACTAGGGTGTATCAAAGCTAATTTCAGGATGCACGAGGAGCAGTTGATCCGATATGATGGAAAAAACTTAAATTTAGAGCCCATTTCCAACAACCCTATATTGGCCCTTCAATAAACAACACTATCATCTATACAAGTGAGAAAGCAAGGTGTAGTCCTTGTCTTTTCTCCTGCCACCTGTCAAGGCCAATCAGTCAGGACAATCAATTAGATTTTTCCCTACTGTTTGCAAATGCCTGCTTCTCTTCATCCTCTGTGCAGCTATTAAGACAGCCCTCATTTCTCACCTGGACTACTGAGTCATGCCTCCAGTTTTTCCCTCTACACTGCCAAGCAGCAGCCAGGGAAACCTCGCTAAACCACAAACATCATATCATTTCACAGTTTCAAAATTTTCACCGGCTTCCCATTGACCCTGGAATATCGTGACACCTAAAGCCCTTCATATCCTGGATCCTGTCCCCCAGCATCCCTGTCTGGACTCCTCGGGTGCCTGTCTCCCACTGCTTTTCTAGGTTCTTGCCATACGTCTGCCATTTCTTAATGTTCTTTTTACCTTCTGGGCTTTCTCATACACCCAACACTTCTGCTTAGTACTTTTTCTCCTACCCTTCCAGACACCATCTCTTGCCCTTCAGGTCTCATTCTGGAAGTCACCTCCTCTTGGAAATTTCCATCCCAGTTCATCACTACCCCTACCTAGGATGGGCTTCCTCACGTAGGAGCTTTCCTAGCATTCTGTGCTTACTTCATATTAGCACTTATCACCCCGATTATGATAATTTATATGCCAGTCTCCTCCATTTGAATGTGAAATTCTAGACTTTCCTTTTTGGATGGGGGCACCACTTGCCGCAAGTGGCTACTGAAATTTAAATTCACTAATATTGAAGTAAATTAAAAATTCGGTTTCTCAGTCGCACTGGCCATCTCTCAAGTGTTCAGTAGTCAGATGTGACTAGTGGCCACCCTGTTGAACAGCACATATATAGAAAATTCTATCACCGATAAAGTTCTATGGGATAATACTGTTCTGAAAGGCAAGTATTCCGTTTTGTTTGTCATTTCATCCCCTAGACTTACAGGCTTTTTAAGCTGGATTTTGTCATCTGAACCGCAGAGCAAAAAAATTGAGTGACTATTTTTTTTCAATTTTCCCAGGGATGATATCTAATGAAAACTGTACTATATGCATGGGGTGGAAATTAATTCCTACATGGTAAGATGCCCAGGATAGAGAGGTTTAGTTCTAGTATAAAACCTTCACCGAGAAAGTCTACAATGGGCTGTCATAGTGCGTGGTGGAATGTAAGTACTTCATAACTATCTGCCGAATGAATGAATGACACCTCTGGAGTCTTAGGTTTTTCATTTTATTCATTTTCACCTAGATATGTGGAGTCATATAGGAGACACAACTTTAGATTCCAAAGGGCCTCTTCTCTGGAGGATGTGGTGATACATGATTTCCTCACTTTGATCTGAAGAATAGTTGAATTGTATCAGTGCAATGGGATTACCCATTTGTTCACTTTCCTTCTTGTTTACACCGGCAACCAATAGTAGAGAATTGAGTCACTCTTCACTGAATAAGATCAAAGTGAAAATGATCAAAGTAAATACGCTATCTGATAAGGCCTATTTCTTTTAGGAATTGGCCAAAGTGTACTAAAAATTTTGACCATATCCTGAGCACCTACTATGTCCCAGACATTATGTTAGGTCCTGAGGATACAGGACGTAACAAAATGGACACAATTTTTTGTGCTCGTAATGAAGCATTCATATTATTTCATTTCCTTTCCCTGCTTTGTACCCAGAGCAGGAGTTCTCGATGTTGGTTACATATCATTACCACCTGGGGAGTTTAAAAAATATGGATACCTGGGTCTTTCTTCAAAAGGCTCTGATTTAACTGGTGTGGAGTACGGCCTGGGAACTGGAATTCTCTAAAGGCTCGCCGAGTAATTGCAAAGTGCAACCAAAGTTGAGAACTGTAAGTTTATGAGGACATAATCTTGGAGTGAGCTCAAAGATTAAGAGCTTTTGGTATTGATAATTGATAGCCTATTCGAATCAAAAAGACAAACTTTAAAAATCATCTAATATATCTACATTCTACTCTTTAGTCCTCAGAATATAAGCTGGTACATAAGAGTCACTAAGGTGTCCAGGTGGAATAGCCAGTTCATGACTGAGATAAGACCCGACCCTGTGTTTCTGACTCTAACACCATGCTCTTTTTGCCCCACTAAGCTATCTCAGGGAAATAGAAAATATAATTATCTTGAAGGCAAGAGACAACCAAAATACACCGTGGTCATGCTTTTTTAAAGTAATAATTGAATTTGGACCAATTTGAATCCCATGTACTCAAATTTTCTTGCTAATCAAATGTGAGCACTATGAATTTATTTTGTTAGAGTACAACTTCTTTTTTGGGAATATACACTATATATATATATATCACTGTAAAAAGAGAATTCAGGTTCCCAGGGGCCCTAACCACAATCTTACAAATTCAAAAAATCAATATGCGTATGTTCAACTCCACACATCACTAGGAAGGACATTTTGCCTTTAAACTTGAACTCCTTAACAGCAAAAATGATAGTAGGAGGAGAAAATAAGAGTGCATTGTGCTCTCATGTTCTCTGTCCCCATCCACCTTGTTACAGGACATTCTATCGAGTTTAACATTTCACAGCACAGGTAAAATTTTCAATCTGGCCTCATGAGAAAAGCTGACTCTGAAAAATAACCGCCATTTAAAAAAAGTTACCCCTCTTCACAACCACCACTCCCCCTTTGTAGATGCTGCCCATAGATCAAGGGAATCCGGGAACCAGAGCCCACTCTTCTCCGTCCGTACAAGGCCACGTAGTGAAAACGCGCCTTTCCCTTTTTTAAGGTATCAGAATAAAACTCATGTTCCCATAGTTCCTTCGAAACATATTTCGGTGTTTGAGAGCCTACACTGTTGGGAAATTCTGTTTTATTTCAATCCCAAATCCCTCACGCTATAGTTTAATCCCATTTTCTGTTGTTCCCTGTAGAGAGAAAGAACAGCTGGTCTCCATTCTCTCTAAACTCAATCCCTTAAGTCCTTAAAGACACCTACCTCCCAGCCTTCTCTCCTCTGGAATAAATAATAACAGTTCCCATCAGGAAAACGTTTCTCTTGGAGTGTGCCTATTTGCTGCCATATCACATATATTCATGCTTATCACATAATGTTCATAACCAAAACAAGCAAGGCCAAGAGCAAAAACAAGCAAATGGATCATTGTTTTCATGAATGAAATTACAGATCCAATAATAGATACTGAATACGTAGCTGTGAATGATAATCTTCCAATAATTATGTGCCAAAATTATCATAATTTCTTTTAGAAAGTATTGGCAATCTGTTGCTTTTGGAGAGGTGAATTAAAAATTTGACGATTAGGTTTCAATTTCTTTTATGCAAGTTCTCCCCGTGCCCTGCGATGGAATATTCCATTCAGCATTCCACAGCAGGAGCCACCATTGCTTTGACAAAAATAGATACAGTATTGGAACATTCAGTCAATGGAGTAATCCAATTGTCTGAACATTCTTTTCTGCTTTGTCATTTACATTTTAATAAATCCCAGAATATGTCAAGCTGTATCGAGTTGTACCGAGTGTAGCTAATAACATGCAGTTACCAGATGCAATGAGGAAATCATAACATGCAAGCCCTGAAATGCATCAACATTTGGTTTGTGTATATTTTTAGGTTCCGACATTTTAAATAGGGATACTCTTAAAAATAAAAAATGGATATTTAGCAAAATCCTTGCTATTATCAACATTCTGTTAGTATATTAAGTCTTTGTAAAGGAAGCTGTGGGGAGGGGATGCTGTACTTAATTGATCTAGGAATGCTGGCGTCTGTTAACCACAAAGATGACACCGTACGGCTAGCAAAATGTGGACTGTTAAATTATCATCTTATGCCCGTTTTTCTCCAGTTCACTGTGTCTCCATTCAGGAGGCTCAGATAATCACATTTTAAAGTCACTTGACATTGCCCAACGCCAAGATTTCAGACAAACCAGACAATCTTCAGAAAAAGATTGTGTGTGTGTGATTATGATTACCTACTATGCATAACTTATCCTGTGCATATATTGACCACCAACTGATTCAACATTTTGAGAAATTTGTTACCCTGGTTTGACCGTGCCCCCTGAATTTCACAACATGGCAGAGCTGTAAGGATGGTGGAGTGAGTCTCAGCATGCTGGGGATCCCTCGACAGGTGTGTGCCTGGAGAGGAGAGTTCTTTAAGGATGAGACTTTTCAGATTAGTCTCTATTGGCCAAAAAAAAAAAAAATAAAATAAAAAATCACAGGGACCCTGCATCAGGCTCTGCAGTCAGTGAGGAGTCTACTTGAGATTCCCTCTCTCCCTCTCCCTCTGCCCCTCCCCCTGTTCTATAAATAAACAAATAAATAAATAAATATCTTTTTTTAAAAAATCACCCGGGACATGAGGCTAAAATTTAGCTCTGGTTGTACCCTCTGTACCTAGTTACCTAAGTCACTTGAGTTAGCACATCACAAAACTCTCACCTGAGGCTTCTTCTCTCAAACTTCTGATTATTATCATTATTATTATTATTGGGATATTTGTTGCCAAAGGACCAGGGTTATTTTTTGACATCAGGTAAATCTGATTAGCGTTAAACTTGTAATAAGCTCAAGGATTTAAAAAACCCTTTTGGTTTTTGCTGATGCATAGAGCAATTTCAGTGCTTGCCAAAGAGATTGTGAGCAGTATGCCACTATTATACATGGGGTCAAGCATGGCCTTGAGGAGAATGATATCATAGCTCAGAGCAGTGCAATGAAGAAAATGAAAGTGTGCTGGCATTGTAATGCACAAGTGACGTCATTAGCATTTCCTGATTCCCAAAATTTTCTCTTACTCTGCCCCCCTGTGGGATAACTGATAGCTTTAGTAGAAAAGTATGACCTAACCAATAGCAGAATGGTCACAATATCTTGAAGACCTCTAGAGAAGGATTCTTTAGAACTTTCCCATTCACTTAGAATATGACCAAACACTTGGTCTCTCTCATGAAGTACTACTATGATTATAGAATAATGGGTTACGGCTTTGGATAGCACTCAATGAACTTGAATTTATCAACTTAATGATCTCAATCAAAACAAAGGAGAATTTTAGAAGGCATGCCAGATAGGGAAGGTCAAAAGGCACAGCTGACAGGTTTATTTTCATGAATAAATGTTCCATGTTCTAGATCTAACTCTATCAATAATTATTTCTTCTAAAATTTCTGTGAATGAGTTGCTCTTCTGTAAAATGAGCAACATGACTTATTCTTGCTTTACAAAGATCTTGAAAGAAAATGTGGCAAAATGTTTTAAGAAGTCCTTTGTACTTTTAATATTATCTCTTTGTCTTTAACTTTTGACATTTTAATTATAACGTGTCTTGATGAGCGTCTCTTTGGTTTCATCTTATTTGGAGCTCTGTGGGTTTCCTGGATCCGGATGTTGGTTTCCTTCTCCATGTTAGGGACATTTTCAGCTATTATTTCTTCAAACACGATTTCTGCCCCTTTCTCCTTCTCTTCTCCTTCTGGAACCCCTCTAATGGGAACAGTGGTCCATTTGATGTTGTCCCATTGGCCCCTTAAGCTATCTCCACCTTTTTTTCATTCTTTTTTCTTTTTGCTGCTCTGACTGGGTGAATTCCACTGCCTTGTCTTTGAGTAGACTGATTCTTCTTCTGCTTTCTCCAGTCTGTTATTAAACCCCTTCTCATCAGTTCGGTTATGTATTTTCAACTCTGTAACTTCTATTTGGTACTTCCTTATATTTTTTGTCTCTGTTGAAGGTCATTGTGTTTATCCATTCTTCTCTTCAGTTCAGTGGGCATCTTTAAGACCAATACTTTGAGCTCTTTATTGGGTAAATTACTTATCTCCATTTCATTAAGGTTTTTTCTGAGGTTTTGTCTTGTTCTTTCATTTGAAACACATTTCTGTTTCTTTATTTTGCTTGACTCCCTGTGCTGTTTTCTCTGCAGTAGATGAAACCACCATCTCCCAGTCATGAAGGAGTGACCTCACGTAGGAGGTGAACCTTGTTGTTCAATCCTGCCCAAGCCCTTTGTTGTCTCTCAAAATTTTGTGCTTGTCCAGTAGCCTATTTTAATAGCTCCAGAGGCCTCCTTTACAGAAAGACTGGGGGGAGACAGGTGGTGTGCCCTAGTCTGCTGTCTGCACAGTGCCCGAGGATGGCTTTCTGCCAAGAACCATCTCTGACTGCCATAGTCCCGTGGGACCTAGGAATGCAAATCCTCTTGGACATCAGAGCCAGGCGATCAAGATTACATCCCATTGGCTTTTAACTACCTATGCTAATAGAGAAGAGCAGGGATGCAGATGTTATACAAAATTAATACGGTTTATAAGATGCCCTTTTGATTTTGCTTTGGCTAAATTTCCTTTTGGATTCTAGATCTATATAGGCTTTCAATGGTAAAGAAGCCAAAGGACCATCTAGTCCATTTTTTGCTTAGATTATCTCTGCAAGCCTATAATGGGCTACTTTGTGGATTAGCAATTCCACCTGTGGACAACTCAGATTGTTTAAGTACTTTTTCCTTATACTGAATCACAGGAGGCTTTTCCATCATTCTTGGTTTTACCTATGGATCACAGAGTGCAAATCTGATTCTCTTCTACTATCTTCTTCTACAGATACCTAAAGGAAGAAATCCTATGCTTTCCAGAATCTCTTTTTCTCTAGGCTACATGGCCCTCGCACCTTCCAACACCCCTCCTGCTCACCTGAAATAGTGGCACTATTTCAAATACCTTCATCATTCATGTCACTCTCAACACTCCCCTTTGTCTATTTGCCTTTTAAAATGTGCCACCCAGAATTGAATGCAATTTTCTAGATGTATACTGACGGATGGAGAGCAGAATGTGATGATTACTTTTTTTTCCTTAAGATTTTATTTATTTATTTGTCAGAGAGAGAGTGCAAGCAGGGGGAGCAGCAGGCAGAGAGAGAAGCAGGCTCCTTGCTCAGCAAGGAGCCCAGTGCAAGACTTGATCCCAGGACCCTGAGATCAGACCTGAGCCGAAGGCAGACACTTAAACAACTGAGCCACCCAGGCATCCCTGATGATCACTTTTTAAAAAGGATTTTTTTTTCCAAGTACAAGATTTCTATGAATAAAGCCTCATATTAATCTTCCTGGCAACCATTTAGCAGTGTTGACCCATATCATCTTACTCTCTGTTAAAACACTTATGTCTATTTTATACATGCCGCTGTCAAACACCATTTTTCTCATCCTTACATGCAGCCCATTATTCTGTCTCCTAGTATCTTTTTTTTTAACCTCAATTAAGATATCTGATATATCAGATATTTCTCTCAAAGTCATCTTACTCACGTATTTGACTCAAACTTTCCCAAAGGAGATCTCAGGAAGCCTCATAGAGTGACTTGTGGAATTTAGGGTCCCAAATGTCATCTCCCAAAACTATCAGTCTAATAACTGTCAAAGAAAGAAGTGGAGTTAATCTGGCACATTTTAAGCATTTTTTTTGTTTGGTCTCATTTTTATATTATTACATTTACATGTTTTTCTTAATAATTGCTCATGCTGGGAAGGAGCCATCTAAATGAATGATGAATAACAAGGGGTTTGGGATCAATATTTTGCATCATGTAATCAAAAGAGGGGACATTTCATCTGTGAAGAATTGAGATCACTAATGCATGTGCTGATGTTTTAAGTAACTGGATTTTCTTATTTCTTGCTCTGTTTGGGTTGATAAATAACCTTCTTTGAAAGAGGAGCTTTCCGGTAAAAGGAGCTGGAAATCTTTTGTCTGTAGAACATAAAGATATTAATATGTCCACTCATCTTTGCACTTATCTATCCCACATAAAATAAAAGTAAATGTGTCCCAAAAAAGGGCTGTGTCCTCACTGTAGTAACAATTCTCTGTCAGAGGAGAGGGAGTTATATAAGGTGAGTATGGTCTGGCAATAATTCAGGGGTTTGGTTATCAAAGTGCCTAAAGATATATAACAAGGCATTTCAACTCAATTCAAATTGTGAAAATGAAGTGAAACTCATGATAAAGCAGTTCCACAGTCTGGTCCCAGAGGACAGAATTCTTAGCAAGTCTCCAGTGTACTGTGCTATCGGATGGTAATGTTATCCAGAAACACTGAAAGTCCTTTTTCATTCTTTTTCTCGTTCCTTCTGTGCTGAGACTGGCAGTTCTTTCTCTGTGCCCCATTTTCTCTTGCTCTTTCTTTTTTTTTCTTTCCCCCTTCCTTCCTCTTCCATCTCTTCTGTCTTTCTTTTTCTTTCCTGTTTTTTTTTTCCCGTTGTTGTTCTTGTTGGCATTTCTCTCTCCACCCCCCTCTCTCTGTCTCAAACTGATTTTCTGAAAAGTTGTGGCTCCTTCCACTGATTATGAACTATTTAAGAGCCAGAGCTACTTGAGTTTGGTGTGTGCATGTGGCTTTATTTCTCATGCTACTGTTCTCTTGGGACTTCATCTTTGAATAAACCTAGGTTACAATTTCATCTGAGGATACCACCACATATCATTATCAGTGCTCCGAACATTTCTTGAAAGATAAAAAGAAAGAAGAGAGAGAGGAAGAAAGAAGAAAGAAGGAAGAAAAAGAAAGAAGAAAGAAAGAAAGAAAGAAAGAAGAAAGAAAGAAAGAAAGAAAGAAAGAAAGAAANAGAAGAGAGAGAGGAAGAAAGAAGAAAGAAGGAAGAAAAAGAAAGAAGAAAGAAAGAAAGAAAGAAAGAAGAAAGAAAGAAAGAAAGAAAGAAAGAAAGAAAGAAAGAAAGAAAAAGAGAAGAAAGAAAGAAAGAAAAGAAAGAAAGAGAAAGGAGCTCTCTCCGGATGGCTTCTGTGCCATCTTTCCCCCTAGTTTCTTCCTCACTTTCATCTGTCACTATTTGGTAGCTTTGACCAGGGGAAGATTCAACAGTCAAGGGATCCACTCCTCCCTTCTTTTCTATTCCAATGGCTAACACCACTCATTTTCGTGACTCTCCTTGAGACCACCACTCCTACTCTCTAAATGGTTCTTACCCTACAATGTGTATCTGCATCATCTTGGAGCGTTGTTGAACCACAAATTGCTGCGTCCCTTCCCCAGAGTTTCTGACTCCGTAGGTCTGGGGTACAGACCTAGTATTTGCATTTCTATCAAGTTCTCAGGTGATGCTGCTGCTATTGGTCATGGGACCACAGTTTGAGAACCACTGCTCTAATCCCGAACCATTATTTTGCTCTCCTTTGACCATTTCTCCAATGGGATAACTATCAGTTCCTTTAATCTTCCTTAGTAACATCTATTTCTAGAACTTTTAATTATTGAGTGGCTGCTCTGTAATCTATTTCCAAATTCATATTTTGTTGGATGACTAGAACTGAACGCAGACTCTAGCTGATTCTGACATCATAAAAATAACAATCTCTTGTATTTCTATGATGAATTTCTCCCAAAGGGTTAGATCTGTACTTTCTTATCTGTTATCTTGTTTGTCTGCATAATGTCCATGTGCTATTATCTCATTTTGGTAAAGGAGACATTTGAGGGAACAGATATTGGGCAATTACTGTGCAGATATGCAGTACAAGACTCAAACTTACCTTTCCTGACTCCTAGGTCACGGTTCTATTTGAATTCTTGAAGGATTTGTTTAATTTCTAAAATCCAAAGTCTACTTCAGTTCATTGGAAAAAGATAAACTATTTGATCTATTAATACGCTGTCAAAAAATTAGAAAATTGCCAAATTTTAGGTAAAAGTTGTCATTGGCTCTTCGTATACAAACGAAGCCTAATTTAAAGCATTCTACTCAACGCGAGCAGTTAAAACTCTTTGACCTGGAATTTTATTTCTATGTTCACAAGTAATAGCTTTTAACTGTGAACTCACCTTTGGCTTTCAGTTCGCTAAACTCACTAATTTTGGCATAGTGTGTCACCCGGTGTTTCCTGCTGCAGTAAAATACCCGTCTACCTCATTCTACAAACTGGTTATGACCTTGCGTCATTGTTACAATCTTGCTATTCACAAGATAATTAGGAATTTCTACATTTGTCATGTATCTGATTCTATGTACTACATGTTTCCAAAAACAAAAGTGAGGCAGAGATTAGAGGGAAAGCAGTTTCTCAACATACCAATTTTATTGTTTACGTTATCTCAAAGTCCTTTCTCTCCTTAAGCCCCACGGCCCTTTCTCTGCTCTTCTTCTATCCTTTCCTGTCTTCCGATCATGACAAAGAAAATGAAGAGTGTGACAGTTTATGAAACAATAAAGCTGGATTAGATGGGCTTTTAAGGGTCCTATTGTTTGCCCCTAAACCATTGTTGCAAAAGTGAAAGGCTCCAACTGTTCTTCTGACACACAAATTGCCATCAGCAAGTTATTAGAAAGAATTTCATTTATTACCACCAAGGAAATAAATAACACCAATGGACTGAGTGTCTTTCATCCAAATTAGACTAACCAAATCAATTCAAATCATTAGAATACATTATATCCAATTATATATAAATCTGCCCTGTAAATAGCCACTTACCTGCTTGCCTAGAGCAATGTAATGCTTTATGCTAAGCCAATAGTTAAAAAAAATTATAGAATTGACTGGCAAAATATTTTAATGGGTTGCTACATATTTTGTACTTAATTATTCAATAAACATTAATTGAGGACCTACTATATTTTGGGAGTACAAGGTGAATAATAATGATCCTGGTCGTCAAAACGTTCACCTAGTGAGGGGAAATAGACATGTAAAGAAATTATTGCCCTTTTCTGGTCCTAAACTGCATTCAATTCTGGGAAGATTAATGGTGTGAGCTCCTGCCTGATTTATGCATGAGAAAAAAAAAGATGAAGAGACTGGTGAAAATATAAATATCCAAAGGAAAGTAGAAGATGAAAATTTGCATAAAGGTTCATGTCCAATGCCTTCCAATGACTTTCTCTAGCAAATGCAGGTTATGGGTTAAGCAAAATACAATGGGAAAGATTGGTCTGTGCAGGAATGGTGAACACTGTATTCTAAAGCCAAATAGAAATGATTTTGGGGGGATGGGGTAATTGGGTGATGGGCATTAAGGAGAGCACGTGATGTGATGAGCACTGGGTGTTATATGCAACTGATGGATTATTGAACACTACATCTGAAACTAATGATGTACTATATGTTGGCTAATTTAATTTAAAAAAAAATAAATTCTTAAAAAAAAAGAAAAGAAATGCTTTTTAGATTATCTAGAATGTTGCGATCCCATTCTGTTTGTTCTTATGGATAATTAAGTTAAGTACATTAAAAACATTTGCAGGGGAATCACTAGCAATGGGGAAACACATTTATTCTTCGAATTATGTTTCTATTTCAAGACAGGCCATTTACTTAGGTAATAATATGTTCTTTCTTCTATATATCAAGATGGTTTGCCTGATTCACGCATAGCTGAACACATATGTCAACGATGCAAACGGGTCCACCCACCCTTTCTTTAAACAATGCTCTCATCTCTTTTAAACAATGGCAGTTGCCAGCTGGACCTAGGCTGAACTGAGATCATGGTTCTGGTGAGGACCGACAGGAGTTTGTGGAATAAACCTAACTGGTTTATTTAGACATTGAACTTCTAAACTTATGAATACCTAGTCCAAATCCAGTTGATCATAGAGACATGTAATGAATGAGAAGCTTATCTTCCCAATGCTAACTTTTCAAGACCTTCTTTAAAAAAGCACGACACCAGCACAACACATTAATTGAGATGAAATGTTGATTTTGAACCCCCAAGGTGGATCACAGAGCCCTCCCTCAGACCTTTAAGAGAAGAGTTTCTACTGCCTGTGGGGGGCAAGTCTATTCCACGGGGGCCCGGAAAGGAAATGCTAACCCTTTATTAAATCTAGTGCTGAGAAAACACTTCAGAGGTGGCTTTTGAACCCAAAACAAAACCATACAATAAAACAAGTCATCTTTTCCCGAAGTCACTCCTTTTTGCCTTTTTAAACATAACTAGTTTCCATTTCCAGCCCTACTCATCATCTTACATATTCTCTGAAACTTTTTGCAATGATTATAGTCTTTTTATGAGCTCATAACCATGAGTAAGTCATTCACCTCTCCAACTGGTTTTTTGTATGTTCGTTTATAAAGTACCGGTATCAAGAGCTTTTAAAGGTTTGTTATCAGGCTCCGAAAATTGGCATTTCTTGTGTGTAGGACCAGTTTGGAATCAAGGCATTGCCGAGTTCTGATTGGTCAATCTGCTTAGGATCTGATTGCTAGTCAGTGTTGCCCATTCACAAAAGCGTGGGATGAGTTAATCACGCTTGCAGTGAGGAAGTCTTGTGTGCTTTTTATTTTGTGCGTAGCTTATAATCACTTTTTCTTGCATCTGGCTAAGTACCCAACGGCGTGCAGTTCTATGCATGCTAAGGAGAAAATGCTCCCAATATGTGCACGTTTATTTTTATTGTCTCATTGATGTGAGTGACCCTTTTATGGATAAAGTATTTGCATATATGGTGACGTTGTGAGACCACGAGCTGTTTTTATTGGGAGCCAACGGGGGTTACAGTACAACAGAAAGCCTGGTTGACCAGCCTCCCTTGTGAAGTTGGATGGGATTTTCTCTAGCATTATCCCCCTTGGAAGTGCCTGCGCCCAACCCTTAGCTTTGTCACGCATCTCCTCTCTCCAAGGCCTCAGGTTCAGCTCTCTGTCCCCATTTAAAAAAATAACTGATATATTAATGCTTCTTTAAGAGATTATTGAATAAGGTGAGTTCCTCCCCTGGGTATTAGTGCCTTAATAAAGCAGCCCTGAACGCTGAAATGACTTAATATCTCAGAGAAGCGTTCTCCCATGATAGGTTTTCTGGATAGGTTTTCTGCACCCCGGCAGTCTTGTGGGTGAAGAAGGGAATGAGGCAGGCTAAACCACTTGTCTTCATGTCTCTCATCACCACTTGCCCGAGAACAACTGCTGAGCAGACAAAGCTTTTTTTTTGTACCCAGTGTTTCTACTTTCTACCCTCTTTGTTCTCACTAATCCGAACACTCGGCTACTTCCACCTGCCCTCAAATTCAAAACCACTGAAGTTTAAATAGTGTTGTGCCCAGAAATGGGACTCTTCTCTCCCAGTAGGCATATCCATCATTGGGTCAGAAGAGCTAGACAAGTTCATGAAGCCCACATAGGGAAGTGGAGAAAATTTGCTACTTGTTTGGAATGTACAGGATGTCTCTCAGAGCCCAAGGACACCATTCAGATCCTAATAAGTTCCCTGTGGATACTCAATAGTTAATGCATTGTCTCAGAGTTCTCGATGCACCTTCTCCCTTTGCTCTTTCAATTCTTCAGGACTTTGACTGTGGACATGGACCACAGAGGTCATCCAAATAATTCCACCTGCTTCTCCTACTTTTCCAGGCACAACTTTGGCTATTCCATTTATTTTCCTAAGTTCAGCTGGAAATATGTTTATAAATAAATATCCAGCCAGATTCAGAGGCACAGACAAACCACCGTAAATGCCTCACGTTTAAGTCCATCTAGCCCTTACTCTTCTTGCTTCACACATCCAGAAGGGTGACAACGTCATATTGGGCCAGGACCTAGACACAAACATGTGTATTCTCATGGGAGGCCAAGTTAGGATAGCCTTTAGTCAAGCTCTTTCCTTAAATTCTAAATGCAAAATGTTTAACTGCAAACCAAAAATACTTGTAGGTTATAGATTTATGGAATTTATTGGAGACATCAGGATGGAGATTGATAGTATACTCATCATTTCTTCCTTTTTGCCTCATGTTTATTTCTCTGCTTATTCAGGTTTATTATTTATTCATCGAGCTACTTTTTTCCCTCTCATGTACTTCTCTGGACATCCTTCTTACTGTCTGGCCACTCTGTTTGCAACATACACTCAAAATTATTAGCAGTGATCCTAGACCACTTCCCATCCTCACACAGGCTGGAAACATCTGATTGCAGGGTAGAAATACCTTTAAATGGCCATTCTATTCTGTCCCCTGCTGTCAAGTCACTACTTTGTCCATGATCAACTGCTATCATCATTCAAATCTGAATAGAAACATCTATTCCTCAAGGAAGGCTTTCCTGACCTCTCCCCAATTAGATCCTGTCCCTTTGTTTTTGTTCTCATAACTGGCTGTAATGTTTTTCTTTATAGCATTCATGGTTTGCAATTATATCTTTGAGCAGTGATTTGATAACGCATGTCCCTTCCATAGGACTGTGAGCCTCACAGAGGAAAGATGTGTATGTTTCACTCACCACAGTGTCCCTACCTCTTTGTTCAATGCCTAGCCCATAATAGGTATTGATAAATGTTAATTCATAGTTATTATTGTTATTATAATGAGTACTAACGTCTGTGATCAGCCTTGGAAAACAAAACCTGGCTATAGGTGAAGGATTTATAAATTTACCTGCTTTTCCCATCAATCATTCATTCATCCATCCATCCATTCATTCAGTACAGCTATCAGACAAATAACACAAATATATGTTGCTTGACCACTATGTTTAAGCTCCTTTTCAAGCAAATGAGGCTGAAACAGTTAAAAACTCTATCTATTGAATGAACTTGTAATTGTTCAGGAGAGAAAGGAAGATACAGAAATGATTCTAGGGGCATCTGGGTGGCACAGATGGTTAAGCACTGCCTTCAGCTCAGGTCATGATCTCCGGGTCTTGGGATCAAGCCCTGCTTCAGCTCCCTGCTCAGTGGGGAGCCTGCTTCTCCCTCTCCCAATCCCCCTGCTTCTGTTCTCTCTCTCTCTCTGTCAAATAAATAAAATCTTTAAAAAAATAGAAATGATTCTAATACAGACTAGAGACTACTGAACACCCAAGAGTTAAACAACAGTCACAATGCGGAGGGGTGGGGACAGCTTCATAGAGGACATTGCCTTTAGCTGACTTGAATGTCATGGATAACTTAGACAGGTAGAGATGGAAAGGAATAAACAGTGTTCTAGATGGAACGAAGAGTGAGACCAAAGTTTGTGTCTTTATCCCTTGAATGCCATGTACATGTACAGGAAACAGCCAGTATCTTAGTGATCTTGAAAGGGAGAAAAAGAGGAAAGTGGATTTTGAAATAAAGTTCTGGAAGAACTGGTATGCTTATCACAGGAGCTTAGGTTTTTATTGTTAGGCCAGTGGGAGTGATTGGAAGCCTATGAGAGTGCCGATCTCATCTGAATGGTGTGCTTGGAAGATTAATTTGACATCACTGTGTCTCATGGTTAAGTTGGCTCTTGTGTTGATCTGAGCAACTTCATCTTCAATGCTCGGGTACCTATCCCTGCCTCTCAGTTTCTGGGGAGCCGGAGCTTGAACTTCTGCTGCCCTGGCCTGAGGCCAGCTGCTCAGCTTCCCTGGTACTAATTGCCTATAGTCTGAAACTCGCTTATCCCCTGCAGGGGCTCAATGGACACACTTAGCTTTGGTCTCTTAATAGGTGGATTCTTATGACACATCATTTGAGCCAGGTCTTCTTACGTCCACTTTCAGATGGGGAACCCAAGGCTTATGAGTGTCAGAACTGATTTTCCAACCTAGGTTTTCTGAACGCTGGTCTGTAGCTCTTTCCTGTCATAAATTCATAATCTCTGTTAACCTTAATAAAAAAAAATGAGTCGAAATCAAACCACGACAGCTAAAATTTATTGAAATTTTATTTCACCTTCTATGTGCAGGCCCTGTTCTAAGTGCTTTTATATGTATAAATCATTTAATGACCACAAAAATCTTGTAGGTAGATACCATTGTTCTTTAATAAAAGAATTTAAGTACCGTGCCTAGTTAGGAAGCTATTAAGCGGAAGAGTCTGGAGAGAAACCCTGACAGTCTGACTTGTGAGCTCATGCTTTATTGCTGTGCTACTGCCTCCAAAGTTAAGAGATACACACACAACGTGAAAGCACCTGGTCATCATCCGATATACAGTAGGTGCTCAATAAATGTTGCTGAATGCCAGTGCACTCTTTGAACGCAGCTAATGCTGTGTGCATCCCACTCGTGCCAGTTCTGTGGTCTGTGATTTGTTCTCCAGATGCTCATAGGCAGGTGGTCAACCTGAGATTAATGGCCATGCTCCTGTGAGTTTATGTTGATCCATCATCTCCTGCCAACCCCGGGGCGGGGGGTGGGGGTCTAGCCTCACCTTCCAACCCGGTCTTCCCAATCGAATTCAACCCAGCTAATTGTAGATGGCATTTGCTCTTCTGCTCTTGCAACAGTCGTGGTCTTTGGAATAGGTCCACATAACCAGTTTCTGCGGAATGAAACTTTTAGGAACCTATACCTCTTTTATCAGCATTATATGGCTTCCAAGAATTACTGGGAAAGACTTTTTAGGATGGCGCAGTGATTCGCTTGAAAAATTCAACAGAAAGCATTGAAATAAAAAGGAGAAAACTTGTAGCTGTTGCATATGTACTATATTATGCCAGGAACTTTGCATTTTTACATACGTGTCTTATTTATTTATTTTTAACGATATTATTTATTGATTTGTCAGAGAGAGAGCACAAGCAGGGGCAGTGGCTGGTGGAGGGAGAAGTGGGCTCCCGGCTCAGCGGGGAGCCCAATGTGGGACTCGATCCCAGGATCCTGAGATCACAACCTGAGCTGAAGGCAGACGCTTCCCCGACGGAGCCACCCACGCATCCCAACACACGTGTCTTATTAGTAATCACAACTCTATGAAGAGTTATCTCGTTTCACAGATAAGAAGGAAAGTTCAGAAAACTAAAGGTGCCCACAGCCACAGGGAGGAAGCAGTAGGGCTCCAGGAAGAGCATAGGTGTGTCTGACTGCAAACCTCATCCATTTGATGAAAAATATGTAGTAAGTGCCTCCGGTGGGCTGCTCACCCAGTCAGGCCAGGGAGATGTGTTCAGTCGACAAGATAGGCATGACCCCTGCCTATAAGGAGTGCTCAATCCAGCAAGAAGAACAGGCATCTCAGTAAATAACGGCACCATGTGTGGTAAAGACTGCATTGGAGGAAATGTCATCAGTGTCCCCCTTCCTCGTATTCCATAGGTGGCAAAGTGCAATCCTTATCTTTAAAAAAAATATGTCTCATGTAATAAAGCAATTATTTTCTCCCCTCACATGTCCATTCCTCACCTTTTTACTCTAAATTACTAAGGAGTTTATTTGAACAATGGAGGTTCCTAATTGTTTGTAAAAGCACCATGAGAGCAACTGTTGGAAATTTTAAAACTATGAACAGGTGTAGTCCCAGGATGACAGAAGCTTTGACAGAACGTCGTCGATGATAGTGGGTAAAGTAGATGCTAGAAAATTTTAGGCAAAGCTTGCAAAGAGTTTCAGTTTCACTACACTCAGTTCCCTTTGCACGAGTGCTCAGGGAGAGCCGGCTAGCATGGGACTGTGCCTTGGTGATGGCAGCGTCGCGCTGTGGGCCGTGAGAGGGGTTTGTGCCCTGGTCCTGTTTACAATTTGTCTGAGGCTCCTTGAGCTCAGCCCAGCCAGATGGACTCTTCCTCTCAAATATCAGACCTGATCTTTTCAAATAAAACAGTACAAAGCACATTAAAAGCTTTGATCTGACTGTTTACTTTGCATTTGTGTGTGTTGGGGGAAATGGGGACAAAGGAAGGATTTATTAGGCCTTACCGTGGGTGGTCACAGAGCCACTGCGCATGTCAGGGAAAACGAGGAGAGCTCTGAGCTGACACATCCTGGGTACACGTCAGCACTCAGACACCCCGATGTTCCGGCTAAGGTCCCTGGTCTTCCTCTATGGGCCTCAAACATTTCAATCTTCTTGTCCACAAGAGGGGAGCTCTTGAGATGGGAACCGTTGGAGTTTAGCTGGTCAGCCCATCCCTCTGCCTCGGGGCAGGTCGGAGTCAGACACCTTTTTTTAGACACTCCTGGAGAAGAAGTTTCTCAACATCTGGGTGACACCACCTTTCTTTTTTGTCAACATCTCATACTTTGAAAGTATTTCACATAAATTCACTTATTTCATCTACAGCCTCCTGAAACAGGTGGTTAGCATACATACACCTTCCTTCCTACCCTCCCTCCCTCTCTGTCTCACACACACTGTACAGATATTTCTACTACAAAGATTAGAAAACTGAGAGTTTTGACCGCAGGGAAGAGGTCTCTTTCACTCACTCCTACTATAATATACCACTCTCAACAAATGATCTCATTAATCTTCTCAAAAGTCCCGTGGAAGTAGGTAAGATGTGCCCATTTTAGAGATGAAAAATACTGAAGCTCGGAGAAGTGAAGAACTCTAGGGTTCATTCAGAATAGATGTTGATACCTATTATCATATCACCAAAAGGGTGGAGCTAAGATTCCAATCAAGCAAGCTGGCCTATTTCCCCCCCCCCCCCCCCCCCCCCCCCACCCAGTGCTAGCCAACTCCAGGTTGCAAAGCTGAGAGCTTCACAGGACTCCTGTCCTCTAACTTCCAGCTCCGTGTTCTTTGCTTCTATGAATATCCATTGCAGAGGGGCTATTGCTCTCAGAAAATCCTCCTTTCTATCTGTTTTCTATTATCCATGCATACAGCAGAGGCAGGGAATATCTAAAAGGAAAGCTGCCATAAAGGTTTTGTTATCAGTAAATAAAAGGAAATTATATGGACAGAATATACGGTGTTCTGAATGGGAATTCAGGGACCTTCTAATGCTAGGAAGGAGAATATAGCAAAGCACTGTAGCTTTATTTTAGCTCAACAGAAGAGCAACTCTGACTCTAGTAAATATGGTAGTCGGAGTATGTAGAGTCCCTGAGGGTTAATATAGAACCGTCCTCTTATTTCTCAGCTCCAGGTCACCTTTCTTCCCTTGGTCCCCCACCAATCCCGCCCTCAGATAAAACTGTTGCACATGGAACCCTTGGTCTCCGCATAGTTTGGGGATAGGCACTAGAGAGGAAAGGAATTTAGAAATTCCAGGACAAACACAGTACCTTAAGCTTAATAAATTGCAATGTCTAGTAAAATTAAATGCCTCTTTTAAAAAAAGATCAGTTATTCCTAGATTTCAAAACAAATGAGGTATTTTGCAAAATAAAGATAAAACATGATTGTTTCACGTTTATCAAATAGAATTTTAAAATATCTAGTCGGTGTGTGAGTGCCTGTGTGTGTGGGGGGGGAAGAGAGAGGGAGAGAGAGAGAGAGAGAGAGAGGCAGGCTAGGTACTGTAATTTTAATTGCTTGTAATCTAACTTGCCTTTTTGTTCCTTTTTTTCTTTCTTTCTTTTCTTTTTTTGTATCAGTTAATCTGTTGGTTACATTTTCAGCCTTCCTTTGCTTCTGGTTTCATTTTCAGATGAAAAAATGCTAGGCACACAGTGCTGCTGTCTGGTTGCCATGGCGACCACAGCCTATTATCCTGCCTTGTCATTCATCAAGAAAGAATTGCACTTGACAGAGGGAGAGGAAAATGCCTGCAGTCTGTAGCATAGGAGGAAAAAAAGGTTCTCTTTTCTTCTATGTATGTAAAAAGGTCTTTAATGCCCGTTTAGTTACATGTTTTATTTAGCATTATTTATTACTCGTAATGACAATAATTGATACCTGTAAAAATACATCCCCTCCCCCTAAAGTATTTAACTTGCAATTTGTTCATTTGCCTTGCTTTCCCATTTCAAACCTACACCTAGTGTTGCACCCCCACCCCCACCCCCACCGACAACTGCTTCCACTCCACTAACAGGAACAGCCAAAAGATGATACTCTCCACGGAGAACGATCATCGTAAAGGTAGCTAAACAAACCACTCCTTCCCAAAACTGGGTTTTAGAAGCAACAGTTCTCTTGTCCTGCTATTCTTAAAATGAATTAGTGAGATACATAATCAATCCATAAATGAACATTACTTTTGATCAAGTGACTTCTCCAAGTGTGCAGTGTCTATAAAGTAGTTAGCAAAATGATGCAAAAGTCCAGCGATCTTTGCATGAGATAACAGAATACAAAATCGTGATTGCTCTTTGCAAATTTGGATCCATCCCAAATCCATTGTTCTTCAAGGCAAGAAAAGGTAATGACTTGTTATTTAACTCTTTCTTGGCATGGCCATTTGAATCAACCCAAATTATTTCCCCCCCTATAAATGATCTAATAAATTCTACATATTTAAGAACCTAGGCTTTTATTTATTATTATTTTTTTAAGTCTGATATTTTCCCCCTCTCCATTCACCTCTTCAGAGATCTGTAGCCAGTGGGCCATTGCAAACAACTTTGGTCTGCTGGCTGCTTTGCCCTTCTTGAATTGTTTGATTTCCTTGGGGGACAAAGTAGTTGTAAAAGAGGTGGTGTTTTAAGCTGATATCTCCTGAGCTTGGTGTTTGAATATCTGCTCGATCTTTTGTCTCGGGGATCAGAGAGCAGCTGGACAATGGTGACACTTCCTTCCGAGCTTGTTCAAGAGCACCATTTAACATCCCTGATGTTTATTGTGGTTAAGCCATCTCACCTTGAATGTAAATGGGCAACTTGGTTGAGGAATAAAGAACTTCTGAAGTTCAAGTTCTATTCTGTTGGAAGACAACTTCCCTCCCAGAGGCCACGCCTCACTAGCATACATGGAGCCGCTGAAATCCTATTTCTACACTGGAAGGGAAGCAGAGAGTTGGACAATTATCCGGTCAGTTTTGGTTTGGAGATGGTTCAGATTCTAACCTTCCCACCACTTCCTTAATTATCTGGATAATTTTTGCAAGAGGAGGTTTGGGGGTGGAGAGGGATACTTCTAACAGAATTAAATAATTACAGCTGTCAGGAAATTTGTCCTGGGTTTTAGAGACTGCTACCTAATCATTCAAAACCTCTTGATTTTCAACACATCTAAGATGAGCTCCATGATTGCAGACCTCCCAGCATCCTTTATATACCTTGGGCATGTAAAACTGTAGAAGCCATGGAATGTTTTTCTTTAATCTTGTTGTTTGGGAGAGCAAAAGGAAACAACGAAAAAGAGAAAAGATAGATTAACTTTAGAGTTACGGCTATTTTCTGTTGGTTCTAAACTTTTACTTTAATATTGCAGCAACACCACTGTTCATTTCCTGTTAAACTTCAAGCCCACCTTTTGATTTTCAAATGTCCCTTAGGCTAATGTTTTCACTGAAGAATGAAATGAACAGGCAGAAACAATTAAGCGAGCAGATACAGTGAAAACGAACACGGCCCTGCACTTTCACAGCACAAATGGAAGTGTATGAAGGAATTCCGCTTGGAATTTGATCCTACAGGAGCAAAGCTCTTGCTTCTCCTCATTTTTCTTTTGCCCACCCCCAACGCACACCACTTCGCCTTTATGGGGGTGGAGGGGGAAGACCTAGGCACGCAAAGGAGCGCCTAAATACTCACAGGCATGGGAAATATTTTCACTGCCTGTTACTCGTACAGGATAATCTCCAAGCAAAAAAAGAATTCATCTAGATATTTTCAACTGCAAATGTCTCCCAAAGCCTGTTAAATGTTCACATATGTCTTTATGAGACTTCTAATATGGATTGTTTATACACTCTTGATTAAGGGTACGAACATCATTAAAAAGGATCAAGTCAGTTTCAAGATGGAAAATTATAAAATCAGATAGAATTGTAACCTACAAGAAAAAGCGTGCATTAAAAAAAACCCACAAAACTTAATAATCTGTGACTCTTCCCTTAAAGAGATAAATCAATAGCCAAAAGTGAACTGTTAGAGAGCCTTCTAAGTTCTATCAGGAATTAACAAGGAAGTCATTAACTCTACCCCAAACAAATCTGCCATCACATGTTTATAGCATTTTTGTCACTCTATGAAAGCTATATCTTCGTTTTTAGCACCAAACTGAGAAATTTTACATGGCAGGAGCTTGGCATTCCTATTTTTGGATTTACTTTATTAAAACAGAACTAAGTCATCTGCTGTGATACATAAGAGACTGGTTATAACAGCAAGGTAAGGGAGCTGAGAATGAGGTATCGTTGCATACATTTTGGGAGACTATATTTTCATCTGACAAAAGATCTGTATGATGGCTTTAATGTTGGTTCCCATTTAAATTCAAACTTTATTTCTAAAATGGTATGCAGTGGGAAATTGCCTTGTGAGAGGGTCAGAACACCAAAAATACGCACAAAGTTTAAACCTTGTGGAGGTCCTTTGTTGGGTAAAACAATACCCCGGTGATGAATCTGGATGATGGAGGGCAGCCATAAGATTACACTGAGTGGAATCATGGTTTTGTTTTTTATTGAATTCATCCCTTAGTATTTTCCCAATGAAACACTGCTCGTAAACCAGGGACTTCATATTTTTGTTGTTATAGGTTTTTGGGTTTTTTTTTAATACCAGTATAAATAGTTTTACTCTGCAGTCGTAAGGATTTGAAGACAGCTACTAGTAAACATAAAACTAGCTACATAATGGCACTAACATGGATTTTTTATTTGAGATTCCAAGATGGGATAAATTTGTTACCCTAACAAACGGCTGGTTTTATGTGGAAATTAACTTCATATAAGAGGGAACATTTCCCTGGAAAAGAAGGCAGTTTATATTGGTTAACATACCAAACACTGACACACTTCTTCTTTGTTACTTCTAAAAATAACAACAACAAAAACCTCACCGAGGTGCTGTCTAGACCTGAGAACTCTTCCAGTAAACCATTCTTCTTCCGGGTGTCCTGATACTAGTCCTAGAGCACTTACAAAAGCACAAATGAATTTTCAGCTATCCATCAAAGCCATAAATGGGAGAGGACATTTTCTTAATCTTACCTGCAGCTGTGTGTCACTGGCAGCTTTTGAACTAAGCAAATCAAGACCACCTCATCATCTTTCTCGTCTCTGTAACACAAGAGAAAGTAAATCTAAAATGTTTTGCAACACAATATTACTTTTTAGATTATGGTGTTATATTTATTAAATGTCCAAATGATCTTACAGGAAGAAAAATATGGGCAGTGGTGGCAGGTAGGGAAAGGATAATGAAATATATGAAAGAATTTATTGAGATGGGTATCACTACATCTCAAAACTGATCACTATCATTTAAGATTCTCTTTTTTCTGGAGGTTCATATCACCCAGAATCTGTGAATGTGGCCTTATTTGCAAAAAGAGACTTTGCAGACTTACGTAAGTTGAAGAAATCATCCTGCATAGGGGTGGGCTTTATGTTCAATGACAAGCTTCCTTGTAAGAGAAAAGAAGGGGAGAAAACACACTGTAAGATAAAAGAAGGGGAGACACATGGAGAAGGGGAGGTCCCATGAAGAGGGAGGCAGAGAATACAGAGGAGCAATGAGTTTACAAGGCAAGGAATACCAAGGATTGCCAACAGCTCGTAGAAGCTAGGAGATAGACATGGAACAACTTCTGTCAGCCTCCAGAAGGAGCCAACCTGGCCAACACCTTGATCCTGGACTTCTGGCCTCTAGAACGGTGACAGAATATGTTTTGGTTGTTTCGAGTCCTTCGGTGGGTGGTAATTTGTTACACTAGTTCTGGGAAACTAATACAAGGTCATTCAACAATTAAAGCAAGAAGGGGACATATTAGCATGCAAATTGCAAGGGAGGCCAGAATGACCAAGCTGTTAGAAGGTCAAGTGTGCAGCTGGACCTCATGAATGACCAAAACTGGGGGTCCAAATTCTGCCAGGACTCTCCATCTCTCCCCTCTGCTTCATTGTCCCACGTTGACAAGTGGCTTCCTTCACTTGACAGGAAACACGGACGCTAACATCTTCTGAAGTTTCCATTTTATGGCTTCAGTCATCTCAGACAGACCAATTACCTTTCATATTTCCAAATACTCTGAAAAGATTCTACTTTCCTAATTTGGTTCGTGCTTATCTCTGAACTCATCAGCCAAGACTAAGCGGCCAAGATCCAAAATATGGCAGTTCCGGAGGAAACCAGATAGAGAGGTGGAGGTGCTGGTGCCCAGGTGTCCAACACACGGGATCTTTTCTTCTCCGTCTGCAACGCTGGAGCCACGAAGACATTTGCAAAGACATTTGTTCTGTGGATAAGACCTGCAGGTGAGTCCAGGCTCTGCCGTTTTCTAGAGGTGTGATGTGAGCAAGTCGCTTGACTTCTCTGAGCTTCTTTTTCTTCTTTTGAAAAATAAGGATACAGTCACTGTACATACAGAAGGATCTCAATCAAGTTGGTGAGGGATGATAATAGGATAGAAACTGAATGGCCCTTAAAGTCAGACAAGGTCGATCACTTCATTTTTGTAGATGAGATTTTAAAAGTTAAGTTGGTAAGAAAACCGGGGCAAGAATTTAGGTTACTCAACTACCAGGTTAGTGCTCCTTTGTCATTTTATACGATCTGTCCCCATTCCTGTGGATGTAAAATAAGGTCTCATCTGAAGGGTGTCATTCAGCTAAGTAAAAAGCACCTCTCTTAGTACAGACACTGATACTGCGCTTTAGATCAGATTGTAACCTAGGGCAAAAGGTGTCAAAAAAGAAGGTGCAAAGAAGGGCACTGGGGGTAAAGATGTGAGAGACCCAGCCTAGGAACTTGCAAGACTTTTTGCCTGCCCTTAAGCTTCCAGAATGTAGTTATTCTGAGACAGCTTTCAGAAAGGAGAGAAAGAAACCATGGTAGGATCAGAACCCTCTAATTTTTAAGCCATTTTTGTTTATATCCCTCTACTCTGTGTTTATTTTTCTTTTGCCATCCCTTATTACATAATGAAAAGATTGTGAAAAGGCCCACTTGCTTCAGTGGTGCAATGAGGAAATCAAGAGAAAGGTTTTGCCTTCTTTGGGCCAAGGTTGGACCAGAATAAGAGCAACTATGGATATGTCTAGTGACAATAGTTGAGCTCAATTTATAAGCTTCTAGCAACTTGATGTTCATGCCTATGTTCTGAAGTTTTCTGAGATCAACGACATTTTCAGGTTGCTCTGAACAGAAAGATCTACTGTAGTTTCTTGAGGATACCACAATCATAACCAATGAGACCTATCCATACGTACGTATGCACAAATGTACATTCACAAAGACACAAAACCTGTAACATGTAGCATTCACAGAAAAGGGTTGCTTTTTTTTTTTTAAGATTTAAGGAGAGCAGGGGGAGAGGGAGAGGGAAAGAATCTCAAGCAGACCCCCCACTGAGCACGGAGCCCAACGTGGGGCTGGATCTCATGACCCTGAGATCATGACCTGAGCCAAAATCAGGAGTCAGACGCTTAACTGACTGAGCCACCCAGGCGCCCCAGGTATGCTTTTTTTAAGGCCCTATTCTATAAGAAATACTGCTTTAAATGACTACTTTGAGCACAAGAATATTACCTGCATTTGCTAATAAGATACATTATTCACATAGCTATCTGCAGGGAGATTTCAAAATGTTCTTCAACACAGAAATTTATGAATACAGTGAAAGGATTGCTTGAAAATGGTGGAATTTACACCTTGGTATGAAGACCATATTGAGTTAAAACCCAGTCAATTGAGGTGTCCTTACAGATCCAACAAATGATAAATAATTCAATCTATGAATCTGATCATTAAATTCCAACCCCCTCTCACTAGGTTTCGATGAGACAAACATTAACCAAGCCCTTTTGGTACCACTTGATCCTCTCTGAAACCTATTTTGCTTTTGCCAGTCGTCCTCCTGCTCACTGTCTCTTGCTGTCGCTGCTCCGTGACAGTCTGTGCTGAAATAGCTCCCTTGTCAGAGCATTTCAGGTAAATTTCAGTCCCGAGGTCTGCAACTTCTCAGATTTTGTAGATAGAAAATCATGATTATTTTC
The DNA here is from genome assembly GCF_002007445.2 of Ailuropoda melanoleuca. Lineage (NCBI taxonomy): Eukaryota > Metazoa > Chordata > Mammalia > Carnivora > Ursidae > Ailuropoda > Ailuropoda melanoleuca. Next base: position 17,492,851 of record NC_048225.1, on the reverse strand, counting down.
TTTCTAAGGAATTTGCTTTCCTTCAATGGCCTTTGCAAAATTTATGCTTTTTTACTTTTGCCAAAGAATGGCTTCTCTGTGTATGTGTGCAGCCCTCAAGCCTGTCTTTCTGCATGCCTCTGCAGTGCTCTGCAGCAGAAGGGAGCCTTATGTATTTGGCCATTCATCCAATTCATTCGACAAGCGTTTATTGAGTCCTTACTGGTCTTCCAGGTAATGCTCTAGATTCTTGAGCTATGAGCATACAAAACGGACCAAATTAATTGGCCTTCATAAGTGCTTATGTTCTATTGGGTAAAATAAACAATTTTAAAAAACCACAATAAGTGTAATAAATAGGCTGTGGAAAAAAGAAAAAAAAATAACAGAGAAAGGGTAATCAGGAGTGTTAGTAGAAACAGGGTACAGGTTGCAATTTTAAATAGGATGGATAAAGTGTGTGTGTGGGGGGGTCTCACCGATACAGTGTTTGAGCAAAGGGGTTAGGTACAAGGGGAAGTTAGACATGCAAACTCATGCAATAAGAGTATTTCAAGCAGGTGGTACAACCCTTGCAAAGGCACAAAGGAGACTGAGCACTTTGCCTGTGGCGGCAGGCAGAGTAATGCCCCCAGAAGTATTAGGAGATCCATATCGTCATACATGGAAATTGTGAGCATGTTCCCTTCCATGGCAAAAGGGACTTTGCAGATGTGACTAAGTTAAGGATGTTGAGATGGGGAAATAGATTATCCTGGTGGGTCCAGTGTAATCACAAGTGCCCTCATAACTGAAAGATGGAGGGAGGAGAATGAGTCAGAGAAGACGTGTGATAGAAAGCAGAGGTTGGAGTGATGTGATTACTGGTTTTGAAGATGGAAAAGTGCCATGAGCCAAGGAATGCAGGAAGCTTCTAGAAGCTGGAAAATGGGGGGAGAGGGGGTCTCCACTAACATTTAGAGAAGAAATATAGCCATGCCAACACCTTGATTTTAGCCCATTGAGACCCATTTTGGACTTCTGACCTCTAGAACTATAATAAATTTGTGTTTTAAGCCAATAATTTTGAGTTTGTTAATTAGGAATGGGAAACCAATAAAATAGCTCAAGAACATTCATTCATTTATTCAGATAATTTTCAGATAATATTACTTTATGCATCTAACACATGCCAGGCACTGAGTGAGGAGTGGAGATGCAGGGTTGAAACACATAATTCTTACTCTGAAAGCTATGATCTCAAAGCAATGATAAATAATTCCTACAAAATGTGGTAAAAGCTATGTGTGATAACACAGAGCACACAATACTGGGAGAGCACAGATGAGGCACAGTTAATCAGATTGAGGAGGAAATAATAGACAGGAAGGCTTCCTGGAAGAAGCGATATTTGAACTAAAATTCAAATGATTAGTAGAAATTAATCTGACAAGTAATGTTGAGTTCAGAATGCCATAAGAGAACATGTCACATGAATGTGAGTAGTTCACTACTTATTACTAGGAAGTAAAATGAAATGCATGAGAAACCAAGGATGAACATACTCATAAATGTCAACCTTAAATAAACAAATAGGTGTGGTAATATGAATATAATGTGATTATTCTTTTATTGAGGTATCATTTAACTATTAGGAAATGCACAGATTGTAGGTATGCAGTTCGATTAGATTTGACCATTGAATTCACTTGCATAACGCACACCCTAACAAGATCCAGTCAATTATGCCGCATCGCAAAGTACGCATTCCTGAAAATCACCACTGCCATGCCAGACCACGCAATAAATGTCCCATCATAAGTCTTAGGCAAAAAATGGCACTGGGGCAAAACCAAACATTTGTCAGTGACACATAAAAATAAGTAAGAGCCTAATAAAAACAGTAGTGTAGTTTTACACATGTTAGGTGATTAAGAAATTCATAAGTGCTGTAATAAGTATGACACTCTACCTTGAAAAAGACCTGAAGTTTGCTTGTAAAAGTGGGGCATCAGAAGGCTTGCAGTTTGTGAGTTATTGTGAAGTGGAGGGAAGAGAATTTCTTGGAATGAGACAGAAACACGCAACACCATATGCAGCCGGTTGTGGCTCATAATACATGAGATGAACTTAGGTAGCTATTAGATTTTTAAAATTATTTTTTAAAGATTTTATTTATTTATTTATTTTTAAATTTATTTATGAGAGAGACAGTTAGTATGCACGACGGCGGGGGGTGGGGTGCAGTGGGGAGGAGGAGTGGTGGTGGGTAGGGGTAGGTAGGGGCAGAAGGGGAGGGTAAAGGAGAGGGAAAAAATCTCAAGCAGACTCCACACTGAGCAGCGAGCCCGAAGCAGGGCTCAGTCTCAGGACCCTGAAATCATGACCTGAGCCGAAACCAAAAGCTTAACCAACTGCACTGCCCAGGTGACCCAGGTAGCTATTAGATGTTTGAGGTGTGTTCCTCGTGTGAGATTTGTGTTTTCCTATGCAGCTCAGCTCAGCTGGATGCAGTTTTCTGCCTTCACATAGGTTTCTTGCTGGCAGAATCACACACAAGCAAACGAAAAATCCACGTAGCACTCAAAATTTTCCCCCATGTATCAACTGCACTGGAACAAATTCACATTTTCAAAACAAGTGCTGTAACAGAACTAACTATATAGGACATTTCATCACCCCCAAAGATCCCTCATACTTCTGCCCAATCAATTGCCAATTCCCACCCCAAAGGCAAACACTGTTCTGATTTCTATCACCATAGATTAGTTTTGCCCCTTCTAGAATTTCATATGCAGGGAATCATGCAATCTGTCCTCTTTAGGGGCCTGGCTTCTTTCACGCAAATGTTTCTGAGGTTCATTTGTGTTGTTGCTTTCCTTGGTAGGTCATTCTTTTTATGGGCAAGAAGTATTGTATCGTATGGCTATGCAATCATTTGTTTTTTACATTTCCCTTTGGGTCCTCATTGTGATTGTTACCAGGTTTGAGCGATCAAGTATAAAGCTTCTATAAACATTTTGTCCATCTCTGTTTGTATACATATGTTTTCACTTTTCTTGGGTAAATGCCTTGAAGTAAAATTGCTGGGTCACAGGTAGGTGTATGTTTAATTTTGTGAAAAGTTCTCAAATTTCTTAAGGAGCGGTACCATTGACACCTCCCTCAATAACGTATGAAACTGTTAGTTGCTCCACATTCTCAGCAGTATTTGATGTGGTTCATCTTTTAGTGATTCTACTGGATGCATAGAGGTATCTCATTGTGACTTAAATTTGCATTTCCCTGACAACTGATGATGTTGAACACTTTTTCAAGTGCCAACCAGCTATTCATATAGTCTTTTTGTGTATAGTGCCTTATATTCATTCTAATGGATGTTTGTCTAATTATTATCAAGTTGAAGGAGTTGTTTATATATTCTGAAAACAAGTCATTTGTCATATATGTGATATATAAATATAACACACACCCATAGTTAAATGATAGAGAGATAGAGATACTTAAATTGATGTCCAATTTAACAATGTATTTTTTATACTTAGTACTTTCTGGGTTGTAGCTAAGAAATTGTTGTTTATCCCCAAATCACTGATATATTCTTCTGCTTTCTTGCAGATGATTCAGAGTTGTAGAGTTATGTTTTTTAATTTAGATTTAGGTCTATAATTAATCCCAAATTAATTTTTGTGTATGTATGAAATTGGGGTTTCGATTTGTTCATCTTCCTCCGTGTAGATGGGCAGTATTCTAGCACTATTTGTTGAAAATAATTTCCTTACCCATTCAATTACTTTGGCACTTTGGTCAAAAATTAATAGATCATGTAAGTATGGATATATCTTCTACTCTCAGTTCTATTCTACTAATCTATTTGTTCATACCAATACCACACAGTCCTAATTTTTACAACTTCATTATAGGCATAAAATCATCCAACTATGTTATAGTTTTCAAAATTATTATGACTCTTCTAAATTCTCGCATTTCCAAATACTTTTACAATCAGCTTATCAATTTCTATTTTTAAAAAGCCTGCTCAGTTTTTAAACTGAAATTGTGTGATCTATAGATCAATTTAAGAATAGACAGCTTAATAACATTGAGCCTTCTAATCCATGAACATTGTATATCTCCCCATTTATCTGGTCATCTTCAATTTATGTCAACATTTTGTTAGATTCTTGAAATTTTTTTGTTAAATTATTCGTTAAATGTTCAGAAACATTCTATGTTTTTGATGGTAAATGGTATGTTTATAGTTTATTTTTCAATTTTCTTACTGCTAATATGTAGAAATACAAATGCCTTTCATACATAGACATTAAATTTTGTGATACTGAATTCACTTATTAGCTCTAGTTGAGGTGTTTTGTTTTGGCATTTTCCTTAGGGTTTTCTATATATATCATGTCATCCATATATCAAGACAGGTTTGCTTTTTTCTTTTCAGTCTAAAAGCCTTTTATTTTTTTATATTGTCCTACTGTACTAGCTAGAACAGTACAATGATGAATAAGAGTAGTGAGAATGGACATCCTTGCTTTGTTCCCTATCTAAGGAAAGCTTCAATATTTTACAATTACATAAAGATGATGTTAACTGTGCTTTTAAAAATGTCCTTTATGAGGTTGAGGTTTTCTTCCATTTCTAATTTATTGGGCAGTTATTATTATTACTGGGTATTAAATTTAGTCAAATGCTTTTTCTTTAACTAATGGAATAAGCTAATAATTTTTATTTTTCCTATCGATATGTTGAATTACACTGATTTTATTTTGAATGTTAAAATGCTTTTGTGTTTCTGGACTAACTTCATTAGTTCATGATGTATTTACCTGTTTGTATTGCTGAATTGGGTTGTTAGTATTTTCTTAAGGAATTTGGTATCTATGCTAATGAGAGGTATTGGGTGGTAATTTTCTTTTCTTGTAATGCATTTAAATGGTTTTGGTATCTGGGTAATATTGGCCTCATAAAAGGAATTGATAAGTTTTCCCTCTTCTTATTTTCTTGAAAAAGTTTGCGTACAATTTGTAGTATTTCTTCCTTAATTGTTTGATAGAATTCACCAGTAAAGTCATCTGAGTTTAGAGTTTTCTTTGTGAGGATACTTTTAGATTATGAATCAATTTCTTAATGGATTTAGAGGTATTGTGATTTTTTATTTATTCTTATGTTAGCTTTAATAATTTGTATTTTTCAAGAGCTTTTCCTTTTTTATGTAAATTGTCAAATTTATATTCATAAAATTGTTCATATGAAGTTTTTAAGTTTGAATGACTTATATTAATACTTCTTTCATTTGTAACATCAATAATTTATATTTTCTTTTTTATTGATTATTATAGCTAAAAGTTTATCAATTTTATTAATCTTGCTAAAGAACCAATTTGTTTTCCCATTACTTTTCTCTATTATTTGCCAATTTTCTATTTAATTGATTTTAGCTCTTATCCTTAACATTTCTTTCTATGTTCTTTCTTTGGGTTCTTTTTTTTTTTTTTTCTGATTTTTCTACTTCTTGAGCTGAAATCTTAGATCACTGCTTTTAAACCATTCCTATTTTCTAACATAAACATTTAAAGGTGTAAGTTTCTTTCTAAGCACTACTTTAACTTCATCCTACAAATCTCATGTTATGTTTTTATTTTTATTTTGTTCAAAATATCTTCCAATTTCCCTTTAATTTTGTCTTAAGCTTTAATAAGGAGTATTTTGATTGATTTCCAAATATTAGAGGATTTTCCAAATGCTTTTTTTGTTATTGATTTCTAATTTAATCTAATTTAAATTTGTGGTCATAGATCATACTGTAAATGATTTAAATTACAGTAAATTTATTGAAACTTGTCTTAGGGCTCGGCATACCATTTATCTTGGTTGTGTTTTATGGTTACCTGAAAAGTTAAGGTTGTGTGGGTTAATAGGATGGTTCAAACCTTCTACATGCTTATTGAGCTTCTATCTAGCTATCCTATCAATGTTGAGATAAAAGGTTGAAATCACTAGCTGTAATTGTGAGTTTGTCTGTCACATCTGTCACATCTTCCTTTGCCATCCATGTTTGCTTCATGAATTTTGATGTTCTCTTACTGGATACATACCCTTTTATGCCTTCTTCATGATTTCATAATTCTATCACTATTCTCCTCATCTCTGGTAAAACTGCTTATCCTGAGGTCAGCTTTGTCTAATATTAATATAGCCACTTCATCATTCTCATGATGAGAGTTTTCGTGGTATATCTTTTTTTCTACATTTTTACTTTTAAGTTATCTGTGTCTTTACATTATGTGTGAGTCTGTTATAAACAGCACAAGTTGGGTCATGCTTAACATAGCATGACAGTTTCACCTTTTAATGATATATTTAGTTCATTTACATGTAATGTATTTACTTAAATGGTTTGGATTAAGATTGCTTTTTTGCTATCTTGCTTTTTGTTTTTACTTGTCTCACCTGTATTTTATTTTTCCCTCTCTTTTCATCCTAATTTTGGATTGAGTATTCCATTTTATATCTTCTGTTGTCTTATTATTTATACCTTGTTTATTCGAATCCTTAACTTATTGCAGTCTGTCTTGAATTAATATCAGCCCATCTCATATAAAACATAGAAACTTAAGTTTTTTCCTGGCTTTTTTTCCTTTCTATTGCTGTTACACATTTAACATCAACACTTAGACTCTTTTAATTTTTTTTCAGCTTTTCTTGTTTGTATTTCAGTTTAGATCATTTCTATTTTCCTGTATTTAATTTCACTGATGTTTTTCTTTTGCTGTTAAGCTCATCCAGTGAAATTTTTACTTCAGATCTTGGCTCTTTTAAGTTCTAGGATTTCTCTTTGGTTCTTTTATGTTCTTTAATAAAATTTCCTTTCTCTATTGTGTTTCTCTACATGTTACCCACTTTGTCCATATTTTTCTTTGAACTTTTGAACATATTTATAATAATTGTTTTGGGGTTCTTATCTGTTAATTCCATTATCTTTGTCATTTCTAGATCTGTTTTTATTAACTGATTTTTCTCCCAGTTATGGGCCACATTTTATAGCTTCTTTATTTGTAGTAGTTCCTGGTTTGATGCTGAATATTATAGATCTTATGCTATGGAGTGTGTGGCTTTGGTTGTCTTTGTAACAGTGTTGAATTTTGTTTTGGAAGGCAGTTAAATCAAGGGAGCGTGATTCTTTTGGGTCTTGTTTTTAAACTTTTTAAGGCAGGTCTAGAGTAGCCTTTACTCTAGGGATAAATTTGCCCTTCTAAAACATGGTTTTTCTGGGTTCTCTACCAAGCACTGGGCTCCTTACAAGGTCTCCGCACTCTGGTTGGTTAGAACTTGAATGTCTCTCTGCCTTGCGCAAGCTCTAGTACTTGTTCTACTCACAGCTCCTCAGTAGTTTTCCTTCTCCAGTAGTTGTCATTGCTCAGTAGATGTTGTTCATAAGACCTTATGGTTTCCTGTCCTGTGCATGTGGAGCTTTGTGTTCAAACATTCAAGTGCTCCATATCCGGATTTCTGAAGTTCCTCTATACAGCTCCCTTTTATCTGATATCCCGACCCACAAATTCCCACCAACAAAGAAACTCCAGACTCTGTTCCCTTAACTAAACAACACCATTATTTTGTGGGTTCCCTTTTCCTGCCCTAAGGTTCAGAAAGTGCCTCCAAGCAGAAAGCCAGGGAGATTATGGAGCTCACCTAATTTAGTTTCTTTCCTACAGCAATCACTGTTCTGTGTTGCCTGTTGTTCAATAACTGAAAATGGTTTTCATATACGTTGTCCTGTTTTTTATAGTTCTATACCAATTACTTAGTTACTACTGGTAAGGAGGTGTTTTAATGCCAAATCACTTTGTTTGCCAGATTCTTGGAAGAAAAGCCATGCAATGCAATATTCTTTCATAACAAGAAATACTACCCTAGTAATTATACTCTAAATTTGTTTTATACATATATGTGTATGTGTGTGTGTACATTTGTATAAATGTGTGTGTGTGTGTGTAATGGGATTTCAGTAATCACAAGAGGCAATAATCATTTAGTTTTATGCATGCAATCTCCTTATCAATTTTCTTTTTCATATCAATTTTGGTTAGCTTGGACCTTTCTGAGACCCTTGAGAATTACAGCTGAGATTCAGAATGAAAGCAATTTTTGCCATTTTCTTTAATACTAAACTACATCTCTTTTCAGAGTGTTATTCACCGAAGGTAGAGAATAATTCTATTGGTGGGAGAGCTAATTAGAGTCAATTATACCCTAATAGACCTGACAGACTTTACATGAACTGCAATGTAAAGTGGATTTGTCCTTTGTACTCATATGGTTGATTCAGGGAGAACATCATTCATGGTATTTGTGAGACACCAGAAGGAGTGTCCAGGTTAATGGAACAAAAATGGATTCCTATTGTTTAGATAATAAAAATCCATGTGAATTAGCCTGTAAGCAACTGGAACCAAAAATGTAGCCATTATATTGAGTCGTATGTTATCTGGTACCTTTTTGAACCTGATTTCTATGATGTAGACATGGTTAGCAATTTTTCTGGAGGTTCTCTTAGTGAGAATAGTTCTTAGGCCTTGTAAATTTTGAGTCCCTAGTAATACCCTAGTAAACATGGTCAGAACCAAAGTTGTGAATACATAGATTTTTTTGATAATGTAAACATGAATAGGTATTGGGTGTCATTAATTTAATTAGCCATTCAACAAACACATTCTGACTACCAGGTACTATGTGAGGTGCTAGAAAAACCATGGTGGACTGCTCTAGGTACATGACAGAATATCTTTTAGAGAGAAACCTATATTTGTGTCAAGATATGAATATAAATGACTATTTTCATTATCTATACACTGAACAAACCCAGAATTTGAGAACCCATCTTCCCCATCTGCCAGTCCAGGAACGTGAAAGCTATCATTCATTTCATGGAAAAAACTCACCTGGCCAATGAGAACTTCCTTTACCTGAAAGTGGAATTGCATTGTTAACAGCCATTTCTACATTTCAGACCTGCTAAACTTAAAATCAATCTCAGCTCTGAGTAGAAACTGTGGATTGATTTTTTTCCCTTTTTTAAAAAATATTTTTTTGAAGCCATCTTGTCCTTGGCCTAAATAATGGATGAAAGAGTTTGCTACTCAGGAATCTTTTTTCTAAATGCTACATGGAATCAATCTCAGTTTCCACGTAGCTTCCAGAATTATGGTTAAGAGCTAAGTTAATTTTCCATTGTAGTTGGCAATGTATCACACCGCATGCAATTGAAGACCCCTCTGGGTGATAGACCACGGGATGGTGTAGAGCTCTCATGAGATGCATCTGTTAATTAGTTAATGTTTGTAAGGCATTTTCAAAATTAAAGAAAGAGGATCATTCATTTTTATCAGCTTTGGAGTCTTTTTCTTCATGGAGATGGAACATTGAATTGTCGTCACAGATCTCATCGTGGCTGGCACTTGAGGCTTGTATGAGAAGCAAATGCCAATCAATTCTGCGATTCTCATCTAAAAATACATAAAGCCCAAGTTGTACTCTGGAGATTAACTGGCTTTATCAAAGCAAATGTTCTCCTTTACCTGAGATTAGTAAGAATTCAGACCTGGTCAGGCTGTTTTTATATCTGTCCTAGATGACACTTTGAGCAGATGCCATATAGAAAAAAATACAGATGTGTATTTGGTATTTAATACTTTATGGGAACTTGCATATAAACGTTTTAAATATAACAACTATAGATGTAATATGTACTACATATCCTTTCTTTTATTATGAAATAATTCATTGATATCTGGGGGTGCCTATATATAATTAATGATGGATACATAATACATACACACAAATATAAATGTATGTATTTTAAAATCCTGTTAAATATGAGTTTGCCCTTGAGGGTCCAAATATCCAGGCTATGTCAAATCAACATGAAGGAAATACAATTAATTTCAGAGTAAAAGTCTTTAGTTTAAAAGACTGAAAGTCTTGGGGCACCTGGGTGGCACAGCGGTTAAGCGTCTGCCTTCGGCTCAGGGCATGATCCCCGCGTTATGGGATCGAGCCCCACATCAGGCTCCTCTGCTGAGAGCCTGCTTCTTCCTCTCCTGCTCCCCCTGCTTGTGTTCCCTCTCTCGCTGGCTGTCTCTCTGTCGAATAAATAAATAAAATCTTTAAAAAAATAAATAAATAAAAGACTGAAAGTCTTTAGTCAGTTTCATTTATGCAATTTCATTTGGCTAATCTTTTTCACAGAACTGACCAAATTTATTTATTTATTTTTTTTAAAATGTTAATTCCAGCATAGTTAACATACAGTGCCATATTAGTTTCAGGTGTACAATACAGTGACTCAACAATTCTATACAGTACCCAGTGCTCATGATGGTAAGTGTGCTCTTTAATCCCCATCACCCATCCCCCCACCCACCTCCCCTCTGGTAACCATCAGTTTGTTCTCTATAGTTAAGAGTCCTGTTTTGGTTTGTCTCTTTTTTCCTTTGTTCATTTGTTTTGTTTCTTAAATTTTACATATGAGTGAGATCATATAACATTTGTCTTTCTCTGATTGACTTATTTCACTTAGCACTATACCCTCAGATCCATCCATGTTGTTGCAAATGGCAAGATTTCATTCTCTTTTATGGCTGAGTAGTATTCCATTGTGTGTGTGTGTGTGTGTGTGTGTGTGTGTGTGTGTATACACACCACATCTTTATTCACTCATCCCTTGATGGACATTTGGGCTGCTTCCATATCTTGGCTATTGTAAATAACGTTACAATAAACAGGGTGCATGTATCTCTTTGACTTATTGTTTTTGTAGTTTTGGGTAAATACTCAGTAGCAAAATCCAACCAGTTGTTTTGATATTACATAGACATTTTGAAGAGATAAGTCTGCTTGTAATTATGAAATAATTAACTTTGTATGTAACATATTCTGTTTTTATATTTAAAAAGCCTAGATGCTTAAAAGACAATTTGTTAAGTTATTCATTCAGCTTCAACATAAGGACTTCATTTAAAATCAGTTAAGGAAGAATGATACCACTTTAATCTTAAAAGGGTAAAGGAGACCGTCTTCAGTCTTAGAAGTATAGTGAAGGGGGGAGCCTGGGTGGCACAGTAGGTTAAGTTGCTGACTCTTGATTTCAGTTCAGGTTATAATCTCAGGGTCCTGGGATCGAGCTCCATGTCAAGTTCCACGTTCAGCAGGGAGTCTGCTCCAGGATCCTCAAAGTCCCTCTGCCCCTCCCCCCGCTTTCTCACTCTCTCTCTCTAAAATAAATAAATAAATCTTTTAAAAATAATAAAATAAAATAAAAGGATTGCGAAGAGCAGAATTATTTCAGTTCAGTGTAAGGAAGAGAGTTTCTCAGGGACCAATAGAGCTCGAAAGAGACCCTAACTAGGTAAGTTCCACACAGAAATTAAAAAATAAAAATAATAGAAGGGATACTTTCTTTAGAGGATATTGTCTTCAGAATAATGGAGAAAATAAAACTGGCTCCTAGGAAACCAAAGGAAGAAGCAGGCCAAAAAGCATAATAACATGGGATTACTAATCAGATGTCATTTAAAATCCTCGTGAGAATTAGCATTGTGCCTATGAGGTTTGCAGTAAAGTTACCCACAAGCACGGAAGAGGGTACTCTGCATGCGCTTAGTCCATATTTCTTTTCTTTTGTTCTATATTTTAGCATTACAAAAAAATCAACATATTCCAATAGTATGCTTTAATTTTAAAATAAAGGTTACGTACTACAAAGTGTATTTTACTTAGCATCTTCAAATTCTTGAAAGTTACCAACAGGCAAAGTGGGTTTTTTAGGGTCCTTTCACTTAAATCCTCAACCTGTAAGGGATATGGTCTAGTTGCACTCAGTTATTTATTTAATCACCATCATACAGACAGTCTCTTTAAACAATAGTTTTCCACTAATTTCTGTCTTTTTATTTTTTAGAAGCTTTCCAATAGTGCTATAGAAAGTAATGACCATAGTCAGTATTCTTGGACCCTACAAGTATGATGTAGGGTGACCAGCTCTCCTTATCTGCCTGGGACTTGGAGGTTTCCTGGGGTCTGGGACTTTCCTGAGAGAGTCTGGGTAAATCAAGACAGCTGATCACCAAAAATGAGGGACCCTGTCTAAAGAAGCTAATCCAAGTACAGCTAATATTTATTGAAAACTTCAGTATCAGGCTTCATGCTAGGCAATTAACTTTGGTCCCCTCATTTAATCTCCATGAAAGCTCTTTGAGACTGGTTTTCAATTTCACCTTCATCTTATAGATGAGGAAACAGATGATGTAGTGCATAGCTTTAAGTAACATGTACTTATTGAATAAACCAAAATATATGCTCTTTGAAACCATGTCTTGTTATGTCACAAGCTCTTGTTATAATATTACTTCTACTATATTGTTTTATAGAAAGCATGATGGATGCATGAATAAAAAGGTAGACATTAAAGAGAATTGTTTCAGCTTAGTACAGAAGGACCATCCATTGGATCAATGCCCTTAACTCCAGTGGAATGGAATCTGTTCTTTTTTAAAAAAAAAACTTTTAATAGTATATTTTAGTTAACTCAATATTTTCAAAGGATGTAATCAATGTGAAAATATTAATGAGATAGTTTATATTCTTTGTTTTTGTATTAAGTTTTCAGAACGCAGCATGCATTTTGCACTTAATTTGGACACTATATTTTCATCAAAAATAGTTAATTTATATTTATTTTATTATTATTTTTAGAGGGGTGTAGAAAAGGGGCAGAGGGAGAGGGAGAGAGAGAATCTTAAGCAGGCTCCACGCCCAGGGCAGAGTCCAACATGGGGCTCAATCTCACACCCTGAGATCATGATCTGAGCTGAAATCAAGAGCGGGATACTTAATTGACTGAGCCACCAAGGCGTCCCATTAATTTATATTTATATTTCATAAAATTTACAGTTGAAAAAGTAGATTCACATAGCCAAGTTGTTCCAAACATACTTAGCTTTCCAATTCATAAGTGGAGTATTTGTTTTAAAATGTATATTTGAATAAATCAAATATATATCCAATTTAAAATTCAGTTTCTTGGTCTCACTGGCTGCATTTCAAGGGCTCAAAAGCACACAGGCTGGTGGCCATCCTATTGGAGAGCACGGCTTTAAAACCTCCCAGGCACGACCAGCCCACGATCCCCCACTAAGCCTCAACCAAGTATAACAGCAAAGCTGAGTCGCCCCAGGGTGTGTCTTCCCTCCCTATTGGCTTCCTGCTCCTGGAAGAACTCCGATGAATCTGGCCCCTCTCCTGCACCCGCTCTTGCTGCTGGGCCATCAGCCACCTCCTCTTGTCCACAGTCACCTGTCACTGATGGGCCTCCCTGTGATGATGGGGGTGGCGGAAGGCCCCCATCAGGGAATAGGGACCGGCAGAGCCCAGAATGCGGCCACTGTCCACACCACGTCTGCCTCCTCTCACCCCATCCCACTGCCTGGGACCAGAACCACCTCACAGTGCTGGACTCCTGTCTCTGTAGTGTTAGGATGAAAAGAGGTGAAGTCAATCAGCTGCTTTTAAGAAACTGAGGCCAATTCATGTTTGTGTAGAAGAGAACCGAAGCTTACATTCACCATGTATTTTCCTGTGTTTACTGTGCTTCCATTTTTTTGAGAGATAAAGGAGAGAGGACTTGATTTTGATGAGGCATGGAGGGGAAGGAAGGATTTGCAGTCATGCGTGAGAGAAGAGTGGAAGTCAGAGGGGAGAATGGCAGGAGAGCTGAAACCGCCAGAGGGTCCAGAATGAGGCAATGGAGCCACGAATGCCCCTCTACTGTCTGCTGGAGCCAAGCAGTCTGAATGCTGTGGCCTGACTCCTCTCCCCCATTTCCCCTTAAGTCCTAGCAGAGCCTGCTGCTTGAGCTTAATGTCTAAAGGTATTGTGGCTAGTATTTTTTTATATATTTTATTTGTTTATTCATCAGAGAGAGCGCGTGCACAAAAGCTGGGGGAGCAGCAGGCAGAGGGAGAACCAGGCTCCCCGCTGAGCAAGGAGCCCGATGTGAGACTCGATCCCAGGACCCTGGGATCATGACCTAAGCCAAAGGCAGACACTTAACCCACTGAGCCCCCCAGGTGATCTGTGGCTAGTATTACGAGGCTATATATCAACCATTAAATACTTGGTTGGGTAGCAGGATTGACAAAGGGAAGTGTTGAAACCCATCCTAAGGGACAGGGTTTCTCACCCTGATGCCTGAAGGGGATCTTGACCCAAAGCCTTGTAGACGGGGTCCTGCTCTCTGCCCTGTCAGACAGACAAGTACAACAGCAAAGAAATGAACTTGGGAAAATACAGTTTCTGTCCTTTCCATTCCTTCAAGGCAACCTTCCACCCAAATACTCACATTCAGGTTGCCAATATAGTTGAACCTGGAATGACAGGGTCCACTTACATGTGGATTTTTTCTTTGCAGTAAAGACAATACTGTCAATTTGTATTTTCTCTTCCTTATGATTGTCTTAATATTTTCTTCTCACTAGCTTACATACTTTCTTGTAAGAAAACAGTATAGAATACATATAACATATGAAGTATGTGTTAACCGATTGTTTATGTTATCAGTAAGGCTTCCAGTCAACGTTAGTAGTTAAGTTTTTGGAGGTTCAAATCTTACACGCAGATTTTCAACTGCACAGGGGTATTGGCACCCTCAGCCCCTGCATCATTCAAGGGTCAACTGTATTCTTCACATGGGTTACGAGAAAGAAGAAAGAAATGAATGGATAAACAAATGTGATCTATACATGCAATGAACTGTTACTCAGCCCTAAAAAGGAAAGAAATTCTGACCCGTGCCACAGTGTGGATCAACCTGGAGGACATTAGGCTAAGTGGACTAATCCAGTCACAAATGGACAGACACTGTATGATTCCACGTCTATGAGGTAGCCAGAGAAGTCAACTTCATAAAGATAAAAAGTAGAAAGCTGGTTGCCAGGGCCTGAGGGAGGTGGGCATGGGGAGCTAGGGTTTCGTGGTTACAGAGTTTCGGTTTTGTAAAATGAAAAGAATTCTGGATATGGGTAGTGGTGTTCATTGCACAACAGGGAGGATATAATCAGTACCACTGAACTGTATACTTTTATGTAAATTTCATGTCTATGTTACCAAATTTTTTTAAAAGAAGAAGAAAATCCCTAGGCTTTTCAGCATGCACAATTTCTGGCACCATTTAGAGTCCCTATCCTTTTGTCTTTGTTCTGATAATGGCTCTTACTAAGCAGTTAAACAAGTCCCTGACTTGACTGTTTTTTGGGTTCCTTACCCATAAAATGGGAAAGATCCTTTTTATTATGCAAGTGCTTCTTTTGAAGTATAATTGGACCTTCTCTTAAAGGCCAACTGAATAAAACCCATCTTCTCTTTTTCTGCTGACCCGCTCTCACAAAACAAGGAAGGAAAGTTGATCATGAAGACAGAGAAGAGACGCCCAGTGCGACTGGATGGGGCTAGAAAACTGCACTAGGGTTCGCAGCACAAGTGTCTACCCATAATCAGGATATCTTACTGAACAGCTTCTGATCCCCATGAAGAGGCTGGGGAAAGTTGTGATTCCTCTAGAACTCCTGACTTCGCTTCTCGGGTCCGTATGCTGAATCTCCCATATTGCAGAGTCCTCATATCCTCATGCCAAACTATCTCCTTATTTGAACATCAGTCACCAAGGCACTGGAACAGAGTGGGAAAGTGCTCTGGAGCCCGGAAGACCTAGTTCTGAATTTCTGTTCTGCCATTCCCTAGCTGTGGGTCCTTGACTACATTACAAAGCCTCGAAAACCTTCATATTCTCACATTAGAATAGAGATGATAGTAGCTTGTCTTTTGGAAAGGTTATAAGAATGCTGTCACAAAGGCCCAGTGCACTTAGTTTGTAGAAAATGTTCAACACATGCTAAGATTTATTCATTAAGATGAACTCCAGAATAAGAAAATGTGGGCAGAGAAGATTTTTAGCCATGGTTCCAGACTCCACTTCACATGGTCCTCTGTATCTGTGGTCCAAACCCTTTCACTGATGCTCCTTGAGGACCTTTGCAAGAACGTGCTGTGTTGTCAGTCTGCCTCCACGGGCTCCTGATGCTGTTTGTTCCATAGTGCTTTCTTCATCTCGGAGAGAACTCCTTGTGTTTCCCTTTCTTTATAAAATATCATCAAAGGTTGAGATGAATCACAGCCATCTGGCTTGAGAACTGATCAACGTATAAATTCCAGATCTAATACAGCCCCGGATGATGTTGGTAGTGAATTATTCATGCAGTCTAATGAGGAAAGTGAGAGCATTTGTAGTCAACCAACAACTTGCCCCCACGGACACAACGCACCTCTGAAACAGATTGCAGTGATCTCACTTCGCCAGATGGGAAACCAAGGCCCAGGGATGCAAAAGGACCAGACCAAGTTGAACAAACAATGTAGATTTCAGGTGTCAAAATGTTTCTATCGGGGCTCAAGACTAAATAATAGTAAGTCCCAACCCACTCCCTCTCCTACCCTGATCTCCTGTAGGATAAATCATATTATTTTTTAAGAGAAACACATCTGTGAAAGAAACACACGGCCCTGTGAGGATGCATGGTTAACTCAAATGCTAACAGGATACAAACCCAACTGGAGTGAGAGCAGGAGAAGCCAAGGGTGAGCCAGGACCTGGTCCATGCTTCCTAACCTGGCAGACAAGGTTGTTGGTGATCCAGACCCAGCCTATTTTGCCAGCCTTGGCGTTCCCCACTCCCTGACTGGAATCTGCAATCCTTTGTAACATCTGTACTAAACTCCCCAAACTCCCAGTATTCATAGCTGCCTGACTGCACATCCTTACCTTCCACCCCTCTGTGCTCCCTGTCTTATTTCTTCTCCTCCTTCTATCTGGCCGGAGGATCCGTGCATCCAGGAATACTTTCCAGCCCTCCGCTGCCCCTCTTGGAGGATTCCCCTCCTCTGTGTTCCCAAGGTACCCTGCATAGTATCTCACACTGTACGTCTTCGGCCTTCAACAAATTCCTGTTAAGGAATCAATATTGTTTCTAGCTCCCCCAAATCTCTAAGAACTTCTTGCTTGATTTCCTCTTCTTTCATGAAGGGCCAACAATGTCACCCCCGCCACACTCATAGAGTAAGGAAATGGACTAGCAGACTTGTTATGTGGACTAAGTGTGACTTACCTAAATTTAAAAAGAAGGCTAGATTGCTGGACTCAAAAGTATGTTCAGAGGTCCTTGTATATACACTCCCATCGGCACCATTGTGAATTTTCCGGAAATCTGAAAATATTTCAGTAATGAAAAGCCACAAAAGACAGTCATCTGCATTAGACATAAGGGCACGTTAAGCTTCAAGTGGGCTTGAATGGCATGTTCAGATAAGTTTGGCTTTCAAGAATCAAGAACAAAGCATCCAACTTGTTACTCCTTCATGTCGCAACATGTAAGTGTATAGAAAGTAATGTAATTCATATGCCTATGATTCACTTGCTTTTCATTCATCAAATGCTTAGCTGCAAGAGTGCTTGACGCCTGTGTAAGCTTCCTTTTCTTGACAAGAAAGTTTGTTTTTTGGGAGATAACTCACATCTTAAAATTTAGGTACTTATAGGGAAATTCCAAGCCTATTAAGTCAAAGAGTCCTGTCAGTGGGCCCCGAAACTTTCTCCCATTACAGGTTAATATTCAGGGCGGGGGGCGGTCAGGGGAGTAATAGCTCTGTAGACGAAATAGGTCACTGGCTAATTAAATTTCCCAAGAGATTAGTGATCAACATCAGAACTTCTAAGCTTTTCCCAATTTGCTGTTCACTCTTAATTGGTTTCAGATTTATGGCACGAGGCTAAAATGTGTAAAAATGGTCAAAGGGCCTGGAAAAGAAAAACATTCAACTAAAATCATGATCATTTTGAAAAGCGGTAAGAAAAAATCCATTCAAATCATGAACTGCATTATTACCTATGCGAAAACCCCATACTCAACTTTCAGTGCCTTCAAATCCCTCTGTACAAGAAAGGGCTGAGGTCTTCTGTTTTTGCTTCTTTGTGCCGTGGAGTTCAAGATCAAGAATATGAAAATCAAATCTTCAAATAAAAGCATCAGTTAGAAGTTGGTGTCAGATTGCTAGCTATGATGGAAACAAAACAAAACAAAACCCCAAGATCCCAGACTCTAGGGTAAGGCCAATACCTCTAAACAAACGTGATGTCCAGAACTGAGGGCTGAATCATAGGGCTGACTGAGTCAGGAGAAGCGGACGTCAGTCAGACTCATGCTGAGCAAAGAAAGCCCTGCAGTTGGTAATCTTGGGCTGAACCAAAGGAAAATCAGTAGATTCAGATCAGTTGGAATCAGAGGGACTCTAGAAATCTATGAACCCACCATGCCTGCTTTGTGATGATCCAGCCTGTGTTTGAACCCTTCTGTATTCACAAAATCCTTTTCCTCTGGCCGGTAGCACAGATGACTCTTCATGCTAGATTTCTCCTTATGTAGAATCAGTGTTCACCTCAGTGTTTCTTCTACCCATGGTTCCTTTTGAGCTGTACACAATACATTGAATCCTTTTATCTCACCTAGTTTCATGAGTGGTAGGCCCTAGGTATTGAGATCTTCTTGATTCTTTTCTCTAGATAGAAGCTTCCCAGATCCTTCTGCTTTTCCTTATGTGATGTGGCTTCAAATCTTTTCATTTTTTTGGTTGTTTTTCTCTGAAAATCCTTCTCTTTGTCACTCGATCCCTTGTGTGTCATTTAGAATAAAGGTATGGACCTCTTGTGCTCAGACTTTGAGAAATCCATGACGAAGTCATAGTATCTTTAAAACAAATGGTAGCTACATCTTAGTTCATGAGCTTTCTCCTCCCGTAGTCAACACATGTGGTATTTCTGTGCTAATTACATCTAAGAGGCATGCTTGTAAGCATTTGTTTACTGGAAAATTCCCTTCTCAATATTTTCAAATTCTTGCAGACTGTTGAGTGAAAGATCCTGACTGAAACCACATTTAAATCCTAACATCAAGTGCAGGCCATACAATTCAAGGACAAATAAACCCCAGATGAAAATAAGGAGCAAACAGACTGCATATCATTCAAAAGCAACGTGAAACATCGTTGTTTCGTGTGAGTGTAAGTGGAAGAGGACAAGAATTTCAGGGTAGGAATAATTAATGGGAAAAGAGCCTTATTGGTTTATTTTTCCAGGGAGAAAGCTAGATTGGGTAGAAACAAGGTACACAGACCTTGGTCGTAGATACACACACAGAATTAATCAAGAGGAGAATGTGCAGCTATATCAATACGCTGTTATTTTCATGGTTATTTATTGAGCTTTATTTGTCTATGCAACAGAGAACAGTCCATAGGTTCCATGGGAAAGGTTTGCATGACATAAACTGTAGCAAAAAACAGATGGTCATCTGATCTTAATAACTGTTTAAACAGAGCTGAACTGCTATTAGTGACAGCATCAATGATGATTTATTTGGGAAGCACAGNTAGGGCTTTCACCTTCATGGACTATTTTTTCTTTCAATGTTTCCAATTGTCCACACACCAGTAGAAACATCTGGATATAAACTGAACCTTTTAGTCCATCTTCTGCATATAGCTGGTACAGCAGTGTCAAGCAACTGAGTGCTAGGAAAGAAAGTTGCAACTGACTAATTCAGAGTTACATAGATTGCTAGATCTGAGTAATTATTCAATGGTTGGTCCGGAGAGACACCTCACTGGGACAAATTATAAATCTAACTTGGACACTGGGTCTGGTAAGACCCGACTCGGTTCCTCCTTGCTTACAAGGGGATGAGCTTTGTTATTTGATCCCAGACTATCCTTCTGAACTCACCTCTGCTCCTTTTCACTCGGTGGATTCTCCAATCCAGCTACACAAGCAATGCA
>NC_048225.1:17301246-17472843 GCF_002007445.2 Ailuropoda melanoleuca | reverse complement strand
TCACTCGGTGGATTCTCCAATCCAGCTACACAAGCAATGCACCCATTTAAAAGTGCTTATGCTTAAATAAACAAACAAACATAAATAAATAAAAGCACTATGCTATTTAATGATTTCAACCTGTCTTTGCTCAAGTGCATTCTCCCTGATACAGATTTTTCTTCCAGTTCCTCTGTCTGATAAACTCTATACTCCCATCCATCTTTAGGTTTATATTCATGTATTAACTCCTTTGGGGAAGCCTTTGCTGACTTCCTATACTGAACTAGGTGTTTCCTCCACCGTGCTACTATGGGGCATGCCACAAGTGTTGCTAACACACTTACCGTTGTCATTATTTATCCACACATCTCTCTCTCTTATTGGACAATGAACAGAGAAGTAGGCATGTCTTTTTCATCTGTGACTCCCTTGCGCCTACAAGAGTGACTGACTTATCACTGGTACTCCACAGATGATATTTGAATGAATGAATTCCAGTTTACACTCTTTTTCCTCAATGAGAGAATTTTTATCTGAATAATTTTGGGTCCTTGTTCAACAACTCACTCCAGCTATATAGATGATAGCTAACGGTATATATTTCAATCCAATATTGATTTGATTATGTAAATTTAAATAATGTGCTCAATCAACTTTAACTCATTGACTAAATTTTGCATTTCATTTTTTTTTTAATGCAACTGCACGGGAGACACATTTTATAGTACTTGAATTATTATTCATAAAATACACTTCAGTATGTGTGTGGCTGTGATACGTGGCTTATGAGCGTGCCTGAACTCTCTTCAGGAATTTTTCAGTCTCTCTGGAATACACGATACCAAAAAAAAAAAAAAAAAAAAAAAAAAAAAAAATACAGTGAATGTTAAATACCTAGTAACCTTCACAGAAGCTATGCTCCTGGCATGAAAAGCTATAAAAGGATTATAGAATGTCCTATTCACCTATTCAATTCTGGCCATTAAAAAATTTTCATCATGTCTTTTTTGCTTTATATTTCATTATTTGGGAAGAAAACAATTTCTCACGTTATTGTTTGGAGTGTGCGCCTGCGTGCAGTAACATACATATTGTGTATTTACATGTGTATTTCATCTACAGTGAGCATGTATAGAGAGATACACACATAACACATCTATGTACATGCATATACATGTAAGTATACATTTGTATCCGGTGAAACAGCAACAACCCCCTTGCCCCCGTTTTACCCATGGCCCCTTGAAACATGCCAACATTTTTCATTTCCTGACCCAAATGGTCAGGATAAAATGGACACTGCGGAATGAAGGGTAATACAGGAATACTTTCACCAGGCTTACGGGTACCAGATAATGAAACTAGCTCCTGGGATAAGGGTATTTATTGGGTTTGTTATGTATCGAATGTAACAAAAGCAGAGGCTCTGAAGAACGCCCTGTGTGGTTCTTTCCACACCCTTTGATCACACGATTCCTCTTTAATTCAGACACAGAAGAGCTTAAGTGGCTTCATTGATGTGTTAAGTGTGGAATGATTTTTGTATAAAATAAAAAAGGCTCCATTATGTGTCCAGAAAAGCCTGTGTGTGCTTGTTTATTGAGACAGGAAGTTGGTTTCCCACACGGAACAACAGTTCTGCAGTGCCGAAGCATTGTGTCTGAAAGAGGAGTAAAGGAAACTTAATTTTCTACCTGGCAGAAATCGGCTTCTGGAGGAAAGGGACAGACAATGCGGTTGGGCTTCCACTGAATGAGGGGACTTGATTGATTTTCAGAAACCGCGCCATGCCACGTAGAGGGAGGTTGCCCGCAGTACTTTTGTTCGGAAAACGCACAATTTATAACAGGCCCCTGTTTTTGTGCCAGGCTTAAAGTGATGCATGCCAGTGAGCCCTTGTCCACCCCTCCTCAGGTCAGGTGGGGGGAAGGAATTTTCTCTCCTAGATTTGTCTCTGGGTTGATTTTTATTGTTGTTTTCCCCTGAAGTTGGTTGCTATTCACTTTTGCTCTTTGGGGTTTTTTTTGGTTTGTTTGGGTTTTTTTTTTTTGTCTTGTTTTGTTTTTTTAACTAACATGGAGAATTCTTATGAAACTTTCCCCAGTGAAATTTAAAAAGTTTAAATATTTAGGTATGGATAAAGTTCTTATCTGCTAGAAGTGGATCTTTTTCGTATTGTAAGCCCATGGAATAAACGCTACCCTGCGGTCACAGGATGAAAAGAGTGAGATTAGAATCCATCTCAGTTTTATATTCCAAATCCCAGCTGTTTTTCTCTACACCATGCTGCCTCAAGCTATATAAAGTAGCGAGATTCTAGCCACCCTTCCCATGGCTCCTGTAATCCCATTGTCTACCCTCATGTTTATTGTTATTTTCATCCTCCTCGTCACTCTCATTACGAACCACTGTAAAGGCTTATTTTTCTCAGCTGGGAATTGTTCTGGGAGAAAATATGACATAGTTGTTTCACTGCACGGTTTTCTAATCTGACACAGACAACAGGGAAGTGGACCTAATGAGAAGAATGTATGTAGAATAGAATGAACCCAGGGAATTTTTCCATTGGTAACATTTACCTTATTAATATTGCAATGGTAAGTGGATTTTCAGGGTGAAAAGCTCAGAAGAGGATACTGATAGCACATTCACGGTCAAGGTAGCGATCATTAGGCTGCATAAACTGTGGGGGCGGAGCAGGGTTAGAAGGGTCATTTGATTGAGGCTTGGCGGGGCGAGTAAAAGTGGTCAACCTTCCAGGCACAATCATATCTTCCCAGTTGATTCTTTGATTCATTCTTGTATACTTGTATCCCTTTTTTGCCCATTCTTCTTTAGTTTTCCAAGCCTACGACTGGTACAGCTCCTACTTTTTCTCCCATTATGCATGGATGGATTTCTTTTAAAGATTTTATTTATTTATTTGAGAGAAACAGCATGAGAGAGAGAGAGCACAAGCAGGGGGGAGGGCAGAGGCAGAGGGAGAAGCAGACTCCCTGCTGAGCAGAGAGCCTGACCTGGGGACCTGGGCCAAAGGCAGATGCTTAACTGACTGAGCCAATCAGGTGCCCATGGGTGGATTTTTTTCCCTTAAATTTGATGTCATAATATCCTTTTGAGTATTATAAATCTGGTTATAAAAGAACTTCATAGTCAAGGAATTCTAGGGGTTAAGTAGTGGGGTGGAACAAGGAATATTCTTCGAGAAGGTCTTAGACTAATAGTGACAACCACTAACTTTCTTCCCTTTGGATTTCAGAACGAATGCTTCATCTCTGAGATGCCTGGGGAGCTCAGTCGGTTGAGTGTCTGACTCATGGTTTTGGCTCAGGTCATGATCTCAGGGTCATGAGATCAAGCCTCCCTAGGGCTCCAGGCTCAGCGTGGATGGAGTCTGCTTGAGTTTTACTTTCTCTCTCCCTCTGTCCCTCTGCCTCGCTCACTCTCTCTCTCTCAAATAAATAAATAAATCCTTAAAATTAAAAAAATGAATTCTTCTTCTCTGACTCCTTTATTAGCCTCTTCTATTGCATCGTGACTCACAGGAACTCTGCATGGCTATTCTCCCAGATATTTAACACCCCTTCTTCATGCACTTCTTACATTCCTCTCATGCATTTCTCATTGAGCCTCATCTCTTGGCCCCTCTGTCTATTTGTGTAACGCTTGGTATGTGACTGCTGCCATGAACAAAAGGCCCCGAACAGATCAGGTAACATTTATCATGTCAGACACCATTTTTCCTGGAGAGAATCAGTGGCTGCCCTAAAGCTAATTCTCTTACCTCAATATGATGTGATTTCTGAAAACCAAGGATAAAAACAAAACTTTTAAAATCTCTCTTCACCCTGTGTTTATATCCCCTTCCCCCACCCCTGCCCCCCCAAAAAAGGATACTGGACCTTTATCACAAAAGTCAACAGTGCCGTGAAAAAATGGTCAAGTCAAGGAATTTGTGAGCTGGATTCTGCTCCTGGTCCTGTAATTGACTTCTTACAACTCAACACCAGTTGCTTAATCTCTCCTAACCTTCAATTTCTCCATCAGAAAATTGTCTTTCCCTTTTTTACTTCCTTCCTTCTTTCCTTCCTTCCTTTTCTTCCCTTTCTTCCCTCCCTTCCTTTCCTTCCCTCCTTCCTTTCTCTCTTCTTTCCCTTACCTTATTTTTACTGAGTATCTCCATTCTCAAGGAGAAAACATAAAAACCAAAAGAAACCTTGAAGTGGCCTCACAAGGCCATTATAATTAAATGACCAAATACAGAGTTAAGTCCTTGTGCATTTGTAAAGCCCTAGATAAAAAACGATATTATTGTTATGAGAGGATGACATTCCTACAAAGACTGGGTAATGTAGAGGTTGAGAGCTGGGGCTTTGGAATTAGAAAACTACGAGTTTTGATCCTACTAGCTGTGTGACTGTGGGTAGGGCACATTAAAGCTCTCAAGTCAAAGTCTCCTCACCTGTAAAATACAACCTGTTAAGAAAAGTGCAAAACTCAAAGGGCTGTTGTGAAAATTGAGTGAGATTATATTTATGAATTGCTGAGCACAGATGCCTGGCATCTAAGTCATGCTAAATAATGTTAGCAGGTATTATCATTAGAGAAGGTAGAGTAGCTTGCATCATTAGTATTTGTGTTGTTTAAAGTAACAGCAGTAATCCCAAAAGAAGTGAACTTCAGTGGGGGCTGGAGGAGTCAGGACTTCTCCTTGGGGTATCTATTCCTCTGAAAAAAGGAGCTCAGGAGAGGAGAGGCATGACTGTGCCCACACAGAGGCCCAGGACTGTAAAGCTTATGTCTTCTCACTTGCCAGTCGCCCACCTCTTTCTATCCCCCTTGAGCATCTTTTTCTCAGCTCTTTCTGGAGCTTGTCTTGCCTGTTCTCTCTGTATACGGTCCCTGGGCCAGAGCTTTCTCTGAGGAAAATTAGCTGGGTGGCTTAAAAGTCTCACCTATCTTCCCATATCTGTCAAAATCCTATTCATCCTTCATGGTCTGGTTCAAATATTACCTCCTTCATGGGGTCTTCCTGGGCTGCTCTAAGATGTCATTCTAGCTGCCTTCTCTGTGCTCGCACCACACTCTTAGCAACCAATAAAGTATGATTGTGTTAGAGATCATGGGTGCATATCTATTGTGAAGATCTCTCTGTACATCCTTATCTTGGATTAGACTGTGAGCTGTTGGAAGGAAGGCGTTACATTGAATTCACCTTGGCACCCTGTATCTTAATTACTTGTGCTTAGTACAGTATGGAACTAGGCAAGTGAAATTGAATGGATTATATTGAATTGAATTGAATTGAATTCAGTCTTGCAAAGGAAGAAGGAATGGGTCTGCTTTCCTGAGAGTTCTAAGGTTTCACTCAAATTGCCTTGGGAGCACACAACCGAGGAAAGGGCCCAAGGGCCCTGAATTCTAGCTTGAATCCCCGCCTCCAGCACAAGCTGTCTCTGGGTCTCAGAGGCCCTCCACAGCTGACGAGGTGGCCCTAGGTCCCTTGAAGCTGGAATTAGAGATAACCCATGTGCAATACTTGGACTGGTGCCTTGATGACATGGACCCTGGAGATCATGAGGCCACGAGAACGTTCCATTTAGCTTATTTTGCTGTGTGCTTATCAGAGCATAGTGCACACGTCCAGGACATTCAGATGGCTAAAGTTAAAACGTTAAGGGGTGTGGAGCCTACATTTGGCTAAATGGTGTTTTAAAATTCCTTGGCTAAAAAATAATCTTTCTTTTCTTCTTTCTTTCCTTTTAAAAATTTGTATAACTTGATCTAAAAAAAAAATCTTTATAGCTCAAGATGGAGTTTCTTTTTCCTTTTTTGTCTCGGGGGCCTTATCTGATTTTAATCAGCACTAGCCTAATATGATTTGAAACAGCTGAGGCTGACTGAAATGCCTGTTTAAAAAAATGATATCTTAAGTTGGAAATATTGAAACTACCTGTGGACTCCCCTTGTCCAAGGCTGTATGTGCTATCGAGTGCAAATATTGGGGATTACGAATTTACCCTTAAAACATTTCAGTGCCCTGCAGAGTTTTCTCAGCAATTTTAAAGTCCTGTTAACCATAATACGGCCAGTTCTTGATTATCCACCAAAAAGGAAATGAATAGTGGCACAGATAATCCGAAACAGAAAAATAATCAAAATGTTTCTTATATTTTACTTTGGAATGCTTTGTATGGCTTTTGGGGATTCAGATTTTCCTTCCCAGTGATGTTCTGCTCAGGAAAAAGTTGAAATGAGTTTGCATTCCCTAAGCCCACACTAAATAGCTGAGGGGGGATGTGGCCCAGCCACATGCTGGGTGGCAGGGAGAAGGCAGCCTGAAATCTGAGGGGCAAGAATTCCACTGATAAATCTAGACGTGGAAAATGCCCCTATGAATAATTAAGCGCTGACTGGAATATAATTCAGTCTTGTAAATTAGTGTGGACAATTTTCCAGCCCACATTTTTCAAAAAATCAGGTTCTCCTCTGCAGAGAAGTTACCCTGGCAGTAAAAACAAATGACCTCAACATTCTTCATTGCTCACAGTTCATTGACATTGGCACTTTGTGAAGGAGTCAGGACCCTATTGTCCAGGCGATGGGGAGTCAGTCCTCAACTCATGTCCTCCAGCTCCATCCTACAACTTTCTCTAGTGGAACATGTAGGTTTATAAAATGCCAGAGTATGTACTAAGTTTTGTGTCATCTACTAAGGTAGTTACCATTATTGGTCCTGTTTTACAGATGAGAAAACTAAGGCTCAGACAGGTTCATTACTAATTTAAGGTCACAGACCTAGTCACTGGAAAAAGCTAAATTCCAGCCCAGGACTATCTCGTCTAGGTTAGGATAGGATGGGGAAAAACCCAGAAAGGATTTTAAAAAGAAAATTGAATGAATGAATGAATGAATGAATGAATGTAAATACATGGGTAATTATAATATGTGTGATGTTATTAAAGGACCAAGTCCATAATACCATTGAGATGAACCATAATGATCAGATATCTCTTAATCAGGTTTTATTAAGAGCTGTGAAGTGGACAGGATGGGATTCCCAGTCACGAGAATACCTGTGGCAGGTACACGTAGGTTAGAAAACCTCAGCCATGTTCAGAGAGCCATGAGTTGTTCTGAAAAAAGGATCTGCTCGAGGCAAAGAAATAGAAATGAAAATGAAAGTAATGACAATAAGAAGTGTCTCAATAGCGTAATTGTCATGCCATACAAAAATCACTGTGGGGAAGAGAGAAAAAAGAGGAAAGGGGGAAGCCTGTTTTGGAAACCCCTCATGTTTTCTCATGTTTTAGAAAGTGTAAATGCTCACTTTGTTTTTTAGTGCAGGACAGTGAGTATATCTTTCAATAATTCTAGTACGGGGAGCAGATGAAGAAAATAGGTAAGGATAGAGTTGGTTAAGTCAAGATCACCCAATTGGCCACGTGGATCCCCAGACTCATGTCTTGTGACTTCTACCCTAGCGATCTTCCACTAGCCAGTCTGGTTTGGGGTACCAGGTCAGCAGTTAGGCCAAGCCCCAGAAAGCCTCAGAGCAGCTTTAGGGAAGGAAGAGACTTACAAAATATAAGTCCAGGCTTAGAAGTTTTCAATTAGTTCTGGAAATTTCCAAGGTCATCTTAGCTAAACCATATTCTTTTTCCCAGACAGACCGTTTTGTCTGCCCTTGATCCCTTCTTTGACCTCCCTGCACCACGTATTCTGTCAAACTTGATTTTATCCCCTATATGAAAATGCAGGAACCATAGAGTGGTTTTCCTCTATGTACCATTTTCATCTCCTGAGTCTCTGTGTCTTTAGTGTATGGGCCCCATTTCTTGGCCTATAAAAAATTTCACATCACCATGGACATGACCTCTATAAAACCGGCCTCAGAAGTCTGGGTTCCCACCACACAGCTCTACCCCTTCCTGTAACAGAGGTTGCAGTTCCCCATTGCTTTCAGGACCAAGGTACTTCGGCTGCCAGGAGTATCGACTGCTGATCTCCCAGAGCTGAGCCTTCCCGGAACTTACCCTCTGTCAAAGGAAACTTCCTTGCCCCAGGCCACACCCCCTTCCTGGAGATGACTTATATTTAATGACTGTCACAATTCCAGACAAATGTGAAGGGCTGTCAGAGCTCTAGAATTCCCCAGGAGATCAGTTATGCTTCCTTTTGTGAATGTTCAGCCTTCTTGCCCTGTCCTGCTTCCCTGACTCTCTCAGGAGTATTGCTCCTGTATCCTAAAGAACTCCTTGCATGCAGATTTGACGTTACAGTCTGCTTCCCAGAGAACCCGATGCATGACATTCCCATTGCCCTTACTTATTGTGACTTCTATGCTGTTGCCCTATAATGAAAGAAAAACTTGCAGACTTTGAAGGGGTCAGCGATCGTGTTTTTGGTAGATTAAGTACAACAGTATTCATGGAGCCAGTCCAGCCATCTCACTTCTTGACCTCGAACGTACATCGTTCCTACATATGTACGAACTGGCTTCCTCTGGTTTGAAATAGATAATAGCCTATATGATGGGGTGATGGGGGAAAAAAGCCAGCAGAGGGCTAAACAATCTCTACAAGACTATTAAGTGCTGTGGGAACACTTAAACTTTGTGGTGAAAGCTCTGAAATCTAAAGCCCCATAAGACTGAGAGTCTACAGAGCCCACTTCCTTGGAGGTAGTTTTGAAAATACCCTTTGCTTCATTTCCTGTGGATTTTGCAACCACAGAATTCCTCTGGGGACTCAGCCACACCCCAGATCTGAGCCTAAATCACTGAGTTTGACACGGATTCACAGGAATTTGTCAAGGAGCTCACCCAATTTTTCTATCAAATTGGATCCAAATGTTGCCTAGGTTGGCTGAGAGTTCAGACGGAAGAGAAGGCGGGGGCCGACCAACTGCTAAGTGGTGACATTTGAAACTTAAGTGACTTTGGCTCAGCTGGAAGACAGGGAGGAAAGTTTTGAGCCATTGTGTGTGATATAAGCCCTGGTCCAACTCGAAAGAGTTTCCACTTTTTTTGGTTGTGGTTTCAGGTCTGCGTCTGACCCTGCCAATCCACCCAGATCACTGAGCTCATTCCAAATGCCAAGGCCAGTTCCAGGGAACTCGGGGCTCCTATGGGGTCACAGTGGGGAAGTGGGCTCTCCTCACCTGTTGCCTTGACAAAGGATGGAGAGAAGACTAGGGGAGCCCCGGGTTCAGCGCCTGTGAAGACTCCAGCAAGCAGTTGGCTTTGTGTGTTGCTGTCCTCATTGAATTCTTTTTTCTTTCTTCTGGGTATTCAGAAAGTGCTGGCCTCCTGCTTCCTGGAATAGTGGCGTTTGCACTAGCAAGCATTTGCAGCACTGGTTTGGATGAAGTTGCAAATCCGAGAAAGTTAGGTTTTGCTGCTCGTATCCGATTTTCTATCACAACGTTTCCTCAAATACTTCTTTTTCTTATTCTTTTGTTTTTTCTCCCAAAAATCCTCTATCATAATCTCCACAGTCTTCAGTCCTTGGCTCCAGTTTGTCCAGAATCCCCCAACAGCCCTGTATCCAACTAGTAGACTGGCCTTTCACAAGTAGTGTCCATGATCTGGGCCTTTCTCCCTACTTTCAGCCCATATACTTGTCTTCACCCGATCCCTGTCCATACCCCTCCACTTCCTACCACCATTAAGACTCAACTTGCATAGATCCTGTCTCCTAAGGCATTAGATGCTTAGATGAGCCAATATGTTATAAAATATGTATTTGTGGGAAAACCCACTAAAACTGTGTCAGAACATACTTAAATCATGACTTTGTCATCCATACACCAACTACCATCAGGTAAGACATTTAGACTCTTTGAGCCTCCGTTTCTTTACCTCTGAAATAGAGATCAGAAATATTTAACTCATAGGGCCTCAGATTAAAGCTAACTTCCCTCAAAACATCTCTTGATCTTCCAAAATAAGACGGGGTGCCTCTCCCCTCTGCTACTACGTCACCCCCTGTGATTCACTGTCATGAAGCCTATAACTGCATCCAAATTCCATGTTTCCTTTTCTGATGCTCACTAACCCACGGCTCCTGAGGGCAAGGACTCTAGCTGATTACGCTTGAAGCCCAGTGGCTAACACAATGTCTAATATGTAGCTGGTACTCAAAATATGTGTATTGAATGAATGGGCCATTGAGAGCATTAAAAATAGTAGAGATTGTTTCTCCCAGAGAGCATATTTATATTGGATCAGTGTCTTTTTTAGACCACTTCTTTCCTGGAGGAGAGACCATAATGGAAATGTCAGGGGAAGGAAGATGTTTTGAAACAGGTGGAGTTCATGGTGTCCCTCAAATAACTCCATGTAGGTGGCCTCTTGCTCTCCCCAGACGTCCAGCTGGCCCGGGGCCCATGCACCTGAAGGGGAGATGTCGGAGACTCTTAACACTTCCTGCCTCATTCCAGTGACACCAGTTTGGCTCGGTTCTCATCTCCAAGCTGGGATCAAATGTTCTCCAAATGTGGCGAGAAGAGGAGATGGGTCTTGCTTTCTCCCTTGACTTCCTCTTCCTCCCCTCACCTAAATCCTCTCCTGTCACATTTTTCATGGAGCTTAAACTAGGTTTCTAGAGAAAAGCCCTGTCCAGGTCAGGCCAGCAGCCTGCACAGCTATGGGCTCTGACAGTGCTCTAAACAGCTCAAAATGGGACAGAAATTTCCTAACGGGGTGCTTGAACTGTGACATGATGAGGACAAGAGAAGAGGAGCGGGACACAGGGCATCTGTAATGCGGGAGAGTCCCATGTTCACAGAGCAAAGTGATGTTGTACAGAAAGTCCGACACTGTTAATGGGCCTGGTCAGAGCACAGGAAGGAAATGCATTATTTCCGTTGTGCCTTGTGGGAGACAGTCTTCCACGTGTCTCACATTTTTACGTCTTGCAAGCAGAGCCTGCCTGCCTTTGTTCTGGACTATCTTTTCAAGGATGTTTCTACACTGAACAGGCCTGGAAGAAACAGAGTCCAGATCACGGGGCAGGTAAGCTTACTGCCCCTTACACAAAATTTGGGTTCTCTACACTCGGGGCTCTTCTCCCATAATGCACCTCACAGTGTGACTAGCTTTCACCTCCCCTGGCTCTCTTGCCACTGCTCTGTGGCATCAGGACTCGGAAAAACGGTGCCATTATGCTGATATCCATGTTGCTTGCTGGGCTATGAGGAAGCAAGGACTTTGTCTCTGATACGGGAGTTTTTGTGTCTTCATCCATGAAACGGTCAAGTTAACCGGTCAGCCTAACAGCAGCATCAAGTTTCAGACCTTTCACAATTCTTGACAATGCTCTGTCCTCTTTACCTAAAGCCTCTATCTCCTCTGGGAAAAGAGGAGAGAGGAAAAGAGTGTCTATTTATTGAATGGCCTGTTTGCCACACTGGAGTGGGCTGGGCTGAGCCTTTCAGACATGAACTCCCTGAATCTGGATGCTAACTCTCAGAATCAACGTTCTCCTATCTGTTTGACAGATGAGGACTCCGAGGCTTGGTAGAATAAAGCAACTCTCCGAGGTCACAAACAGGTGACGTGTAGGCCTCTCTGCGGAGAGAGTCTCTGATTCTTCTATTACACCATTCTAGAACGTGCCTTCTCCATGTGTTGCATAGGTAACCCGCCCAGGATAACATGCGAGATGCTAGTAAGTCTGAAATCCTTTCTTTGGCCACTCTGTCATCTGCGTCATGATTTCACCCAGTTCCAGCCCCGCGTGTGCTCCTACACTTCCGGCCTACCCAGGCACTTTAATTGTTCCAACCTAATCTAGACATTTGCCTTCTCTTTTCTAGGACCCCAATCTCCAGGCAATGTCATTCTATTACTTAGCCTTGATTTCTTGACCCTCCTGGCTACTGTGTTTTGTCTTGTTTTCCCCTGCTCCGAAGGAGGGATGTGAAGCAATTCCTCTGATATCACTACGGAACCAACAACCCCGTGCAGTCTTCACAGTTCTAAAGGCTCTTGTTTGGTTTTTGGACGTGACTGGAGTGATTTGCACCCAGATGCTTGGACTTGCCATCTGCTTAAAGATGAAGCCCAAAGACAACCCCCCCAGATGCTCTCCGGCTGCATACCAGCCTGCTCTGCCCGCATCAGGCATTTTCCAGGCCTCCATACCTCTGGCACATTGTTTGAAGCTATGCTCCAAGGAGTCATGCAAGCGTTTGCTTGGACCTACCACACTGCCTGCCTATGGCATAAGCTGACCTCATCGTAGAGGGAATGGGTCAAGAAATGGGTCAAGAAATGTGTGTAGTGCCTGTTTGTTTTTCAATTGAGAGGGAAAAGCAGCAGGCAGATGGAGTACGCATGTGAAGACGGGGACAGAACATGAGCGGTCCTTTCCATCGAGACTTTTCCATGAAGACTGTTCAAACATCACTGTGAATTCCTTTCTCTGAGGCACCACCAGTCCACTAGATTACCCAGTTTGTCGTGGGAGCTTTCATGGGGGTTGTACTTCGCACACGAAAATAAATTTCATGAATAATCTAAGTGATCTTTATGGAATAGACTTAGTTGAGCCATAAACTAAGATAGCTGACATACCTGTAATTCTCTGGGGAGGAAAGCTGCCACCCACCCTCCAGTCCTACAACAATTTTCCAAATACTCACAACACGAATGGACCAATTAGCGATGAATATTTTCTAATACTTATTAGGAAGACCCGGACTCAGTGTAAGCAATTTTGATATAAACAGAAAGGGATGAAGAGCATACACCATGCTTTCTGGTG
The DNA here is from genome assembly GCF_002007445.2 of Ailuropoda melanoleuca. Taxonomy (NCBI): domain Eukaryota; kingdom Metazoa; phylum Chordata; class Mammalia; order Carnivora; family Ursidae; genus Ailuropoda; species Ailuropoda melanoleuca. The sequence continues at coordinate 17,460,091 of NC_048225.1, read as the reverse complement.
CTCAGAACCAAGCTAAGAGAAGGACAGTAATACATAGAAAACAATACCTACCCGCCAGTAGGAGAGAAGACACACAGGAGCAGCAGAGAAAATACACAGGGGCTGCCGCAGTTGTGAAGACGGATCACGAGTCTCCTAGTTACCAAGTCTCTGAATTGTGCAGATATCCCCAAATCCCACACCTACTCCCCCGCCCCCACAGCCGGCTTCAAAACCCCTCCTGCAGCTCCTCTTTATTTCCATTCCTCATGTCAGCACCTTACTTTCAGTCTTTATCAACTTATGTTTAAATACTTAAACTCCTCGCTGTCTTCTTACTGGTCTCTCCCCACCCTGATTCATGGGGGGAGGGGGCACAAGTTCAGCTTCAAAAAGCATTACTTTAGAACAAACTGATGGTTACCAGAGGAGAGGAGGGGAGGAGGATGGGGGAGAAATAGGGGATGGGGACTAAGGGGTGCACTTGTGAGGAGCACCGGCTGTTGTATGGAAGTGTTGAATCACAACGCTATACACCTGATACATACACGGTATGTTAACTAACTGAAATTTAAATACAAACTTTAATTAAAAAAAAAAAAACCACCGGGACACCTGGGTGGCTCAGTCGGTTAAGCATCTACCTTCAGCTCAGGTCATGATCTCAGGGTCTTGGGATCGAGCCCCGTAATGGGGCTCCCGCTCAGTGGGGAGTCTGCTTCTCCCTCTCCCTCTGCCTCTCTCTCTACTCATCCTCTCTCTCTCAAGTAAATAAATAAAATCTTCAAAAGATAATAAATACAACTTAAAATTTTAAAAAGCACCACTTTGCTCCTTTTCCTTCTCTACTCAAGAAGTCTCCCTAGATGCTAATTTCCAACTGAAATAGAGTCAAAACTTGAGGATTGTCATGAAAGGCAAATCCAGGTTTGAGAGAATCTGGGCTCAGTCCTAGGATGGTAATGGTGGAAAAGGGGAAGAAAGAAAGAAAAGGGGAAACAAGACTTGATGTTTGGGATATAGGGGATAAGAGAAGGCAACCTTACTGAGAACTATGGGCTCAAATCTTGAACAATGACAAAAATAGAGAAGAGCACATGTGCAAGGAAAGACGATGAAGTAAGGAGATTTAGGGCTTTGGTAACATCACCCGCTACTTGGCATGCACTTTGTAGGACAAGGAGATGTTCAACACGTGTTTGTTGAACCAATGAATAAAAGAATGAATGAACAGGCCTTATAATCTTGTTATGCCCATCATTTTATTTACCTTTACAGCAACTCTATTTGGTGGTTCTCTAATCACCCTCATGTTACTAATGTCTAAACCAACGCCTGGAGAGGCATTGTTTAATCCTCCTGAGACCCCACAGTGAAAGAGCGGTGTTGGAAGGTGAAGCCAGGTCACTCTGATGTTGCAGCCCATCTGTCACATTGCCGTCTGGAAACATCTAAGAGCCCAGCACATATAGAATTGGAGTTGAGAAGAGAGGTCACTACTGGAGAAGTAACGGTGAGATTCATTTGCAAAAGATGGCAGTTCATAATTGAACCCACAGGCATGAATGACACCCCAGAAGAATGTAGAGGACAAAAAAGTAGAGGTTCTTGACCTGAGCAAGGAGGGATGCTACCATCTTGGAGATAAGTAGAGGAAGAGGAACTCTTTGGAGAACCGCAGAGAAAATAAGAGGAGAACCGACAGAAGGAGAGTCACAGAACTGAGAGAGGAAGCTTTGTCAGTGAACAAGTTCTCAACAACATCAAAGGCTGCAGAAATATCTTGGAAGGGGGCAATGGGGCAGCCGAATTTGAGTCAAAGCAAGAAATGTTGAGTGTAGCAGATCGCCTGGTTTAGGGCCATGCTTCTGCTTTAAACTGTAGCAAGCTGCCGGAACTATGGGAAATGTGTTTATTTTCCAAGTGGTCATAATACCCGTATGGCAGGAGTCAGTGAGGCAGTGGAATGAGGGGACTTAACTACCAGGCCTGGCATGTGATAAATAACAGCTAACACTTATGAGGCAGCAAGTACTGGTCTAAGCACTCAACATGCATCGATTCATTTAATCCACGCAACAACCTTGGTAGCTAGGTTCTGTTTTAGCTTCAGTTTACGGATGAGGAGACACAGGCTCAGAGAGTTTTTGTGCATTCCTCAAGGTCACACAGTCTGTGCGTGGCAATGGCTGGCATTTAAACCCATCTGCTCTGTTCCCAGAACCACCACGCTATGTGAAATTTTGTTGAACAAATTATGCATAAATATTTCCAAGAACAAGTGACATATATATATGTATAATATATATATTATATATATTACAGAAAAGAATCAAATTTAATAGGCATATGTATGGGGAATCCACAGAGGCATGAAATTACTGCTGTCTAATTTTTTTTAAATAGGTAGATTAAAAGCATTTAAACTAGGGGGCGCCTGGGTGGCACAGCGGTTGGGCGTCTGCCTTCGGCTCTGGGCGTGATCCCGGCGTTGTGGGATCGAGCCCCACATCAGGCTCCTGTGCTATGAGCCTGCTTCTTCCTCTCCCACTCCCCCTGCTTGTGTTCCATCTCTCGCTGGCTGTCTCTATCTCTGTCAAGTAAATAAATAAAATCTTTAAAAAAAAAAAAAGTATTTAAACTAGGGGTGAACAAACGAACCATTGGCCAAATACGGTCCAGTGCCTGTTAGGTATAACCTATGGGCCAAGGATGGCTTTTACATTGTTAAATGGCTGAAAAAAATTTTTTTGAATAATACTTTGAAACACATTCAAATTATACAAAACTCAAATTTAATTTCCACAAATAAAGTTTTGTTGGAACACAACCATGTCCATTCGCATATCATCTATGGCACTTTGTACGTAAGAGCCAAATTAAATAGCTGTGAGAGAGACCCTACAGCCCACCAAATGTAAAATATTGACTACTTGGCACCTTACCCGAAGTTGGCCAACTCGCCGATAGGACAAAGAACCTCTGGCGACTAGAAGACCCGCGGATGTGAGGACTTGAATTTCTCAGGAATGTTGTCACCCTTCACCCCTCGCAAAGCCCCCTCCTCGCATTCTCGGCGGGCTGCAGGCGCACCTGTTCTTCATTAGGGGGTGGTGGAGGGGAGGAAAGGAATCTCTGATGGAGTCGTTGGTTGCATTTCTTGGGTGGAGAGAGAAGGCGGAAGGAGGCTTGCCGGGTAGGGTAAAGGGGAGCCTCTCTTCTCAGCCCTGAATTACAGCCAGATGAGTTTCTCTCTTTTTTCAGCTATAGAACTATAACTTTTTAATGAGCCTAGGAAGTGCAGGAGCTCAGCGATCCCTGGAGGGGAAGCAATGGCCAAATCCCATTGCAGGTGTCTTCTCGGGGCGCTGGTCTGGAATAGGCGCAGCAGTCCGCTCAGATCCCTTCCCAGGGTCTACCTGTTCCTCACGGGGAAACGGCAGAGCCCCTTGGCTTTTTGCACAATACCGGGAGCCAGGAGCCACTTCGCCTGGGTTCTTTGCCGAGCTTTCCCGCGGACCTTCGTGTGATGGCAGCAGGTTGCTGCCTGCCTGCCTTACTTAACACAAACTGAAATAAGGTCTTTACCAGGTTCTTCAGGGCGTGTGTGCGTCCCGCCTATAAGACAAGTAAACAATAGGGTGGTAACCGCAGAGCTATGTCTGCTTGGGTTTTGTTTTTTGTTTTTTCCTAAGATTGTGGTAAAACATGTATGATACAAAGTTTACTATTTTAACCACTTAAACTGCACAGATCTGGGATGTTAAGTGCATTTTCATTGTACATCCTTCTCTAGAACCTTTTTAAGTCCCAGCTGATACTCTGCATCCATCAAACAATGCTCCCTATTATCTCCTCCCCCCAGAGCCTGACCACCACTGCTTTCTGCCTCGATGAATTTGATTTCTCTAGATATTTCACGTAAGTCTTACCCTGTGATATTCGTCCTTTTGTGCCTGAGTTAAAATAATGTCTGTGACATTCATCCATATTGTAGCCTGTGCCAGAATTTCCTTCTTTTTAAAGCTGAATAATATTTGATTGTATATCATTTTGTTTATCTGTTCATCTGTTGGTGGAAACTTGAGTTGTTTCCACCTTTTGCCTATTGTGAATGCTGCTGCTGTGAGCATGGGTGTGCACATAGCTGTCGCGTCCCTGCTTCCACTTCTTTGGGATGGACACACACACACACACACTCACACATACACTCACACACATGCACAAAAGTGGAATTGTTGGGCCATGTGGTAATTCTCTAATTTTTGGAGGAACAGCCATACTGCGTTTCATCACGGCTGCACCATTTTACGTTTCCACCTTCAGTGCATAATGGTTCCAATTTCCCCACATTTTTGCCAAAACCCATCCCCCCCCATGCTTTGTAGCAGTAGCCATCTTAATGGGTGTGAAATGGTATCTTACGGTGGTTTTGATTCACATTTCTCCAATGATTCTTTCATTGGCCAGTTGTCTCTCTTCTTTGGAGAAATGTCTGTGTAAGTCCTTTGCCCCTTTTTAATCAGATTGATTTTTGTTACTCTTGTTGACTTGTAGTTCTTTATGTATCCTAGATATTAACCCCTTATCAGATACATGATTTGCAAATATTTTTTCCTAGTCCATGCATTCCCTCTTCACTCTGTTGATAGTGTCCCTTGATGTACAAACATTTTAATTTTGATGTAGTTCGACTTATCTATTTTGTTGTTGCCCACGCTTTTGGTATCATATTTAAGAAATCATTGCCAAATACAATGTTATTGAAGCTTTTCTCCCATGTTTCTCTCTGAGCGCTTTACAGTTTTAGCTCTGATATTTAGGTCTTTGTTCCATTTTGAGTTAATTTCTGTGTATGGTGCATGGTAAGGGTCCAACAGCATTCTTTTGCATGTGGATATCCAGTTTTCCCAACACCATTTGTTGAAAAGACTGTTCCCTCCCCCACACTGAATGGTCTTGGTACCCTTATCGAAAATCTTTGATCATATATGTGAGGATTTCTATGTGAGTCAGCTAGAATTTTGATATTTGCAAACATGTCTCTCAAGAGAACGTTGGCAAGAGCTCATCTTGCTAGTTTCCAAAGCATAAATCTCTATCACCACAGGTTTGCGAGCTCCTAGAAAGCAGGCACTCTTTTATAATTCAAATTTAAACTTACTCTCTATATGCTGTTTATCCATTGTGTGTCCAGTATCATGTAGCTCTAAGGATGCAGACATTTTCATCCAAGAGCTTGCAAATTAGTGGAGAAGCAAACATGCAAACATACAAATGTCTTTTTGTGACAAGAGTACTCTCGAGGGTAAAGTAGGGGTACAAAGAAGAAAGGGGTGAAACCAAACTAAAGAGGAGACAAAAACTTCTCAGAAGTGGTGACACTTCTGCTGAGTTTTAAAGGATGATTAAGAGTTTGCCTGACAAACAAAGATGGAAGTCATAAGGACGTTCAAAGCAGAGGAGCCATATGTGCGTAGAGTTGGAGGGAGGCCACAATATGCCATTGGACTGTCATGGCGCGTATATTACAAGGCCAGGAGGAGTGGGTGAGGAGCGTAGGTGGGTAGGCAGGAGTCAGACTCTAGAATGTGATCTTTATTATGTGTGTGATTGAAAGGATTTTCATGTCCACCCCTTAGACCTGTCCTTAACACCTATAATTGTTTTATTCAATCGATTTATGTCTAGTAAAATAATGTTTTGTGTTTGTTTCCCTGCTCACATATCGCCTCTTTCTCTTCTTTCTTCCTTCTTTCTCTTTGTTTTCTTTTCTTTTCCCTCTTTGGTGACTTTCTTATTTTTTTTTTCCCCTGGAGATAGATCTCAGCTACAGAAGAACATAGACAACACTGGGGCATGAATTTACACAAAACAACCACCACAAAAAAAGCAAACTCAATCAAGAAAACATCGAAGCTACCTAGGTTAGGCTCAGTTGAACTTCCAAATGTGTTTTAAATTAGGTCATCTCAACCATGACTACAAGTTCAAAACATTCAAAGCAACCTTATTAGAACTGGAACAAGGCATATTTGGTTTCCTCTAAAGGATTTTTAAAAGTGTAGTTAAGAGCAGAGCTCTCAAATGTAAAAATACATAAAAAGAAAGCCCATAGGCAAATGGTCTTCATAATCAATGGCATTAAACTTTCGAACTAGCAAAAGTTGTGATCCCTCAGTAACATATCACTCGTAGGAGCAGGGTTTCCTCAGCAAGTGCGTTTATCCGGGCAGGGCCAATCAGATGAAAGTGAACGGAGGAAGCACTTAGAACAATCAAATCCCGTGCAGAGTCCATAAACTCAGACAGGTTTTGCTCTCCTTTTACCCACAATGCTCTTCTTTTACTGGGTTCCCTGATTTCCTAAGAGACAGAACATGACCAGTAAGTTACGAGGGCACCGAGGGAGGGCTAGAACCAAGTACAGGGATTTTTCTGAGAAGAAAATGCTGTTGGTCTGGTAAGGAGAAGATAGAACTAGGAAAGGAAAGATCTACAAACTTCAAAACAAAAGCCCACATGCAGCATAGAAAGCATCCTGGGATGATTTACTAAGGAAATGGAGACCTGCCCACCCCCATAGCCTACAATGCATGTCCAAAGGAAAACACAGAATCCAAGTTAGTGTTCATAACGATCCCTTCCATCAGTACAGTTCAGGCCCACAATATAGTGGAAATGAACTATTTGGGAAAATACACTTCTGCAGAAAAAACTGTGTCTTATTCTGCCCTGATGCCAGTTCAATGGGTCATCAGATCACCTCTCCTAATTTCAGCCTGATTACCAAGTTAATTACCATCATAGCAACACTGCAGAGTTAGAGAACTTATATAATTTTCCTATGCACTAAATATGACCTTAGTCAAGACTCCGTTTCCTCCTGTGTAAAATGATGATCGTAATACCGTACAGATCATAGATCTGTTGTGAGGGCAAAAAGAGGATTCGCGTCTGGCAACCCGGCATTCTACATACTCAATGCTTCACAGATGTAAAGTACTCCTAAAGCCACCAGGGCCACACCCGCCACCACCATCACTGTTGATCTCGTAACAGCACGACACCTGACTCTACCATGTACGAGCTCCCGGATCTTGGGAAAGTCACTTAGCTTCTTTGGGCCGTGGTTTTCTCATCTAGAAAATGAAGAAAGATTATAGAATATCTCCCTCCTGGGGTTGCTACAAGGGTTAACTAGAACAATATAGGAAAAACACTGAAATAGAGACAAGCACCGAGCAGGGATTCGAGTAAGATTGGCTGTAATTACTATAGTTGTCGTTAGCCTCCATTTTACTTCTAAGGATGGTAGTTCTCAACATGTGGTTTGGGGACTCCCAGGTGACCCCTTTTCAGGAAGTCCATGAGGCCCAAACTATTTTCATAGTCATATTAAAATGTTGTGACTTTTTCACTCCCACTCTTTTGAAAGTACTGCTATATCGCTACAGAAGAACTACAGGTGTACGTTGGAGACTCTAGCTGCCTTCTATTAAACAATAAAGAGATTTGGAAAAATGTAAAAACAATGCTCTCCTTCTTTTCATTTTTGCAAAATAGTTATTTTTTCTAAAGGTATTTTTTTTAAAGATTTTGTTTATTTATTCAACAGAGATAGAGACAGCCAGCGAGAGAGGGAACAGAAGCAGGGGGAGTGGGAAAGGAAGAAGCAGGCTCATAGCAGAAGAGCCTGATGTGGGGCTCGATCCCATAACGCTGGGATCACACCCTGAGCCGAAGGCAGACACTTAACCGCTGTGCCACCCAGGCGCCCCTCCTAAAAGTATGTTTTTATGTTAACCTATCATGGGTTTATTGCTGGTACTTTTAAATGAATAAATATTTTCTAAAGCTTAGTTTCCATTTCTAATAAGGTAAATATCAAGAGATATAATCCACACACACAGAAATTCTTTGGGCTTCTCCATAATTTGAAGAGCGTAAAGGGGTCCTGAGACAGAAAAGTTTGAGAACTGCTGTTCTAGTGTAGAAAACTTGAGTTGTTGACATCCTGAATGTCCCTTGCTTAAGATTTGAGTGTAAGAAGAGTCAAGTCTCAACCAAAGTTTTCTGATATTGAAGCATACTGGTCATTATGGTACATTACACCCCAAGAGTCGTGGAGTTGCACATGGGGAGAGGGGCCAATGGTAACCAACGCATTTACAGTTAAGTACCGCTGCAGAGCTCTGTCTGCTCTACACGGCATGACTCCAGTCTTCACATGGTATTCAAGGCAAATACATGTTCTCCAGCAACTTAAATTTTATTCCAAGTGGCCCATCGTGGCAGAATCAATTTCACAGGCAGTTCTTGCCTGGCGATTAAGAAGTCTCAAGTTGTGGTTCGAGAGTCCGAACAGATTCCCATCACGGGTTTTCAATCTCAAATATCAGGCAAGAATTCTCACCCATTTGTAGGCCACGGTGAATACGCTTTTCAGGAGCTCAAGAACTAATCCCTGAAGGAACTGGGTCAAGTTCTTCCCAATACTGTCCCCAAACCATAGATAGCTAAGCTTCAGTCTTAAGGATATACTTTGGGATACTGGCGCATACTTAAAGGAGGGAAAATAAACCGAGACCATCTTCCACAGAAAAGGCATATGGGGTCTCTCCTCGAATAAACATTTGATATTTGAGTGTATTTCACTGGAACAAATTGGTTTAAGTATGTAATATTCTGATTTAGGGTTCCCACCATTGTCTTGGTGCAAAGTTGACACCTGCTACATTGTTTAAGACCTTTTGTCTCAGAGCCTTCAGATTTTCACACACATATACACACGCATATATAATGCATTTGGCTGGGTTGGATTGAAATTTTCAGTAGTAATTCAAAGAGTGGCTTACAGGTCAATGTCCCAGGCTTGCATGCATTATGCAGGATTTTCTGCTAAGTGCAATGGGCTTTTGAAAATTAAATTGGTTTATTTCAATCCAATGCTTACTTGACTTATATGTCACATTTATGCTGAAGAATCATATCATGCTTCTATTTCTGCTCCAATAATGTTAATTTTTAAAATGTTACCCTACATAGGCTGTTACTCCACAATGCCAAATACACATCTGGAAATAATAAACATGTATTTTATTATCCTCATGTCCCCAAATCTAATACTTGATAAGATGGACTTAAATTACCTGGATGTCTAACTATTTTGACTTGTAGCTAGATGCCATGGTATTGCAGGAAAACAGAAATAAGCAACATGAGATGAAAATCATTTTGATCAAACCATATAGCATCCCAGAACTAAACAACCCTACTCCAATATTTTGCTAAATTTAATAATTTCACTCAAATGTTATCAGATCAGTTTGTGTGTGGAATACAATGTGCCAAACAAAATAAATTGACTATTTCCCTATTCAAATAATGTGGAAGGAGGGCAGAGCCTGGAGAAACAAACATGAGATATGTTGGGCAAGGCAAAGAAGATTAGCTTCCCTCCTCCACCTCCATGGAGGGTCCAGACAGACCTGGCTGGGTCCAGCAGTCGAGCAAGAACTCTGGTCCTCTTATCTTTGACTCTAAGGCAGCTACTCCTGCTGTGTCTTCATCCCAGCCAGCACTGTGGTTTCGGAAGAGAAGCATGCAAGGTGGAAGATCTAACTGCCGGCTTAAGTCAGAGCTAAAGGTTCTCCCTCCTTCGGTTTTCCAGCCAGTGCCTCAGCACACACTGGACATACTCCAGGCTGTAGGAATGATCCGTTCATTCATTCCACAGCTGCAGAATCTGAGACTTGGAAATGCAGGCAGCAGACCCCTACAACACCCACTACTAATACTGCTAGCACTGGTCTCTCTGCTCCTGGAGTGTTACCTAATTTAGACCTTTCCTGGGACACAAGCCTACACAGAACGGGCTGACCAGTTTGAGAGCAATCCTGTAAAATCTGTCCAGACAAGAGATAGCACATCAAAGTTTTGGAGGCATTTAAGTATTTTGAAATTGCCATTTAATTTTATTTTTGTCCTGCTTAGAGTTTGGCTTCATTTTTCCCCTTCTCTAATCAGATCTACAATATTCAAATGGGAGTTCAGAGTGAACCATTTTCTGATAAATCTGGAAAAAAAGTGAAGTCATGTCATGCTCCTAAGCTCTACTTTTTTCTCAGCTAGCTGGCCAACTAAATTCCCAAATGGGTTTAGCTTAATGACCCAATTAAATAATTTACATCTGGGTGGCCTTGGTCTTTGTCTCATATGGGTGAAAACAGAAATGCACGTGAAACTTCTAAGATAAACAGTGTTGGTAAATTACCCAGAATGACCATACTTACTCAAACCCTCCCTAATGAAATTGAAAGAGGGGCATGTTATGTATTCATGAAATTTACTTCAACAAATAAACCTTTCAACTTGTATTTACTGAGTGCCTACTATGTGCTAGTGTCTGAAAATAAGAGTTAAGTGGAAGATAAATTTGTCTTAAGAAGCTTACAACCTCAGTAAGACTCACAAAGCAAACATATTTTCCCCTCAATATGGTGCTTTGGGAACACAGACAGCAAGGATAGTTTCCTCATGATGATTACCATTAACAAGCACCTACAAAATACACCCTTGTGTCCCGTGCTGAGTCCCCGGCAGAAAGAGCCGAAGGATTCTGGGAGCCACCTTCTTCCTTCCTGATTCTCTCTTACCAGGGCTGCAATGATTAATCTCCAGAAAAGCTACAGTTTAGCACCTGTTGAATGATATTAGAGGAAATCATCTGTGTTGCAAATAGAGAATATGTTAGGGAGGCTGGACTCGAATGAATCCAGGTTTTGATATCTTTCTCCTTCTGTTTTAGCAGACAAATAATCTGTTGCAACTTTGCTGCTTCTCTTCCATAGCTTGGCTCCGTTCCCGTGCACCATTTTGTTCTAGGGGATGCCTAAACTGATTCTTCAGCGTTAGCCAAAACAAATGAGGAGCTTGGCTCTTGGTCTGCTCGCAGCAGCTGCTGTGACTGAAGTTCTCTGCACCTAAGCAGTGGGGCAGCTTTCCGTTTGACAGATGAACACATTTTCATTACGAGAGAAACAGGAAGCGTTGCATACTGGGCAAAAAAAAAAAAAAAAAAAAAAAAAAAAAAAAAAAAAAAAAAAAAAAAAAAAAAGGAAAGAAAAGAAAAGAAAAGAAAAGCAAAGAAAAAAAGAAAAGAAAGAAATATTTGGGAAGTTGCTTTGTTCTTTCTTCTATCAATCGTGGTTATTGTTCAGCTGAAATGTTGGGGAGGAGGCTGATGGTGTGGGAGCCTAATACCCAAGCCTCAGGCTTCTCTTCCCCTCAGACTGTAACTATGAGCTGACAGCTGTGTGGTTTCTTGACCTCAGGTTGCCTTCACCAGAAAAATCCTTTGCAGATCTGCTCTGGGAGGCAGTTTCTGTTCATGCATGTGGCAAAGGGCACGGAGAGGCCAGGAGGTCTAAGGGAACCCACATATAAAGGAAAGGGGAAAAAAACGTTTGGCTGGTTCCATTTATTCAGTCATACAATGGATCTAAACTGTGTCGTGGGTATTTGAAGGCCTTCATCATAGCTGCTCGAGACTTCCATGGTGATCTGGGAGCTTGTGATGAACTTAACTGCGGGGGACTCAGGTTCTTCAGAGAACGGAGCCGATCTCTGGGAAGGTAACTTTGTGACAGTCTTTCCCTCCTAACTTCGGACTTCGGATTCCTGTGATCAAAATGGTGGCCTTCAAAGGCACCCTTGGTTCCCAGGTTTTGTGTATTGAGTCCCTAGAGAATCTTTAGTGCCATTGACTGGTATCGCAAATACGCAAAGCAGAGGACAACTGTGGGAAGGAGAAACAGAGGAAGATGATTAAAAAAATAAGTAAATGTGGGGCGCCTGGGTGGCTCAGTCAGTTGAGCGTCCAACTCTTGGTTTTGGCTCAGGTCATGATCTGAGATGGAGCCCGGAGTTGGGCTCGGAGCTCAGGGAAGAGTGTGCTTGAAATTTTCTCTCTCTCTTTCTCTCCCTCTGCCCCTCCTTGCATGTGTGCCCATACTCTCTCTCTCTCAAATAAATAATTATCTTTAAAAAGTAAAAATAAAATAAAATACATAAATGTAAGGGGTGAAGTTGCCAATGAAAAGGCAAATATTTAGTGTAAATATCGAGGGATGTTTTCAGAGAGGAGAAGAGTCTAGAGTCCCCACAGATGCATGATTATGGGATCCTCATTTACAATGACCGCTGCACCAAGAACTTCCTGGCTACCTTGTCGTCTAGTTAAAAGGTTGGATTGCGAGTCAAAGAAGCTAACATATGTTGACCAACTACTATTAGTCAGAAACTGGGCTAGGTGCTTTATGGAATGACATAGCTATCACAGCAAAAGTTAGATACTTTGTCATTTATTCAAAGAAGCTGAGACTCAGGCTGTCCAAGGTTACATGGTTAAATGACACAGCAAGACTGCCAACCCAGTTCAGTGTAACTCCAAAGCCATCTTGGAGTTTGAAGGGTTCTTCCTCGACACACATCCCCCTGCCCTTTCTCACCTGCGTCCTTGGTAACTTGCAGCATTCGCTCCTGCTTGGCCTGGACCAAGGCACTGATCTCTCCCCATAGGACTCCAGGCTGCTAACAACTGGTGGGAGTTGGCAGGTGAGATAAAATCCCTGTGCCTGTACCAATGGACCAGGGTGGTGGGAGGAGAGAAATAATGTTCTGCTCTCATAGATACTTACCAAAGACTTTCAATATAGCAGGCCATGCATGGTACTTATGTGTTCATGATGCTAAGTAGCGAGTTTCTTGAGGACTCACTAGGGTTGTCTCTTTCTCACTTTTGCATCCTTGTCACAAACTAGGCATAATGCTTATTCTCTGGACTTCAGGCTAAGAACTCAGACTCGCTCATCCAAAATATCAACTCCCTTCCTATCTAGTATTCCACGTTCGTAAAAGCACTTGATGAGGGCTTATTGGTGGTGGTGACTAGAAAGGTTATGGAGTTTGGTCAAGGGTCTGCAGTTAAGTTACAAAACCAAACAAAAATCCAACTTTTCCATTTCCCAAAGAACTTCCTCTTATAGACCAAGATTATAAAATTCACATCTCATTGGGTCCTAGGTTTCGTTTAAAGCTTCCTAGGATTCTTGAAGTTTTTTGTTGTTGTTTTTTTTTTGTTTTTTGTTTTTTTGCAAAAACCAATCAAGGTTTAATTGTTTTTATAAAAGTACTACATCTGAAATAAGCTTCTTGCTTCTGCTTATTTTAGTTTCCTTCTCTCTTCTTATCTCTAAATTACTCTTTTATTTTTGCTCTCACAAAGGAATTTGTTTCCAAGTACAATCAGAGGTATTTTGTGAGAGAAAAATGTGTAAATGTTGCCTCCTATAAGCAGAAAATGTATGTGTATGAATTACTAAACGTCTCAGACTCAGTGTCATTAGTGGTATGGGATGTCAGTACCCACCTCTCAGGATTGTCGTGGGAATTTAGTTATTCTATATGAAGTATCTAACAGGGTGCTGGACACATATTAGACATTTAGCAAATGTTAGCTTTTACTGTTCTTAATACTGACATGACTTATAAGGAACAACATGAAAAGGATAAAGAAATATACTAACAACGTAACTTCTGACCCTCCTATATTATTATTTTTGCACCTTTAATTTCTTTTTATCACAGATTATTGGTTACCGAGTAGTGTTACAGAATAGTTGTAGCATAGGTTTTTGATTACAGAATAGTTTTGATTGATCTATCCGTCTGTCTATTATCAGACAAGTCAAGGTTAACTATTATGCTTGCCATGCCCACGATTTTTTTTCTAAGGAAACCACTTTGCACACAGAAATTCCTGAGGGATTAAAGGAACACCCTGGGCAGCCATAGTCTCAACTAAGGGTCCTGCATCCAGCTTCACAAGTCAGGCCAGGGTAAAGAACTGACTTGAGAGTAACCAATCCTTAGGCTAGCCAGTGGCTGTGAAATCTCTAAATCTCTACTCAGGAATTAGCTAATAAGATCCTCTCAACTCTGCAATTAGTCTTGGGAACTGTAGAGAAGATTAGGCTGTTAACAGTAAGAGCTGAATTCTGAAAGGAGAGACAGAGATCATGAAGCAGAGCTGTGAGGAAACAGAAGCTAAAATGTAGTGGAAGCCGTGAAGCTGCACGTGCTGCTTATGATTGCAATCTCTCGATGGCCCCCAGTTAAAAATTCCATGCACCTGTGTCCTCATCATCCCAACTATGAGGCTCCTCCTGGGGGGCTCTGAATACCCAGCCACTTTTCTCATGCCACGTTGTGGTTGGAGGGGCTCAACGCTGCCCTCAGAACCACCTGTCGATTTCCTTCCACAGTTGCTATTTGATCACTCAAATGCTGTATTGGACCTGGATTTTTTCTCTAGGAGGCTTGCACTCTCCCAGACTGCATAGGGCAAATTAGAAGATGATACATTCTATTTTGGAATCCTTGCAGCTTGTCTGGTATTTCTATCAGGGGTTCTATTATCCCTTTTATCTCCAATTACAGCTGAGACTTGGGCCATTTCTCAGAGACTGAGAGCATCCCTGTTAATCTACCCTTTCTACCTTCTATGATCAAGCTCTGTTCTCATTTTGTGCATTCTAGTGCTGTAATAGTCTTCCTTACTCTGGTGTATGGTATTTATACTGTGGGGTTTTCTTTGTTTATTTGTTTGTTAGTGGTTGCCCTTGAGTTTGCAACATGTGTTTATAATTAATCCAAGTTCACTTTCAAATACTACCATATCCCTGAGGGATATGGTAGTTCAAGTACCTCATAACGGAGTATTCCCAATTCTTCCGTCCTGTCCCTTATAGCATTGTTGTCATTTATTTCACTTATAGATACTCCATAACCTCCAAACACCTTGTCTCTGTTATTATTTTGGACAAACTGTTACCTAGGTCAATTAAGAATAAGAAAAAGAAAAGAATTTATTTTACCTTCATTTATTCTTTTCCTAACACTCTTCTCTTCTTTATGTAGGTCCAAGCTTCTAGCCTCTTATCATTTTCCTTCTCTCTGAAGAATTTATTTTAGCATATCTTTTTTTTATTTTAATGTTTTTTTATTATATTATGTTAGTCACCATACAGTACATCCCTGGTTTCCGATGTAAAGCTCGATGCTTCATTAGTTGCGTATAACACCCAGTGCACCATGTAACACGTGCCCTCCTCATCTGACAAGGCAGACCTACTGGCAACAAATTCCCACAATTTTTGTTTGCCTGCAAAAGTATTTCTCCCTTACTTTTGAAGGATGAATTCACCGAATACAGAATTCTAGTTTGTGGCTGCTTTACTTTTAAATATTTCCTTCACTTCTTGCTTGCAAGATTTTTGGAGAGTAGTCTGACTTAATTCTTACCCTTATCCCTCTATAAGTAAGACATTTCTTCCACCATTTACTTCCTATAAGATTTTCTCTTTGTCTTTGATTTTTTTGCAGTTTGAATATGATATGCCTGGTTGTAGATTTTCGTTGGTACTTGCCATGGTTGGTGTTTTCTGAACTTCCAAGATCTGTGGTTTGGTGCCTGTTGTTTATTTTAGAAAATTCTTAGCCAGTGTTACTTCAAATATTTCTTCTGTTCCTTTCTTTCTTCTCCCTCTGGTATTCTCATTATACTTTGTAATTGTTCCACAATTCTGGGATTTTCTGTTCCTTTTTTTCATTCTTTTTTCTCTTCATGTTTTAGTTTTTGAAGTATTGACATATCTTCAAACTCGCTGAGTCTTTCCTTGGCCATGCTGATGAACCTATCAAAGGCATTCTTCATTTCTGCTACAATGTTTTTAATTTCTAGCATTTCCCTTTGATTCTTTCTTGGAGTTCCCATCTCTGCTTACATAACCTACCCATTCTTGCTATATTTTGCTTTGAATCTTGTAGGCCTTGGCTCTTCCACATTTAAAGCCAATGAAGTCAAACAATTCATTTTTTATTCCAAATACTTGGTTCTTACAATAAAAGGAATGGCTTTCAAGACTATTTTTCTGCTTTAGATCTACCCAAATCTACATAAGAGGTCCGCAGTCAAGAATTTAACTGGTTGTTTGGTATCAGCCCTACCACCAGGCAGCATTATAATAATGCAAGTTCTTGATGCTATTTGAATCATTACAGAATGGGGAAGATGAGGTAAACAGACTTGAACATTAAAATATCCTACTACTACATGTTGCTCTTAAGGGTTTGTAAATCCTGGAACACAGAACTCACACGATGGTGACCCAACCAAGAATCAAGATGGTCCTGAACAACGGTGTTCTGCAGAGATGAGGCGGAAGCAGCCCCTTAACTCCAACACTAGACATTACACACAGCTCATTTACCCATTTATTTGGCCAATCAATTTGCACCCTGGTGGTCATAATAAAAAGAAGGAAACCAGATATACCCCATTTCTCTCCAAAAAACAGAGAAACTTGACATTGTACTTGGGATTGAGGAAAACTAATTGATTTGACAGCTAATCAAAAACTCTGAAGGGAAAAATCAATATAGAACAAAATAATGTAGTCTGTAATTTCATATGCTATTCCCCCCAGTATGTTGATTGTAGCATCCATGTCATCTATTTTAGATGGGAATGTTACCAACTATAATGCTTCTGTTGATATTTCAAAAAGATTCTAATCTCATTTCAGTAATAGCTTCTGTCATTCCCAGTGACACATATGCCACAACATTCTTGGTTAAATTGATAGAAATATTAATGTGCTCAGATTTTATATTATTCGGACCACTGTATGTCTCTTTCCTAGTATTCAATTACCTTTGCCTTATACACAGTATCAGAGCCCAGCTGCCCAATCCCAGTGCATTAGGTGTCATTCCTGAGGGACATCAGGCTTCTCATCTCTGTGTGATTTTGGACTTCTCCAGCAGAAAGCTTTTTACAACTCTATGGGTTTTCTTCTTTAAATTTTATACTTTTCTATCTTCTGTAACTCAGACAAACTTGTTATATGCCTTGTTCCTAATCTTCATTTTATTTCCTTGGAATTATTGCCTTTCAGAATTGAAATGGCTTTATGGCCCACACCTTAATCTGATGTTTGAAACTGTTCTGCATTTTCTCTGCCAAATTCTTCCTCTATCCTTAAGTTCATTGCCTTCCAATAGCCAATTCTATCTTTGCTATTACATAGATCAGAAGAGCAGATTTTCTTTCAAAGTAGTTTTCACCTATTACTCTAATTTTATGTTTTAGTGTCATTTAGAACAAACCAAATCTTTCTTTAACTCCATGACCCTTCAGATATTTAAAATAGTTACTAGGAGCATTTGCTTCTGTGGTCTAAATATCCCTAGATCCTTCCATCATTCATCATAGAATATAATTGTGAATTTCCTTACCATCTAGTTGGTGGTTCATTATATGTTCGAGTTACATATCTAGCAATAATTTGGAAGGAAGGTTAGGCAATTTTTCCGTTTTGGCATCAGATTTTCAACTGGAATGATTAAGAGTATATGACTATCTTAAATATTGTTAAAATTTAAATAGGGCTTTAGGAAAGTAAAAAAAAAAACTTAAAAAGAAAGAGATTAAATAGGATCCACTAATTCATACAAAAGGATAAAACTTGGTACGGTTTTTTATAAATTTGATAATGAACATTTTTTGTCATAAAGCAGTGATAATCAGTACCAAGCTTAGTTTCTGGAACTTAGTCAGTGTTCAGTAAATATTTGTTAAATAAATAACAAGCATTTGATATGTATTTCAATTTCCCTTCCACTAAATACTGGCACAAAGGCGTGGGAATGCTGTGGAAGGGCTTGGAGAATTGTCTAGGAGATTCTGTGATGGTTTCAGAATGTCTTTAGTGGAGATTAGGTGAGGAGGGGGCGATCATGTTAGAAAGAGGAGCTAGAAGATTTGTCTTAAAATTTATCTCCATTGTATATGACAGATCAGGTAATGTAGTAAGTTCCTCTAAAGATGCTTTTACTCAGCCTTCTGCTAAGACGAAGAAATTATCCATTGTCCATAGTAAAGATTATTATTTTTGTTTAGGGTAGCTTTGGAAGGTGTTGGAGATTCTGGGAAGGTAACAGTCATTCTCCTACCAAGACAGCTATTGGAGACTCCATTACTCGGATTCCTCATATGTTACTGTTTTTGTCTTAAGTTGATTCTACATTGGGCATCACCGTCACTGATTACAAAAAAAAAAAAAAAAATGCAAAACACTATCAGTCTCTGAGATGCGAGTGCTTGACATTTACTTGAAATAGCAAGACTTAGAAGTGGTTGTAGAGAAATACTTCTCTACACTGTGCCCTTTGAAGCGTCTGCTACTTGTTACTCTTTATTTTGACAATGATTTGTTCTCCCTACGTTCTTTTGCATTTTCTTTGAATTCTCTTCTGTGTCTTTGTCTCTTTGTCTCTCCCTCAGATGCTTCTCTGTTCTACCTGTATTGTGTTTCCAGGAGGAAAGCATATCCTGCTCATTGTAGTCCCCAATTGGTCATTTTCAGGCCAATGTGCTCCCATTAGAGTAACATCTATACCAAACCCTTTTAAACATTCTCCCTGGCTACAGCTGTTCAAGATTTTACTCTCTGATCATCCCAAGCCCATGAATCCTAAAGCTACACGCGTGATGCTTTCAAAGTGTGGCATCTGGGACAGAGCCCAATACCACAGGTGAGATCTGGTCCCGGCTTTCTCCTAGCTTGAAAGACACATATATTCCATTTGGGGGGATATATTGGACATGAGCTGATGACAGATTGCCTTTATTAAGTATGCCATGTAAAGAGAACATTACATTCAGCCTTGCAAGATCAATAAACTTACAGACAGCCTTTAGAAGGCAGAGAATCTTTCCTCAACAACTAAGGCATTGTGAGGTGGAGCTGAAAACCAAGCCAACTTTGCTGCTAACCATAAACCCATTACCTGGTAAGGTTCCACCTGCTGGCGTTCGAGCAGCCGTCAAAACATGGATCATCTAGGCCCAGAAAGACATAACTCATTTGACACTACTCACTTGATGCGTCACATATACACATGTCCTTGCAGGCAGGTTGGGAAGAAGGAACATTTGCTCGTTGTCTGCCATGTGCCAACACTACCCCCCTGAATTTTCAGAACACTCCTTTAAACTTGGGTTGCTCTTTCTGTTTTATGGATGAGGAAATTGAATTTGAAAGAAAAGTTAATAGCATGCATTTTCATAACTGGCAGCCCAAGATTATACCTCAACTATTTTACCCCAAAGCCCAGGCTCTTTCCACTACATCATGCTTTCCAGGGTGCTTCCTGTGGGTAGAATGAAGATTATGTTCTAGATAGAGCATTAGCAAACATATGAAAGAAAAACAGGATATAGGAAAAGTAACTTACAACTGAAACAGTTCATAATTCTTAATTGTTACAATGATTCTCAGTTGAAAGGTATTAGAGCTTACCGCATTATTACTCGGGCATGTTAGGTGAAACTTATTTTAGGTATACATTTTTTTTTTAAGATTTTATTTATTTATTCGACAGAGATAGAGACAGCCAGTGAGAGAGGGAACACAAGCAGGGGGAGTGGGAGAGGAAGAAGCAGGCTCACAGCAGAGGAGCCTGATGTTGGGGCTTGATCCCACAACGCCGGGATCACGCCCTGAGCCGAAGGCAGACGCTTAACCGCTGTGCCACCCAGGCGCCCCTAGGTATACATTTTTTTTAATTTTAGGTATATATCATTCCATCCCACAGTCCTCTGGTGTGCTCTCTCTGCTCTGCATGCTGCAGAATCTCACATAAACTGTGGTGAATTCATACCAGTATTGCATCATAATGCATGTAAATTCAATAGGCATTCTTTTTGTCCTAAAACTTCTCATTTCTTGTACTGAAGTAGATTTCCTTTCCTCTATTCAGTGTTGACACATGGCTGGGGTGGAGCCCTTTCAAGCAGATAAAAAGTTTTGATGCTAAGGTATCTATAATTACACAAGCAATCATAGCCATTAGAGCAAGAAGGGACCCTTAATGCAATTTGCTCAAGCATCCCATTTTTATCAGTAAAGAAATTAAGACCAGAAAGGCCTATAAATAGAACATTATCGTAATACCTACTCTATGTAGGATAACGGTGTCATCCATTTTCCAATTTACCACACTTTTGAGAGTGAAAGAAGTTCTAACAGGGTGGGTTGCTGGGAAATGGGCACTGGGACTACTCCAGACAGATCACAATTTATAGCTGACCCTGAATGACACAGGTTTGAACTGCCGGTCCATTTATATGCAGTTATTTCTCGACGAATACTTTATGTAAATGTATTTTCTCTTCCTTATGATTTTCTTGACATTTTCTTCTAGCTTACTTTTTTCTAAGAATACAGTATAGAATACAAATAACATACAAAATATGTGTTAATCGACTCTTTATTAGTAAGCCTTCTGTCCGATAATAAGCTATTAGTAGTTAAGATTTGGGGGAGTCAACACTTGTTACACAGATTTTTGACTGCTCTGGGAGTCAGCACCCCTCACCCCCGTGTTGTTCAAGAGTCAACAGTACAGTTATTTTAACCTCTTCGAACTTTTATAATAATGAAATGAGATGACATATGTCAAAGCTCCTGGATTAATGCCTGGCACATAACATCGAAGGAGCAAATAAACTTTGGTTAATTCTGACCCTGTGGTCAAGTTGCCCAGGAAATTAGTGGAAGGATTGGGAATCTCACACAGCTTTTCCAACTTTCATGGCTAAGATTCAATAGCACCAAGTGAAATAAACTGAAACCATACAATGACAACTAATCAACAGGTTTTCTTTTTTATTCATTTTAATTTTTGTTTTTTTTTTTGTATCTAACACAGACACACTTCCTGCCGTTCCTTCCTTCATGTTATAGGTTGACCGAACAGTCCAGTGACTCTAAGATAGAAACACCCACAGACAACTGTGCAGACTAAACAATCCCAAAGGAGGGAAAGAAGGAAGGAAGGGAGGAAAGAAGGAAAGGTTAAAAGGAAGGAAAGAAGGAAGGAAGGAAGGGAGGAAGGAAGGAAGGGACAGGGGAGGGGTGAAGGAAGAAAGATGGGAAAGCAACTGTTTCCTAAGATATAAGTTTCCGTGGAATCCGTGCCCAGACAAGATGCTACACATTTTCAGTGGAACTACTTTAAAAGGAAACTAGATCGAGTACAGTTCTGTAACTATGAAACAACAGTTTTACTAATTGTAAAATGAGGTAATTCCTCATTCTACTACCACTTGCCTGGGTAAAATCTCTCTCCATATCTCTGTTTCAGTTAGATATTTATTTAGTGGATTCTGCTTTCAGAGCCCTCGAACTCACCCCTTCTCCACTTTGGCCATACAAATAACTCCAATTCATTCCTTAGTTTTTGGATAACCACAGAGTGAGTGACCCGGCATTAATTTCTCGTGTTAAGAGCACCCAAGAGTAGTTAAATGGTCTTCTCCATATAAATGCTTTTCCTAGGTCATGCCCTTTAGAAGCTCCAAGTTTTGTAAGTTTTGATTCTGTCTTCAAAGAGACATAGAAGTATTCACTTCTCTGTTTCCAAATCCAAGACGTTGGCCGTCTCCAAGACATTTTTGGTTGAAATCTTATCCCTGGGAAGGCAGCACATGTACCAATTCTTCTTGTCATCTGTCCGATGGCAAGAATGAGATGAAATTTCAAATGTTATCGGGGCTGTGAAATCTGGTCCTTATCCTGTTTTGACCTTTTCATTATTCTCTGTTCTGACTGACTGGCTGTCGCCACCCCTCCTGCAGTTTGGTTGTGTTCTAAGGGCTGGAAGAGCAGAATTGCCAGCTAATCAACATGCCAACTATTGAAAAGGTCAAAACCAGCTGATCTCTAGCTTCAATTGAACCACCCCTAGTCTACGCAAGTCAACTTAGACAGAAACTGGCACCACTTAAGAAATGTCCTGTTGAGGTTTTAGTGCATTTAAAAAAAAAATGAAGAATTTGAATATTACTGATGATCTCACACTAAAAACTCATTGGGGAAAGAGTAACTTCAACTGCCTAATTAGACTATAAAGTTCATGGAAGGCTATGACTATGTTGAATTTATACCCAATTCAATTTTTTTTTCAAGTAAAAACTCTAAGATTTTTTTTCTAGTAAGAATATTCAAATGAGATTGATTCCCCTGGAAATGTCTGATTTTTCTTATCTTAAGCTTGACAATTTTATTGCTAAGTCAAGTTTTTATTTTCCTTCTGTCTTTGAATGAGATCTTCTTTACTCAATGGTGATACATTTGCTCCCCAGTGCAACCAACAATAATGCTAGAAAGTGAGCAGTTAAAATGAAAATGTCTTATATTTTCATGGCACTATACATTTTGCAAAACATATTGTTTTAGTCAGGATAAGATCGTTTAAGCTGTAGTAACAAATTAACCACCGCATCTCAGTGCTTAACACACTAAAGCTTTATTTTTTGTCATATGTCCTATCTAATGTAGGTTTTCTGGGGGCTGGCTTCCACATTAGCTCACAGATCACAGGCTGATGAAGATTTCATTATTCTAACGAAACACATGCTTTTGGAGTTTGCCGTGCCAGCCTTAGAAGATATATATTCTTCTATATTGTGGCCTGAATAAGAAAAGCATCATTTTTGCTTATAACACATTGGCCGGAACATGTCATATCACCCCACCTGGGCTAGAAATATGGGTGATCACCTGAATATTCCATAAGCGACAGGTGTCTCTGCCACACACATTTCTGTCAATGTCTTCATATAAGCCTAGTAACCTTGAGATATTGACAATCTTGTTACTAGTGACAATATAGCAATCATTTATTGTTTCGCCACTCTGTATTAGGGAATGGATTCTTGCAACATCATTTATTCATCTGGAAACTGAGGCTCAAGGAGAGTAGTGTGTCAGTCCAGGTCATGCTATCATCAGATGCCATGGAGGAGTTAGAAGCAGAAGAGATGAATTAGGGGTCACTCCCATGAAACCTAAAGGGGACAGGGAGCAGAAGCAGGCATGAAAGGCTTCGGAGCACAGTGGAGGTCTTACACCTGCAAAAGCACAGGGGAAGGGAAGAGTAGCCTCAGAGTGGGCAGCACCTCTGTGGGTCCCAGCCAGTCCAAAGGGAGCTCTAAAGAAAAGACTAACAGTAGCAGAATCTCACATTGGGCAGAAATGGCCAGGCCCCTGGACCCGTGCCATGCTCTGTCAGCAGGTGGGAGCCCATGCTCTTGGCTTTAACACGGAGAGAGATCCCAAAGGCACAACAGCTGGAGGCTGTCAGCTGACGGCTCCTCATAGCGGGTTTTCTCTTGCAGGGCTGCCACTGATAGCTACACGGAGAGTAATAGGGTGAGCCCCAAACATACTCCAGTGTCCCGGCGTTAACACTTTCTGCTACTTCAGCAAGCACCGTGAGCCACCGCCAAACCATTAAAACCATTCATATCTTCCTTGACTGGAGAAAGAAGAACATTTTTTAGAAAGAATAAAAAAGCAATGGGGAGAACTATTCAAGTTAAGTGGTCATGAGATTACAGTTCTAGCCTCATTGCTGCCATTAACTAGCTGTGTGACCCCAGGTCAGCCATCTGATCTCTCTGCACCTCCATTCTCTCTGTGAAGTTAGATGATTGGACTAGAACAGTAGTTCTCAAACTTACTGTGCATCATAATCGGCTGGAAGGCTTGAGAAAACAGAGTTTCTGTCTCGGGAATCTTGGGTGAGGCTGGACATCTACATTTCTAACAATTTCCCAGGCTCTGCTGCCGATGGGGAGCCCACACTTTGAGAACCACCCAATTAGATGCTCTCTCTAAGCTCATTTCAAGTTCATGACTACTCTGTGCCTATGATCCAGTTCCATTCCTTTAAAATTATCATGGTAACAGTTAATTATACCCACCTCCTCATTCTCCATTATAAATATAAATGTTGCCTTTATTACTATCCATACGATGCCTGTATAGATTACCTATAAATTAATTAAAAATAACTAAGGATTTCTTAGCATGTGACGTATATTGTGCTACATACAGAGAAAATAGCCTTTATGTTTAAGAGACTAATAGAAGAAATACCATCATCATCATCATCGTTAACATTTAGTGTTAACTATTTGGATCTGTTATCTCATTAATGTAAGCACATGATTCAACCTTCTGTTATGAGAGTTACAAAGAAGGAATAACAAACTTTGCAGTAGAGAAATGAAACAAAATAGGCTTCAGAGCAGACAGACAAGGTTAGGGAGGAAGAACCCAGCACAAGGAGTGCTGTGAGCAAATTTGCAGGTGTGTGTGTGTGTATGTGTGTATACACATATATAGATACATATTATATACATATATACATATTCATATATATACATATTATATATATATATATAATATATATATATATATATATTTGGTGCGATCTATTAGGGGGGCAGAAAGTGGTTTGGTGTAGTCTAAGCACACACTGGAGGTGTTTTGCAGGTGAGGAGGGAATGCTGTTTCTGTGCATGGAGGAAAGGAGTAGAGTTAATTCAGATAGGCAGTTTAATTCAGCGGATCCAACACACTTCACATCCGTGACTTGGAGCAGTCTGTACCGTACCTCCTGGTAGGTAAGCAAACACTGGCAAATGTTTTCATTAGAGGGAAATGAGAAGACAGGGTGGAAAGAGTGTAAGACTTGTCTCAGCTCTGCAACAGACTCAGCCATGTGGCCTTGAGCAAGTAACTAAGCTCTCTCAGTATCCTGTTCTTATCCATAAAATGAACGTAGTACTCATCGGGCCTATTTTAAAGGATGGTGAGAGGTATAAAGGAGAGTGGTGTTAACCACAGAGCTCTGTGCTTCGGGAGGACATGATTAATAGGAAGGCTGTCTTGGATTTTGAAAATTTTTCATGCAAAATTCATTTATTTTTCAACATTTCCAGCTTTCTCGTTTAGTAACAAATTTCAGTCTCTTCCAAAAAGTTCAGACCTCCCATAGAGAATGGTCTAGCATGTACCCGGTTGTCTGTGGGATGACCTGTACTCCTGCAGACTTAGGAATGTAGAAAGGAAATCCTCAGCTTCTTGACTTGATATCATAAGAGTTTCTCCACCCACATGGGGTAGGGTGTCCTCTCCTGACTAAATGCAAGTAGAAAACTCCCAGAGAGTTAGTCTATGGGATGTTTTGTTGTATAGGTAATAAAAAGATGATACGAACATAACAGAAAACCAAAACATTGTCTGCCAAAACATGTTGTAATGAATAAATCCGAGGTAGTCAATTGGCTTCTTTCTCTGGTTGGAGCCTAAAGGAACAAAGAGAGGAAGGGGAAAATCCAATCTAATTAGAGAAAATGCAGCTCAGGTGAAGGTCAAGGCTGTGCTCTAGGGATCTTTCATTAACCACTTGAAGGCAGGTTCAGAATGGGTTAATACAAGCCTGACCTCTGGCATTAGGAATATATTGTCAAGGGAAAATCAGATTCATAGCCAGTGAAAAGGCAGGAAACCTCGTCTACACCTCAATTAACAGATGCATATAGAACTGGTATTTGGAAAATTGAGTTTGTCTATGAGGAGAGTGCTCTGGAAGCTGGCTAAATGGGGACACCTTGCTTTTATGGGTTATCATTTCCCTTAAACAGATGGCTAAATTAAATTCGAAGGCATCCGAAGAGTGGATTATAGGAAATAACTCAAAATTCAAAGAGGATTATTCTCAAAGAGTAGATAAGATCAAATAATTTATATTTGTCTTTAGAGTTTTATCTAACTCATTTGCAGCATATTTGCCTATGCATTGGTATTTTGTTGAGATGAATATTAAAACAGACCAACATTTTCTGGGTCCTCAACACCTAGAGTGGGGCACGGGTGGTTGAGACTTCTTCTTTAGAAACATAAAATGTGAGATGACTAATAGACACCCAAGTGGAAGTGGGAAGTATATGAAAAACCTCAAAACTCATCCCTTCAACCCTGGATTATCTCCTAAGCAACAGTCCTACAGTCTTACCCATAGAAGGTTTAGACATTCCCACACCTCCCATCAGATATGCCGTCATCACAGCAAATCTACTACGTCTGAAACAAAACACATCATCTCCTTCAGCAAGTTGGCTTTATTTTTGCCATTTCTGTTTTTCCTGTGAATTTCATCATTTTTCCAAATCACGTAGATTCTAAATCCCATGGGTAGTTTGGGCCCCTTTTTCTTTCTCTCTGTCCAGGTTAAATCACCAAGCCCCGTCAATCATACCTTTGTTATGGCCATCCTAAAATCCCCTGCCTTTCTACGTCATCTGTTACAACTCTGGTCTAGTCCAACATCTCCAGGATTCTTTTACATCTAGAAATGAATCATGTTGACTACAGACTCTCCCAACATTCAATTTCATTCTTTTTTTTTTTTTAAGATTTTATTTATTTATTTGACAGAGAGACAGCCAGCGAGAGAGGGAACACAGCAGGGGGAGTGGGAGAGGAAGAAGCAGGCTCCCAGCCAAGAAGCCCGATGTGGGACTCCATCCCGGAATGCTGGGATCACGCCCTAAGCCAAAGGCAGACGCTTAACGACTGCGCTACCCAGGAGCCCCTCAATTTCATTCTTTTTATTACTTCCATATTTGTCTTTCAAAAACAGTCCTTGGCAGGTGACCCTTTTCAACTCAGAGCTCTTTCTTGACACACCATTTGTCGGGAGACTGCTGGATGACTCCTAGTGTGCATTAGCCCATTCATTATTCCTTAGAAACAAAGCCCTAGACAATGTGCTTAGCTCAGAAACCCAACTTTCCCAGGAATCTTTGCAATTACGTTCAGTCATGTGATCAAGTTCTGCCCAATAGGATTTAAGCAGCAGTTGCATGGGGGATTTTCCTGAGTTGTTTCCTTTGAAAGGAGTAACTTCTTCAACCTCTTTGCCTCCTTCCCAGTGCTGGAATGTGACCATATTGCTGGAACTCCAGCAAATATCTTGAATCTCAAGATAATCTTGAAGGTAGACGTCAGCTCTGAATATGGTTCTAATGACTTCAGGGAGCTGTCAGATCAACCAAGCCTGGACTGCCGAGTTCTGTACTTTTTTATTTACGTGGAAAAATACACATCTGTCCATTTCACCCACTATCCTGGGGCTATGTTGTTTACAGGTGACTACAAATCCGAGCTGATAGACCATTATCCCCCAGGTGCAGGAAGTTCTTAACTTGATATTCACAGGGGAAACCTGGCCTGCCTCTAAGCCTGTTTCTACAACGCTTCTCCAGAAACATATTTTGTGATCAAGTTAACACATTCCACATGGGCTATGCATTTTCCTGTTTCTAGAATTTACCATATTACTTCAGGAACCTTGACTTTTCTTTAGTCCCACAGCATTTAGCGAATACCTTGCATTAGAACTAAAATAAATGATAGAACAACAGACTTTTCAAGATGGGAAGAATTTAAAATTTCTCTAATCCCAAACTCTCCATACGCTGAAAGAAAATTCTCTATATCCTTGATACGCAAAGCATACCTGCAGATTCACAGCATTTTATGAGACTCTAGGTGATTCAAATGCACCCTCAAGTTTGAGAAGCATTCCATCCACAGCATTTCTAATCAAGTGCCATTCAACCGCTGTTTCGGTTGCTTACAAACACACAAAAAACGCCGAAGTGTTCTTGGACAGCTGTAATTGTTAGCAAGTCGCCCTACATCATAAGCTGATAATGCCTTCTTGGACCTTACACTTATTGTCTCTGGAATAACAATAAAACTACTGACCCACCACCCACCACAATTATTCAACGATAGGTATCAATGATGCTGCACCTTCTCTTTTCAAAGTGAAAAACTTATTTGAATTGGCATTCTTCACATAACCCGATTTTTCGACACTTCATCTGCTTGTAATGCACATTTGGTTACCAGTGCTCTAATGAAAATACAAAATCACAATTCAATATTATCCTCTAAATGTGTGGGACTAGATGCCACAAGAAACAGTGGGCTGTGCCTCCTTAAATCTGCGACCTACTGCATGTAAATTTCAGCTGATCTCTCTAGTTTGGGTGTTGTTCTTGTGCTTAACACATATTTTATTTATATGAGTATTATAAAAATTATTTTTAAAGTATGCTGAAAAAATATCAGATATCACATCTTGTTTGTTCACTTGTTTTAGTTGGGAAGAACGATATGTGAGTCAAGCTCTCTCTTTTCTCTTTCAAGGGTTTCATCTGTTACCACCAAAAACTTTATATGTATTAGTTTTTATCTATCTATCTATCTATCTATCATCTATCTATCATCTATCTATCTATCGTCATGCCCTGAGCTCTTTCCAGTATAAGTCTTGGTTTCTAGCTACCTGTAGGACACTTCATCTTTTTTTTTTTTTTAAGATTATTTGTTTATTTGAGACAGAGAGAGAGAAAACTCATGTGGGAAGAGGGGTAGAGGGAGAGTCTCTTCAAACAGAATCCCCACTGAGCCTGGAGCAGGTCATGGGGCTCCATCCCCCAACCCACGAGGTCACGACCTGAGTGGAACCAAGAGTCAAACACTTAACCCACTAAGACACCTAGGTGCCCCCCTTTTAAAAAAAAAGATTTATTTGTAGGACACTTTGTTTTGAGTAACTTTCCTATAGCTTAGACTCATCAGCTTTATTTAACTCAACTTTCTGCCCTTTTTGTAGTGATACACACACACACACACAATTTTCCATATAAATATATATAAATATGAATATATATATATGTATATATATGCCTTATTACCCTTTTAGAGAGCAGTTTTGTTGACAGCTGGAATTCATGTTTCCCCTTACACCTAGCACAATGAAGAATTCACATTAGACACTAAAGAAATATTTTTTAATGAATGAGTCACTGTTTATTCACTGAGACATCGGACTTCACTAGATTAGACTTCGCAGAATGAGCTGGGATAGACAAACTAGGAAAATACCAGAACTCTTCCTGCTATCTTTAGGTGAAACGTATAGCTCCCTCTGGGATTGTCCCAACAAAGGAGCTGACCTAGTTTAATAGAGTATAAATATAGTGTGCTCCCAAAAAGTCCCCAAACACTAGATACACAAAAGTGTGTCTTCAGTGTTTCAAGCAGTGCAACTAATACAGATTGACCCACTTAAAGTGAGCCTTTTTACACAAAGTGGTTTCTATTGAAACTAGGACCATCCAGGAGAGTTCCTGCTGGCTACCCTCTGATGAGGTTCCACGATATTTCTCTGAATGACTGTTGAAAAATTTGTGTGTACCGAAAGACACAACCGCAGCAAACAACAAAGTAGCAAACAGCAGCACGTTTTACCAAGATCACATGGCTCTCAAAAAGAAACGGAGGTGAACGTGAACGCGGAGAAGAACATCGAACTTCAGTATTTTCCATCGTTTTATAGTCTCACTGCAACGTCATTCAGGACACTATTTATATCTTCTAGATATTTTGTCTGAGGTTAGAAAGCTGTCAGTGGTGAATATTTTTGCCCCGATTATGGTTCCATGAGGTATCCATAAACATGAGTATCTGGGCAAAAAAATACCGGCATGCATTTCCTCCCCGTTGTATGATTTTTAGAAAAATGGACCACTTTACCAAAATGCAAGTGTAAATCTTAAGCAGTGTTAGTTGTATCTTGCCCTAATTAAAAGTTAAGCAAGACTTAAAAAAATATATTAGTGGCACATCTTACGTGAAGGGAAAGTTCACACACCACTTTTTCTTCTTCCTCTTGACTTACCCCAGCAAAGAAAAGTTCAAATCTACTAATTCTTAGAGGATAGAGTTCTGCATTGCTCCCCCTTCTGTCCATCCTTCTCATGACGCTGATGTGCTCAAGGGGCCTGAGGCCATCTCCCCTTGGGAGGGCTCCGCTACCCTGGAAAGACTAATAGAACCAAGGGGGCAGTCCAGGACAAAGAGGAATGGAGATACCTAAGGCCAGCTCTGCTCCAGGCTTAGGAAAAGGAGTTCTTGTTTTTCCTCCCCTTTCCACTTTAAAACTGTAAAAGCAAGCTAAAAGAAAAATCAGTCTCAGATTGATGGAAGATTTGGGTCGCTTCCAACCTTTTGCTATTACTAACAATGCTGCAATAGATATTCGTGTATATCATTTTGCATGTGACCTAGTATGACTCTAGGATACATTCCCAAAAGTGGAATAGCTAGGTCAAAGAGTATATGCATTTGTAATTTTAATAGATATTACCAAATTGCCCTCCCTAAGGGTTGTAACAATTTGCATTCCCATCCGCAATGGATGAAAGTAAATCTTTTCTTATAGCCTCACCAACAGATTGTATCACCCTTTTAGATTTTTGACAATCTGATAGGTGAAAAAATAGTATCTCAGTGTAGCTTTTAAATTGCATTTTACTTATGAGTAGTTTCATACATATTTTAAAAATACTTTGTATTTCCTTTTATATTCTTTGCCCCGTTTCCCACTGGATTTTGTCAAAATTTAGGAGCTCTTTATATATTAGGGAGAGAAGCTCTTTTTCTTGATACTTGTTACAAGTATTTTAATGCAATTGAACATTTTTATTCTCCCTTTTTAATGGTATGTTTTCAAGCTGAAATTTTCTTTTAATTTTATGTAGTCAAATATAACCATTTTTTTTTAATTTGGAGTTTTGATTTATATTTAGAGAAGCTTTTCCCTATCCAAGCCTATAATGGAATCTTTCCATGTTTTCTTTCAGTACTTTTATGGTTGCATGTTTTATATTTAAATCTTGATCCATTTGGAATTTATCCTTGTTTGAGGTATGATATTTTTTTTAATTTAAGATTTGGTAATTTTATGAGGATTACATCAATTTTTAAAATTAGGTTAGATAAAAATGACATCTTTATGATGTTGGGTCTCCCAATCTAAAATTTGCATATCTTTCCATTTGTTAAACTTTGCTATCTTTAGTTAATTTTATAAAGTTTTCTTAGTATGGCTTGGACTTCTCATGTGAATTTTCTTCTTAGGTATTTTATCTTTCTGTGTTGCTATTGTAAATGGGATTTTTTTTTCTTCTATCTTATCTTCTAGCTCATTATTGTTTGTATACATGAAAATCATTGATTTATTTGTATTAATTGCATAGTCCCACTGACTTGGTTTTTTGAATTTTTACTTTTTTCAGTTTATTTTCTTGGCTTTTCCAGGTTACTATCCAATGCTTTCACCTATTGTGTTTTATTCCTTGTTTCCAATTCTGTACCTGTATCTTTTTGCTCTAGTCTAATTGTGTTCACTAGTGACTTCAGTACAATGTTAAAGAACAGAGATGATTGTGAACATCTTCTCGATGCTTCTTGTTGGAATTCCTCTGTGGTTTTTCAGTTAAAAAAAAAATGGTGCTCATTTTGGAGCTTAGGAATATTTAACTATCTCAAGAATGTATCCAGCCCGATTTTACTGAGTTTTTAAAAACCAAGAATAACTGCTGGATTTTTTAAAAGCCAGGTTTACTGAAATGTAATTTTCATAGAGTAAAACTCAGAGTTTTAGGTGTCACGTTCAGAGAATTTTGACAAATGTTTACAGTTCTCTAATTACTCACACATGCAGGTATAAGAATCTCCACAAAAAGTTCCCTTGTACCACTTTATGGCCAGTGTCCTTAACATCCTTGCCCCTGGAAACTACTGATGTGATTTTTTTTTTTTTTTTTTTTTTACCTATGGTTCTGTATTTTCCAGCATAAATGGAACTCTGTAGCGTATAGCTTTTTTGTATCTTGCTTCTTTCTTTTAACATAACCCTTTGGAGATGCATCCATCTTGTTGTATTTATCAGTAGTTTGTTTGTTTGTGTGATTGTTGAGGAGTGCATTGTACGGTTGCACAGTTTGTTCATTCATTCACCAGCTGACAGACATTTGGGATGTTTCCAGATTTCAGTTTGCTGTAAACAACCTACTGACCTCTCTGTGCTCTTACGCTTCCATTTCTTTGAGGTAAATATTTAGGAGTAAACACCGTGACTTGTACGGGAAATATATGTTTAACTTCATAAGAAATTGCGAAACTGTTTTCCCAGGTGCCTATACCATTTGGCATTTATACCAACATTGTATGAAAATTACAGTTGCTCTGTATTCCTGCCAGTCCTTCGCCTTGTCTTTTTTTTTTTTTTTTCCTTTTTGGTAATTTTGTAGGTGCATGGTAGTATCTCATTGTGACTTTAATTTGCATTCCCTTAATGATTAATGATGTTGAGCATCTTTTCATGTGCTTATTTGCCCTCTGTATCTATTCTTTGGTAAAGTATCTGTTCAAATATTTTGCCCATCTCTTAATTGGGACTTTTTGTCTTCTTCTAATTATTTTTAACAACTTAATGAAGTGTAATTAACAAACAGTAAACTGCACATATTAAAAGTATACAACTTGATAACTTATGACAGGTGTATAAACATCACCAAAATCAAGATAATGAATATATTTATCATCCCTAAAAGTTTCTTCTTGACCCATTGTCATCTTTTTCTCCCACACCTCCCGACTCTTGCCCTCATCCCCAGGTAACTAATGACATGATCTCTGTTGCCAGCTCTTAGGTTACTTTTTCTAGATTGTAGGGTAGAATCATACAGAATGTACTTTTTTTTTTTTTTTTTTTTAGTATGGCTTCTTTCCCTGGCATAATTATTCTGAAATAAGTCCATATTGTTCCATGTATCAATAGTTTATTCCTTTTTGTTGCTGAGTAGTTTTTCATGTATGGATGCACCATAATTTGTTTATCCGTTCATCTGTTGGTGGACATTTGGTTTATTTCCAGATTTTGGCTATTACAAAAAAAGCTGCTGTGAACATTTGTGTACAAGTCTTTGTGTGGGCGTGTACTTTGATTTGTCTTGGGAAAATATCTGGGAGTATAATTGCTGTGTCACGTGGTAGGGATATATTGAACATTTTAGGAAATGCCAAACTTTTCTTTTTCCTTTTTTTAATTTAGATATAATTCACATACCATAAAACTCAACCTTTAAGAAATGCACAATTCAATGCTTTTTAATAAACTCACAAGGTTGCGCCTATCACCAATATCTAGTTTTAGAACATTTTTATCTCTCCAGAAAGAAATCCTGTATTCATTAACAGTCAGCCCAATTCTTCCATCCACCCAGCTCCTGTCTGCCACCATTCTACTTTCTATCCCTATGGGTTTGCCTTTTTTTGATCTATATATATACACATATATAGTCTTTTGTGTCTGGCTTCTTTCCTTTAGCATAATATTCTCCA
Organism: Ailuropoda melanoleuca; assembly: GCF_002007445.2. NCBI lineage: Eukaryota > Metazoa > Chordata > Mammalia > Carnivora > Ursidae > Ailuropoda > Ailuropoda melanoleuca. Next base: position 17,426,867 of record NC_048225.1, on the reverse strand, counting down.
GGCTCATCCACAGTGAAGCATGTGTCAGTTTTCTGTCCCTTTTTCATGGCTAAATAATACTCCATTTTGTGAATGTACCAGATTTGTTTATCTGCCTCTCCGTTGATAAACATTGAATTGATTGCACATTTTGTAGTTCATGTACAATTTTTTTTGTGAATATGCTTTCACTTGTCATGGTGGAGACCCAGTTGTGAAACTGCTGAGTCATACAATAACTGTATGTTTAACGTTTTGAAATCTGTCAAACTGTTTTCCACAGCAGATGCACAATACGACAGTCCCGCCCACAATGCACAAGATTCCAGTTTCCCCATATCCTTGTCAACACTTGTTATTTTCTTTCTTTCTTTTCTTTCTTTCTCTTTCTTTTTTCTTTCTTTCTTCTTTTTTCTTCTTTCTTCTTTCTTTCTTTTTTAAATCATAGCCATTCTATTGAGTATGAAGTGGTATCTCATTGTGGTTTTGGCTTGCATTTACCTAATAACTAATGACACGGAGCATCTTTTCATATGTTTACGGTAAAATCTTTCAGTCTTTCACCATTAGTATGTGTTAGCTGTATATTTTTCATTGATGTCTTTTATCAGTTTGAGTAAGTTCTCTTATTTTCAGTTTCTTTAATCTTTTTGTCATGACAAGTTCAATTTTTTCAAATATCTTTTCTACATCTATTGAGATTATTATGTGCTCCCCTCATTGTTCTATTGGTATGATGACATTGATTGACCTTTATGAGTTGAACCAACTTGCATATAAGGGATAAATTCTACTTGGTTATAGTGTGTAATCCTTTTTATAGGCTGATGGATTCAGTTTGCTGGTATGTTACTAGGGAATTTTTGTCTCTTTATTTATAAGGCATATTAGTATATATATATTTTTTCTCATGTCTTTTTCTGCTTTTGGTAGAAAGCAGTAATATTGGATTAATCAAATGGAAAGGGTTCCCCTCTGTTATTTTTGGAAGTGTTTAAGGAAGTTTGATGTTAATTCTTTTTTAAATGTTTGGTAGAATTCACTGATGAAGACATCTGGATCAGGGCTTTTCTTTAAGGAAACATTTTTTATTACTAATTCAATCTCTTTAATTGTTATAGATCTATTCAGATTTTTAAATTTTTTTTCTTAAGTCAGTATTAGAAGTTTGTGTCTTTCTAGGAATTTTTCCATATCATGTAGGCTATCTAGGTTTCATCTATGTTGATATATGATATGAGATATTATTCTCATTTTTTGGATATATAGACACTATTGTATAAATTATTTATATATTATGTATTGTATAATACAATATTATGTATTGTATAAATTATATAAATAATTTATAAATAATATATAATAATATATAAATAATTTATACTATATAATATATGAATAAAATATAATTTGCATAATATAATATATAATATAAAGACAAAAGATTAGTAGTAATGTCTTCTCTAATTTTAGCAATTTAAATCTCTTTGTTTCTTGGTTAGTCTATCTAATTTTGCTGATCTTTTCAAAGAACCTCCTTTGGTTTCATTTATTTATTTTTTCAATTGTGTTTCTATTCTCTATTTTATTAATTTCTGCTATAATTTTTTTATTTCCTTCTTTTTGCTTTCTTTGGATTTAATTTGTTCTACTCTTACTGGTTTTTTTATGGTAGAAGTTTAGTTAATTTATTTGAAATTTTTCTCCTTTTATAATATAGGGTTTGCACCTATAAATTTCCCTCTAATAACTGCTTTAGCTGCATCCCAAGAGTTTTGGTCTGATTGTGTTCTCACTTTTATTTACTTCAAAATATTTCCTAATTTTATTTGTAATTCTTCTTTGACACATTGGTTATTTATGTATATGTTGTTTCATTTCCACACATCTGAGTTACCAAATATATTTATGTTATTGAAATGTAATTTTTTTCTATTTTGTCAATGCATATACTTTATATGATATCACTCCTTTTAATTTTTTGAGACTTGTTTTATTGTCTAACGTCTGGCTATCCTAGGGAAGGTCTCATGTGCTTTGAGAAGAATATATGTTCTGCAGCTGTTGGGTGGAGTGTTCTATAGATCTTTGTCCCAAAGATCTCTAAGGCTCCGTGTTTTTCCTCATCTTCCCTCCTGCTACTTCAGATTGGATAATATCAATTGATTTATGTTCAAGTTTACTAATTCTTCTGCTTGCTCAAATCTTCTGCTGATTGCTTCTATTCAATTTTTTATTTCAGCTACTATATTTTTCAATTCTAGAATTTCTATTTGATTCTTTTTCAACATTTTTATCTCTTTATTGATATTCTCTGTTTGAGAAAACATAATTCTCATACTTTCCTTTAATTATTTAGATATGATTTCTTTTAGTTCTTTGAACATTTAAAAAATGGTTGATTTAGAATTTGTGTCTGCTAAGTCCAACGTCTAGGCTTCCTCAGGGACAGTTTCTATTGATTGCTTTTTCCCCTGGATATAAGCCACACTTACTTGTTTCTTTCCAAGTCTCATAAATTTTTACTGAAAACTGCATATTTGAAATAATTAAATATGGCAACCCTGGAAATCGGGTTCTCCTCCTTCTCCAGGGTTTGTTGTCATTTCTACTTATAGTAGCTGTTTGCTTGCTGACTTTTCTGAACTAATTCTATAAAGTATTTATTATTTTTCATGTGTGGCCACTGCAGTCTCTACTTGGCTAGCTTAGTGGTCACCTAATGATTGGATAGAGATTTCTGTAAATTCTGTGGCTCTATGAAAACATACCACAAAGTTGGTGGCTTAAAACAACACACATTTATTCTATTATAGGTCTGCATGTCAGAAGTCAGAAATAATTTTTACTGGGCTGAAATAAAGGTGTTAGCAGGATTGCAATCTCTCCATAAGATCAAGGGGAGAATTTGTTTCTCTGTCATTTCCAACTTCTAGAGTTGCAGGCTCATAGGCCTTTCCTCAATCTTCAAAGTCAGCAGTGTAGCATCTTGCTTTAATCTTCACATTGTTTTTTTATTTTGTGTCAAATATCCCTTAACCTCCCTCATACAAGGACACCTTTGATTGTAAAGTTAGGGTTCATCCAGGTAAGCCAAGATAATACCTCCATCCCAGTAGCCTCAAAACATCAAATAAATCTCTTATGCCATGTAAGGTAACATTCACGGGTCCCAGAGATTAGGACTTGGACATCTTTGATGACCATTATTCAGCTTACCATAGCCAAGAATCAATAAATCTTCTAGTCTTTGCCAAGAGGCTGTGTATTTGTGTGCATGTGTGTGTTGGTGAACACCTTCAATACTCAGCCACATCATTGACAACTCTATCTTAACCTTCACTTTCTGCTTAATCAAACCTTACCCCAGCTTTTCTTTTTAAGACTTTTTAAAAAAGATTTTGTTTATTATTTATTTGACAGAGAGAGAGAGAGCACAAGCAGAGGGAGAAACAGGCTCCTTGCTGAGCAGGGAGCCTGATGCAGGACTTGATCCCAGGACCCTGGGATCATGACCTGAGCCAAAGGCAGACACTTAGCCAACTGAGCCACCCAGGCACCCCTTCTTTTAAGACTTTTGATTCATTTGTTTTTTTACCCCAGTCATTATCCCCCATCTCAGGCAGCCACAAAGTTAAAACACTTGTCAGTAACTGTTTTTGATAAGGGCACCCTGGGAAGAAGGATTTTCGTATTGGGCAAGTTCTGAGTCAGATCAAATACCATGCTTTCTTGTAAGTGAGGTCTCCCAGGGAACCAACAGAAAGGCCAAATAATGCAATTCTTTGTGTATGAGTCTTGACATCAGGTAGTTTAAGTCTTCCAACTTTGTAATACTTTTTCAAAGTTGTTGTGACTATCCTAAGTCATTTATATTACCATACAAATTTCAGAATCTGACAGTTTCTATAAAATGCCTGCTCTTTCACTAGTATTACATTGTATATATACAATTCAACTTGAGGATAATTCTTAACAGTATTGATTGTCCTAATCTATGAAGACATCTATTTTTCCCTTTATTCAAGTATTTTTTAAATCTCTCAGCAATGTTTTGCACCTTTCAGTTTACAGGGCTTTTTACATATTTTGTAATATTTCTCACTCAGTATTTCATATTTTTGATGCTATTCTACATGCTTCAGTTTTGTTTTCTTTCAATTTTTGATTATTCATCATTAATATTCAGAAATATAATTGATTTTTGTACATTGATCTTGTACCTATAGCATTGTTAAATTCATTCATTAGTTCTTATATTTCTTTTGCAGATTCCATAGGATTTTCCACATATATAATAATGTCATCTAAGAATAAAGACAATTTTACTTCTTCCTTTCCAATCTGGATGTTACTTATTTATTTGTTTATTTATTCTGGCTAGAACATTTAATATAGTGTAAAATAACAGTAGTCAAATGAACATCTTTGTCTTGTTCCTTGATTTTTTGGAAAAAAGAAAACATTAATTATCATTAAAGATAATTTTAGGTAAAGGGTTTTTTTAGATGTTCTTTGTCAGGTAGTTTGCTGAGAGGCATTTTATTATACAGATTATAAATAAATATTAAACTGTCACTTTTTCTGAAACTATTTTAGATGAATACGTATTTTTTCTTTTTTAATTTATTGATTTTGTTTTCATTATTGATTTTCTATTGCTGAGCCAAACTTGCATTCCTGGGATCAATTCCATATGGTTATAATGTATTATCCTTTTCATATATTTGTGCCAAATTTTTGGTAAGGGATTTTGCATTTATTCTCATGAAAGATTATTCTGTAGCTTTCTTGTCTTGTAATGTCTGTCTAGCTTGGTATTAGGATAATTCTTCATAAAATGAATTGAATATGAATTGAATATGTTTCTTTCTTTTTTTTTTCCTGGAAGTATTTGTGTAGCGTTAGCTTTATTTTGCCCATAAATGATTGGCCAAATTCACCACTGAAGTTTTCTGGTCCTGAATTTTTCTTTGATGGAACTTTGAAAGATATGAAATATATATATATACACGTATATATTATTGTATTGTATTATCCTAATGTATATTTTAGATTGTATATACATTATACATACAATATATACAAACTAATGTATGTATTAAATTATATATGTATACAGCAACATAATTGTGTCTAATTCTTTTTGATTTTTGTAATTTATACCTTTCAAGGAATTAATTAATCCATTTAATTAGTAATTAATCCATTTTCTAGCCCCACCATTTTTCCCTTCTCTTGCTGTCCCGTATCTGAGAGTGTTGATGAGAAAGCCCAGGTGCTCTCTTCTTCAACACTAATGGGAATTTTTAATCAAGCAAGCCTCGGCCACACACAGGACCTCCCACCCCAGCCCTAGCCCCATCCTCTAAACAACATCATAACTGAGCAAGGCTCCTTTCCCTACTCTCTCAAACCAATTCAGATTCAGTTTGGGAGCTCTGTCTATTCTCCCCAGAGAGCTTCATTATGTGAGTAATAAACTTTTTCATACCCTCTTAGTGGTGGTGGGGGGGGATGTCATTAGTCTCAACATCCAAACCAAAATTTTTATGTATACTCTTCTATCTCTGGACAGTGGGTCACTTTATGCTTTGATTTTTGTTTGTCTTATTATTTTACTGAATGCCAGACATTATGTGAGGAAGAACAATAAATATAGAGGTAAATAACATGTATGTCCAGAAATGGTCGTGTCTCTCCTTCTGTCAGGTCATATGCATGTATCTATAGAGAAGTTTTATTTCAATGTTGTCAGTAATTGAACTGGGTTTGGATTTTGTTCAAAATCCATCTCAAATTTATTTTTGTATATAGTGTAAGGTAAAGTTCTAGTGTCATGTTCATTCTAATTTGTTGCATATATTTATCCAATTGTAATAGTATCATTTGTTGAAAAGATTTTCCATTCCCCATTGAATTGCCTTAGCACCATTGCTAAAAATAATTGTGTGTGTGTCTAGATTCTATTCTCTTACATTGTCTTCTATGTTCATTATTATGCCAATACCACACTGTCTCGATTACTCTAGCTTGATAGTAAGCCTTAAATCAAATAGTATGATTCTCCAGCCCTTTTCTTCTTTTAAGAAAAGGTCTTAGTCTTTTGTCTTGTCATACTAATTTTAGAATCAACTTGTTCATTTCTGAAAAAAATACTGCTGGAGTTTTTATTAGGATTGTGTTCCATTACTAGATCCACTTGAGGAGACCAACAAATTTGACTTTTCCAATCCATAAACTGGACTCTCTCTCCATTTCTGTAGATTTGTGTTTTTTATAATAAGTTTATGGTTTTTGTTCTTAAGTTCGGATATATTTCCCACAGATTTTTATTATAGCATCATTCTAAACATAGTTTTCTAATTGTTCTATTATTATTCATTATTTAATGAGTTGCACTTTTCCTCAAAATGCTTTTTGCATTAGGTTCCTATAGAGGGAGAGATGATAGTGTAGCCTTATAACTGATACAGGGACAGATTGCTTCCTACAAATATGGTCGCTTGTTTTATTCTTTCTTTTTTTAATTTTATTTATTTATTTATTTGAGAGAGAGAGAGAGAGAGAGAAAGATAGTTTGTTGGGGGAGGGGGAGGGGCAGATAAAGAGGAACAAGCAGACTCTGCCCTGAGCTCGGAGCCCGACTTAGGGCTCGATATCAAGACCCCTAGATCATGACCTGAGCCAAAATCAATAGATGGATGCTCAACTGAATGAGCCACCCAGGCACTCTGTTGTTTTATTCTTTCCATAATCCAGACTTTACTGTTTTGTTTACTTTAGTTATATTGGCTTCAATCACCAATGTGACCCAGCTTCATTTAAGTTACAATTAAAACAGAATACAGTAGACTTCCTAAACAAACTTATAAAGTAAATTCTCCATGTAACAAAATTAGGACTTTATTATAATATTCTCAATGTAGAAGGCAGGAATTCTAGATTCCCATCACCTAACTGAGAAATATCCATTTCTAAAATATATTGTCTTCAGATAGAAAGACCTATATTATTATAAAAAATGAAAACTAAATTAATCTTCAAATTCAAAACTAAATTAAAACTTCAAATAACATTCTTTTATCTCTAGTCTCCTAGAATCACAGAATTTTAGAATTTTAGTGCTGGAAGAGATACTAGGGTTAACTTTGTATTAAATGGAAGTGTAAGTGCTTTGATCTAGATGCCACTGCCGAGTGGCAGAACCATGGCCCTTGTAAAGCCCAGCTTCTATCCTTCTGTTCTTACACTGGCACCTATAGACCTCTTTTCTATTTATCCCTGATGAATTTCTTTCTTTAAAAATGTATCACTAATAAATTATCAATGTAGTTTTCTCTTATGTAGGTATGAGAACATAGATTTGAGTTGAGTAAATCTGTGCACTTTTGTTAATAACACAACGAGGACTAGAACATAGGTCTATCAAGGTGAGGTGTTTCAATTATTAAGGCATCCAAATATTAGGATAATCAATGGGAATGCCTATCTCCTCCCAACACGTACATCTTCTTCTTCTTTGAGAGGGCTGTTTAATAGTTACAATTGCTTTGGTTTTGAAATCCTAGAAAGCAAGGACCTGAGTATACAATGCATTAAAAATTACCCGACAAACTATCTCATTGGTAGCTGCTGAAAGAATGCTTTCTAATGGTGAAGATCCTGTTGAGAGTAATTTATGCATTGGTCTTGCACCTCCCTTCTTCCGTCTTTTCTTCTTTTCTGATCCCCCTTGCCATCTTTCTCAGGTATTAGGCTTCACACCATGACCATGAGCAGGGGATGATCCCACAGGGCAGTTACAAACCAAGACTGAAGGAGATAAGACAAGCCTAGAGACATCAAAGTAAGGATAAGGCAGGAGTAGGGAAGACACGGAGGGTCCTAGGAATTAGAAGTTAGGAGAAACCTAAAGATCTAGGAACAAGAGACCCACAGAGTCTATATTTGGGCCTAGGCTGGAAAGAAGATTAGGAATCAAGCAGACAGCACAGCAAACCCAAAGCTCTAGGAGCAAAATGTACTTGACCTTGAAGTAGATACCAGCGTCAAGGAGAAACCAGCTTTGGGCCTGTGGGTCCAGGGTCATCATTTTGTACAACTCCAGAGAGCATCATTCTTATTATCTATTGTGAAGAGCAGGTCAGAAACACTAGGGAATTGGCCAGTGTCTTTAAGAGGTTAAAGATGAAAGATGGGAAGGAAATCTCTCCTTGTGATGTCTACTATCAAACATGCTCTGGGGAAAAATACTGAAATTCACACTAAAGTTATGTCTCCCCAGGACAGTTTGCATGTTAGTGGAGATCAAAGCAGTAAACCAAAGGACTTAACCTTTAACTGAGGGAAATGCTGTGGGCAAGGGACAATTTGGGGGCATTCCTGGGCTCCCCGGCACCCCCGCGTGGTGGAAGTGCTGCCTGGGAGCCTGGGTACCAAATCTGGTAATTATAGAGTTTTGGGAAGAGCCCTCCCACTCAGCTCCTCAGTTCAATACACATGCCTTTAATTTGATGTTTTTTAATTCAGCTCCAAGGCTGTCGTCAGCCATTTTTCCCTCTTTCCTTTAACACTGACCACCTTGTTCCCTTTTATACTCTGAACAGAGCCAAGCAGTGTGCATTGAAATCCAACATCCTTTGTGTTGTTTGAGAAATCTGAGGCTGACATCTCCGGGGCTTTTTTGTTTCTCTTGCCTCTCTCCACCGTGACCTGCCAACTCCTTTTGGCTCTCCTGGGCTTTCGTCATGTCCCATATCGATTGCTACCCTTTTCTTTATTTGCGGGATGCTGTGGATGAACCCTGCAGCACAATGACGCTGGCTTTGGACATGGTTAGGTCAGCCTCTGACCCCAGGCACATAGGTCCAGTGATACTAGACCAGGCTTGTTGCATCAGGCACTCATAAAGGCGCCAATTGATTTTTTTCTTTTTTTTTTTTTTTCCAGAAGGCTATTTTGAATTCACAAGGTCTTTCCTGGGATTTCACTCTGTTTCTTTAAATGTTCTTTTTCTGCTTCTTTTCTGTCTTAGACCTTGTGATCCTCAGGTACCCGGTTTACTAATTACCCCCAATGCTGGCACCTGACAGCAGGTGGCCACAGTTCTGTTAATTATGTCCCCAGGCTTAGGAATTCTCGGTAATGACATCCAATCATCTACCTCTGACTCTTGGGCTGAAAGCAGGTTGCAGGCATGCTTCTCTTCCCCTGAGCTCTTAAAATCTATTCTTCTGGCCCAGCACCTTAAGATTCACAGACTGTGCCTTGAAGGGATATGATAGAATAGCCGAGGATTCCATGCTTTCTAGGCAACTGGTGGAGTTACTGCAGGTTCAAATGAGGTGGCATTCAAGACTCACCCAGCACAGCGTCCGTTTCCCAGCCACACAGACCAACTGGGAAAGTGTCTGCTAGGGGCATTTTGGGTAGACCTGTAGTGGATGAACACACTTGCCTTGTCCCCTTCCATCCCCCTGCCCCCAGTGTAAATTGCCCTAGCCCAAAGAGAGATCGCAGCTTTCCACAGAGAGTGAAATAAAGATTAAAAGGAGCCATAAGTAATTCCTTTATTTGTGGATGACTGAGAAAGACTATGGCATAGGATATAAGAGGACAGGGCTTCCAGAGAAGTAGGATCTCATCAGTAATAATATTCATCCCATGAGTCACTGGGCCTCTGTTTGCCATCCATAAAATGGGGGAAATAGCTATTCCTTGTTTGAAGTGAAGCCAAGAGAATTTGTTGGGCAATCTTTCCAGCTGGCTCAGTGTTGCGTGGAGGCCAGGGCTGTGGGTGTATAGATGAACACGCAATATATGTAGATACACAGATAATCCTTCATTGATTATTTCAAGATACTGAAACAAAGGAACTATGGGTAAGGAGAACTGTTGAGCAGGGAGTTTTGGTCAATTTGGAAGTACTTTAAAGCAATTGTGATGGATGTGGGAAAAGAAATCAATAGAGAAATATCAGTAGGGATTTCACTGTAAATACAATATCCTAACAGCCTAACTAGTCATCAAAAATACTGCCTCTCTGTAATGTGTGTGAATTAAAAGGGGAAAGGAAGATCTTTGCATATAAGTAATAAAAATAAAATAAAACCCACAATTAGCCTCACAAATGATGAGGCAAGTATGGGGGGGAAACAGATAAAATTGGTCCTGGTCAAGGTCAGAGGTGTCTTATCTGATCTACAATTACAATCGCAATTTGCATTTGCTTGAAAGACTTTTAAGTGTCCTTGCAATTGATTCTCCTAACACTCCCATAAGGCCGCGCCAGGCTACGCTCCCTTTTTATATACAAGGAAGCCGGCTGGGGTTTACCCAGGATCATAGAATGTACACCCAGGAATGTTTAGACTTAATCCCAGGTCATTCTTGAACTAGGGCACTTCTTACCATTCCATACTTGCTTTGGGAATTAGATAGTTTCTTTGAGGCCTCAGTTCTGCCTTAATACTTTATCCTCTTTCTGCAGAAAATCTTCTCGATGGTCCCTCTTCAATGACTTGGTACCCTAGGCTCGTTTAATGCCCCTTCTCTGTAAATAAGACCTTCCTCTTGAGTCAGCAAACTCCCCAGGGCCACCCTGACAACAATACATCCTTAGGCCCTGGCGGGTCTCCAAACCTTCTCTCCAGCTGATTCTACCTGGACAGCCTCCCCGCCTGGAATTTCTGGTCAGTGCCCAATCAAAGGTAAGCCAACAGAAGCAGGGTGAGAAGAAGGAAGTAATTTGCGAGCCGCTTAAACAAATGCATACGAAAATTCCTGGCAAATGGCATGCTTTCGTTTTCCAACTGCAAGCCAGCCCTGGGTAGAAATAATTCAGATTTTCTTGCTGAGCTCACAGATTATTAGTCCATCATTCACATCTGCACTGATAAAATAACTCTCAAGAGGAATTTTTCCTTCGTACCTGGGTTTGCTGGGTCTCCTCTTTCACACTCTCCCTCCCTAGTTATGGTGTTCTTTGCACTCTCTCTTTCTCTCAGTTGTTTGAAATCTTCTCAATCAATGACCCCCCCCCATCTCTCCTCACCAAGGTATTTGGGAGCTTTTTCTCTCAGACAGGTCAGGGTGTCTTACTAGGGATACTGTTAAAGATGCAGGCTAGTAAAGATGCCTGCATCATGACCACGGTGTCCATTCTTTGTGCTATGTTTACATCTCGGGAAAATGATCACCATCTTTGCTTCTTTCCAGCCCACGCTCATCATAATTTTTCCTGACCACTTGGAGACGGAGAAAGGGTAACAGTGGCAAGGATTTATTTCTCTTCCTTGATATGTGTGAATAAATTGCATCATTCCAATGAGATCTGGACTCCTACAACAGACTCTCCCTGCCTGCTGGCTTGGCTGTGTTCTCTGTTCTGCAGACAACAAAAGATGACAGGTTGTAAGTTCCAGCATCAGAAGAGAGCAACTGGCTTCCGTTGGCAACCTTGCTTGTTAACTGGCAGCTCCTTGAAACAAGGCTCCCTGGGTCATCTGAGGACAGGCAGGGGTTGATGAGTTTGAAAGTAGAAGAAGAAGCAAAGAAAGGGTTGACTTGAATTCCGCAGCGCCCGTAGCGCCACGGCCCCTTCTCCCTCTGCACCTCCCTTCCCCTCCGGAGCTCATCTCCCTCTCATTCCCCATCTTGGTAGCAGGGTCCGATTGTAAGAAATATAATAAGAAGCACACCCATTCCAGAAGTTGTCTTCTCAGTAAATGTCTTTCTATCCTCTACCACAAACCTAGCAAGGCTGGGAGTCTCTGATGCCAGTAAGAAAAAAAATCCACCTATTTGGGTTCTGCCGCAGACTCCCAGATGCTTAATTTTAATTCAATATTCCAAACCTAGTTCGGTTACAAATAGGGGATCAATGACTTTTAATAAATTTTTTTTCAATAAACACTTCATTTTGGAATAATTTTAGATTTACAGAAAAGTTGCGCATGCACGATTCCCATAGACCTTTCACTCAGTTTCTAGGAGATCAATTTTAATACTTAACTGAGTTTAGGCTAAAGCTTTAAAGAGGACCAAAGTAGACTTCTAGGATGTTTTCTGTCTGCCTAATCTGCAGCATCTCTCTGCTCTTCAGCACTGCAGCCCTCCCAGTGCCTTCCGCGAGCCCTCCTCCGGCTCTAGGTGAGGCCCGACCAGCGTAAGAAGAATGAAAGCAGACCCAGCCACATGTTCTGGCCCTCAGTCCCAAGCTTCCCCTATGGACAGCTCAGCTGGCCCTTTGGTCCCAGATCTGAGCAAAGGCACGTGGGGCATCTGCCTCATTCCCCAGGAGGAGGGTCCTCATCAGCCCACCTGAGTCAAGAACTATGCCCTTAATTCTCAGCATAGGGAACCACTCAGTCCCTTGACCTTGACTTTTGTCTGCCCTTTCTATGACTCCCAGGGGTTCTGCCCAGCTCCTGCTACTTGCCCGTATGGATTCCTGATGCCATCTGTGGGCCTGGGTCATTACTTGCTTGAAATAAGCCCCATCGGCATCACACTTTCCAGATTTTGTATCTTGGCTGCTGGGCTAAATTTTCTCTGGATCCCTACACTCAGAGAATGAACTAATCTAGGCCCTCATCCAGACCCCTCCAGAGCGTCTCCGAGCTGCTGAAACTGAGAAGGTTGTGCTTAATTACGTCATGCGTTATGATGATACTCGCTGTTTTCAGTCCTTTTTATACAAACATTTACTATCCGTTACCTTTTGGGCTCCATCATTGAGGTTTATGGAGATGAATAATAAAACCTGACTTTCAAAGAGCTCATGATCTAGCAGAAGAAACAGGCAAGAACATGGGGGTCCTGGGTGGCTCGGTTGGTTAAGAGTCTGACTCTTTTTTTGTTTTTTTAAAGATTTTATATATTTATTTGACAGAGATAGAGACAGCCAGCGAGAGAGGGAACACAAGCAGGGGGAGTGGGAGAGGAAGAAGAAGGCTCCTAGCAGAGGAGCCTGATGTGGGGCTCGATCCCATAACGCCAGGATCACGCCCTGAGCCGAAGGCAGACGCTTAACCGTTGCGCCACCCAGGCGCCCCAAGCGCCTGACTGTTGATTTCAGCTCAGGTCATGATCTCAGGGTCCTGGGATGGAGCCCTGAGTCAGTTTCAGCACTCAGTGAGGAGTCTGCTTAAGAGTCTCTGTCTCCCTGTCCCTCTGCCTCCCTGCCCCACTCATGCTCTCTCTCTCTCAAATAAATAAATAAATCTTTTAAAAAAGAAACAGGCAAGAACAGAGTCATACAGCAGAGCCATTGTTATGAGGAAGCTAGCCCAGGATAAGTGAATAGGTAGGATTCAATTCCCTAAGGGGACACATAGAAAGAAAAGCAGATTTGCAAAGAACAATAAGGGGCGTCATTTTGGACGTATTCTATTTGAAGTAACTACAGCATCTCCAGATGATGTCCATTACGTGTCAGATAGAAAAGCCTGGGGAGGGAAGAGAAACATGGGTTGAACTTCTGGGGTTACCAGATAGAGAGACAGATTGAATCCTGAGGCTACCCAGAGATCATAGATAGAAGGAGAAGGGGTTCAAAGGGGGTCTGGGAGAAATCAACACTTATGGGACAAGGGGAACAATGCTGAGTCATGTCAAATGCATCCTTCTGACTTGGAGTGTACAAGGCATGGGAGAAGGGGTACGTATGCATATCCTCTCTCCCTTGAGCCTCAGAGATCTTCCTGTAGTGTCGTCGGTCCAGGCAGGCAGCCATTGGGCATCTCTCCGCGCTGCGACTGGAAAAAGAATCAAGAAAGCCCAGAGTCAAGGGGCGCCTGGGTGGCACAGCGGTTAAGCGTCTGCCTTCGGCTCAGGGCGTGATCCCGGCGTTAAGGGATCGAGCCCCACATCAGGCTTCTCCACTATGAGCCTGCTTCTTCCTCTCCCACTCCCCCTGCTTGTGTTCCCTCTCTCGCTGGCTGTCTCTATCTCTGTCGAATAAATAAATAAAATCTTAAAAAAAAAAAAAAGAAAGCCCAGAGTCATGACTTCTGCTACTAAGGCATGAGAGGACTCATTCTCCTCTGAGTTGTTCTGGATATCGGTGGAAGGAGGAAACTGAGGAGCAGTGAGCCATATCCACAGTCCCTGAATAGATTTCACTATCCTTCATGTGGGGCTAAGACATGGGTCATTAAGTGGCACTCTGAGAAAAGTGATCGGTGTTCCTAAGACAGGAATCGCCTGAGAGTAATTGGAACTGGTTAAGAGTGGGTTGGAACTGGTAAATGCCCAGGTCCCCAAAGAGCTTCCAAGACAATGAAGACCCCCACATAGCCTGGTTAGTAAAGGATAAACTCCGTTGGAAACTAGCAAACAAGTATGTGTGATCTGTATCCATACAAAGAAAGAGAGAGAGAGAAATGTGCAATTGTAATAGTAGCGACCAGAAGTATAAGAGACACATTGAAGCTTCCAAATTATTTCTTGTGTTGAATGAACTGAGCTATGACTAATAGTGAACATTGTTTTAAAGCTCCAGAACATAGAAAAAGTAGTACGGACACGGCACGGTGGATCCTGTCAGCTCCCTGTTTTCAAGGCTAGTCTATGATATATATGTGAACATTAGTTATTTCCCTGGGAAATTTGAGAGCATAATATGGGTTGCTCTTGAATGTCCTACCTGAAAACTTTTCTGTAAAACTCTTACATCCCCAGCAACAGATCAGATGGGCTCTCAAGCCACTTCTGTCCATCTGACCTGGAAGAGGCTCTCATACAGGTATTTTTAAGCAGCACAGATGAGTTATTGTCTGGCACTGAGCTATCTAAAGACTGCAAGCAAAGACTACCCTTATCCCGTTAATAGAGAAGCCCAGAGCCTTGATAAGGCACCCTGTATCTATGTGACTAGATATCCTGGAACGAGCACACCTCGAGACAAAATACAGGAGCAGACCAATCCCTGCTGACAATGAACCCACTGATATTGTACTTGGGGTGGAGGTTGGGGGTGGGGAGAAGGCTGGAAACTGGAAGGAAGTCTGAGAATTGTATGCAAGACTATTGGAGTGTAATTTTTTCTCATCAGTCTGGAAAGTTTTCACATTATTTGTCCTAAAACATTTCTGCAATCTCATGCCCTGAGAATATGGAAAAGAAGATTCATTATCTCATCTGATTTCCTTAGCATTCCTATAAAGAACAGATATCAACGTGCCCAATTTTTAGGAGGGAAAGCAGGAAGTTCATTTATTTATCCAGCAAATAGCTTTCGAGCACCTATCAAGTACCAACACCTACTACGTGATGAATATAAGACAGGATCTTGGCTCTTATGCAGCTTGCGAATCTGAGGGAGGCAGATAATAAGCAAGTAAATGAGTAAACACGCTTTCAAATTCCAATAATAGTAAAGGGCAATGAATGTTGTAGACTGCATTATTTGTTCAAATTTTTTACTGCTCCTCTCTCGTGCCATTCGCTATGGGGCATATCCCTGGGCACCCCTCTCCCTGTACGAAGTGCATTCGTACTTCACTGAGATCCAGCTTGGATGTAGGATGTGCTCGGACCAATGAACCACGAGTGGCTGTGATCTCTGCCACATCTAGGCTAAAGTTAAACAACCACTGTGTGGTTTTACCATTGCTTTTTTCCCCTCTGGGTCAAGAATTGAGTGTCCCAGGGGCACCTGAGTGGTTTGGTCAGTGAAGCATCTGCCTTCGGCTCAGGTCATGATTTCAGGGTCCTGGGATCAAGACCCGTGTTGGGCCCCCTGTCAGGGTGGGGAGTCTGCTTCTCCCGCTCCCTCTGCCCCTCCCCCGCACTTGGGATTTCTCTCTCTTTCTCTCAAATAAATAAATAAAATCATAACAAAACAAAGCAAGAGAATTGAGTGTCCCAGACAGGAATTGTCTTCGCTTCTGTGAATGAAGACAGCACGTGGAAGAGAACCTCAGCTTTCCCACAGCCAATGTGAATGAGACAAGAATGAGAACAAATCCTTTGGGGCTGGAAGCCACTAGGATTTGGGGACGGCTTGTGATTGCAGCACGACCTAGTGAGATCTGATCAGTACAAAGTCTATGTTTGGGTGTTGGGGTGGGAGACAGAAGGAGGTTTTTGAGAGGGTCTCTGAGAGCCTGTCTTAGGAGCTGATGTTTTTATTGCCTGGCCGGAGGTGACTGTGTGGCCAACATAATATATTAAGTTTTCCTAAGCCTGTTTAGGCCGTTTCCCTACGAATGACACTGTATTCACAGAAGGGCTGAATTCGGAGTGAAATTTACAGAGCACATAATGGAAAGATGCATAACTGAATTTCTATGTAGATTTATGAAAATTCCAAATGATTTCTCAAGCATTGATGTTTGGATTAAGTCTAAAGCATGTTTTGGGGCAAGCTCCTTGTTCCTTCATTTTAAATCTGTATGGATCTTCAGGGAACTGGAATCCATGTGTTTCTCATTCATTTACACTTACCTCATCAAAATACAGTTTGGAAGAATCACTTGATGTTTTAAGATCTTGAAATCATAGTTTCCTTCCCAAACTGGGAAGCTGCCTCTCCTGTGGTCTGCACCTCAAAGAAAGAAAGTATGTCCATTCCTTCGGGGTGTGGTGAGGTCCCCAGCTCAGACTGCCCCTCCCCCGTGGCCACAATGAAAAGTCCTCCCAATGTGGCATCTTATCATCACTGCATTGCCATCTGCCAAATTAAACCACAATGTCCAGCCGTATGGAACCAGACATATTTCTTTCAAGAAAATGAAAGATTCAAAACCCTAGCGTCCAACAATTCTCCAGGCACCAACTCCTTTCACGGACACTTAATTCTTTTCTTTGCAACCGGGTCAACTTCAATATTTTGTATCTTGTTTCTAACTGATAAGAAGAGTAAGTTTAGAATCTTGCTTCTTTAATATTTAGGAAAATATAAAACATTTTTAGTGTGGCATAACTAGCCCTTTGTCCTTTACACTGAATTATGATGTTACTCTCTCTTCCTCAGTACCAAACCACTTGTAATTCCTCAAACATGACCTGTTTCTTCTCCTTTGCAAATGCTGTTCTCACTCGCTGGGATGCCCTTATCCCCTAGACCACCAGGTGCCTTCCTGCTCTTCCTTCTAGATTCTGCTAAAAGGTTTCTTCCCCTGTGATCTCCACGCAATTACGTGCTTCATCTCCAGTGTTCCCACATGGCCGTGCGCCTACTTGCGTTAACGTTTATCTCCTGGTGTTATAATTATTTATACACAGAATCATCTCTTCCAATAGATTTTGTCCTATTTGAGGGCAGGTAACAGGCCTTATTGTCCTTGTTTCCATCTCATCGCCAGAATAAGATGCCTCAACCACCATTTGCTGGTTGAATAAATGGTTAAATATGTACTTGGCTAAATGACATTGAACAGTCATTACCAGATCCTTATTGCAGTGAGAAATATATATATATATATATATATATATATATTCTGGATTGGAGAAGTGAGGTTCCAAGTTTCACCTATAATAAAAAAATCTCAGAATTTAACATTTTTTCAAATTAATGCAGAAAGAGAGAGAGAGAACACCCCTACTGAAGAGAAAGCAGAAAGAAAGGAGGCAAGCCAGTCAATTATCCAGGGAATTCAGACAGTGTTAACATAGTCTGGATAGGGTGGGGAGTCAGTTCTCAACTGCTCTCCAGGTCTGCAATGTTCCACATAATTATGCTTTTATAACTTTTCTGAGGTTGTTCTTTCCCTCCCTCCACCCTTCTCTAAGGCTTGTTGCTAACCCAGTTCAACTCTCTGAAAGTGCTGAATTTTCAACAATTAAACTGAAGGCATAGTTTCTGGGGAAGGTAGGGGAAGAGCAGGCAGGTTTTTTTTTTTAATGATTTTTCACATACAAATGTATATACATATATAATTATATTTATATAAAATATATGTCTCACATGTATATCCATACACACATGCACAAGTAGGCATATATATTTCATATATGTGACTATACATAAATATATATATATTATGTGTGTATGTATGTATATATGCAGAGAGAGAAGTAATAGAGCATGTGTGTTTGTGTGTACGTGTGCCCATGTTCATTTAACCTTGGATGTGAATACATTTTCAGGCCAATTTAAATCCAAATTGCCTAATTACCATGTTGCCTTAAAGGAAAATTCTAGATTTACTTTGTGTGGAAGACAAAAAAAAAAAAAAATGGACGAATGAAGCACCCACTATTACAATAATAAGAAGCACAAGAAAAACTGGTTGGATTTTGGTCATAGTGTTTTGAGTAGCAGAAAGAAGAAATAGATGATTTTTTTTAAATGAGAAACTAAGCAAATAATTCAAACAAAGATGACTACGAAGTGATCAGTCGAAACTCCGCTCCTACCTCTCCTTGACTCACACCTCTGAGAATCTCACAGAATTTTTGTTTGTTTGTTTGTTTTGTTAAAACCATGGATTGAGGGGCAGTGAGGGAGAGCTGGGGGGATAAACTTCACTGGGTATTTCAGAGTCAGAAAATCTTGACTCCCATTAAAACTGCGAGCCCTGAGAAGTATGAAGCAGTGATTCTTATCTCCTGAAGAGTTTTACAGTCATCAATGCTCAGAGTAAGCTGATGAACTGGGAGTGGGTGACCTTAATAGATATAACCGTGTGTGGGTTCATTGTACCATGAAATTAAATTTTAAATCTGAATTGATGAACAAAAATGCTGGTTTGATATTTTTGAACAATAGTTTCAATAGTTTTGTAACTCTTTCCTTTCCATGAGAATTGACCTGAATTTGGGACTGTGCAAGGAAGCCCCCCACTTCTAAAGACCGTATCTGAAGCCCTGGGACGAATTGGTGAATTTCAAATACTTGGGGGAGAATGAGGCTGATGATCTATGGGGGAGCTTCTCCAAGTCTTTTTTCCTTTCCTCCTCTCCTTCTTCCTCTGCAGAGCCATGGCCTCTCTTCCTTCTGGCTTGTGCCACTGACTTCCATCCATAGCCCCCAGAGCCCTGCTCTGTTAACATTCCCAACAATCACAATCTCCTCCACTCTTTCTTGGCTCAGGTGTCTCCCTTTTTGGTCCATGGAAATATCCTATTTCTCCTCCTTTCTTTCATAAGAAAGATCATTTAAAAAGGGGTCTATATTTGCTTCTTCACTCTTCCATCACTCATGTACTCATTTGTTGACACCACGTAACTTAGCTCCTGCTACAATCACTTAGGTAACTTGCCAAATCCCATGGCCTCTTTGCAGCCCTTGTCCTATCTGCTCTCTCCTGGCATTGGGCATTGTTACTCATGGCCTTCTTCTTGAGTATCTCATCTCTGGCTTCTAGGAAAAGGACTCCTCCTATTCTTTCGTTGACTCACTTCTCCTCTTTGCTGTGTGTTTCAGCATGCTTCCCAAGTGGCCTTTATCTGACTCTCCTGCCTCCTGCCCTTTGACTTCACCCTCAGCAGTCTCCTCCTTTCTTCTGGTTTTAATCATCACTGCTTCACGTGACTTTCAAATCTGTACTCTCTGTGTGGCCTCTCATCTGAGCACATTCTTATTTACCTTCTTGATACTTCCACACGGATGTCTTCTTAGCAGTTCAGCATCAGTATGATTCAAAACCAAATCATCACCTATTTCTTCATACCCGCATCGCATCCTGACTTCCCAGTAAAGAAGGAATGAGACACATGGCGATATAATTCAGAAACTTCCAAGTTCTGAGCAGTGAAGAGCTGGAGTGGGGGAGGGGAACAATATCGACGAATCTGTGCCAGTCCCTCTATAGGGCATTTTTAGGGGCATCTCTTCATTTGTATCTTTACTCACTTCCTATTCATTCTCTCACCCATTTATTCGTTCATTTATTCATCCTTCCATCCATCCACCCATCCATCCATCCCTCCCTTCCTTTCCTCATTCATTCAAAAAGCATTAACTATGCCTCTTATTTTGTCAAGCGTACAAATATGAGTAAGGCTCATTATCTCTGACTTCAAGGAATTTTGTAGGAAGAGACAAGGATTGCATGAAGTGTTTCAGATAATGATAGAAATACTCAAAATTTGGAATACCAAGTAAGATATGGTCAGTATCATTGAGGAGAGAGAAATTCAAGAAATCTTCAAAAACAGGTGCCACAAGACACATCTTAAATGATCGGTTGGTGTTCATCACGTGCTCGGGCCCAAGACGCTGCTCACGAACACGGGGGTCTCAAACAGCCTTGTGTCCCAAAGATGCGGAGGGTAGAAGCCACTGGCAGTCGGAACCAAAGAAGTGGGCAGGGCCAAATGGTGAGGATGCTTGTACTTACCGTAAGAGCTTGAACTTTACCCTGAAGTCCTTGGGGAGTCGCTGAACAACTTGGGATGAGCAGTTGCCAGCTGGGAAGGTGCAGTGTCATCTTCTCCTTGGGCTCCTGCTACCGGCACCCTGCCCGGCTTTAGCATTTACTGTCCCGGCTTTAATCTCTGACCCAGGTGGGAACACAGCCTCCCTTCCTTGCCTCTCCTCTTCCCCACTCTTGGGACAGCTGGAATCATTTCCACTTTTCAAATAGAGCTTTACTAAATGCTAAAGGGAAATAAAAGGAAATTGCTGGAGAAATGTCATCTGTAGGACATAGTCTCGTTTCCGAAGTACAGATGGATGAGTCTACCATTCTGCTAGAAAGAGCTGAAATCTACTTGGTTTCCAAATCTCTTTCTGCTGTTTATACCCCTCTGACCCCTGGTACCATTTCTTCTACCATCACCACTCTCATTCTCTCCCCCAGCAGCAGTCCAGCAGCTAGCATATATTAAACACATACCTGGTGCCAGTCGCCATGCTGCTTGCTTTCTTGATAATGCCTCGTTTAATCCCAATTAAAATAAATAAATTAAATCAACGATATATTTATCAATGTTTCATTGCCATAAAGGAGCTCCCCCTAAATCACACAGCAAGGGAGTGACAGAACGACCAGTCCATATCAGCCAGGATGAGCAGGTTCAAGGTGCTTTTCTGTCATGCTTGGCAACCAGAACTATCCATACAAAGGTGCCCGGCTCATTGCAGCTCATGCTAAATACTGGCTGGACACTTGCTCTTGTTCCTTCTGCTGCGGAGTGACTTCTCTTCTTTCTAGTTCCTTTCTGGCACTTTACTGGTATGGGAGAATTACGCTTCTCACCTCAAAGCACTTCATCAGAGCTAAGACTCTTGTAATTCTCTTGAACAGAGCATTCTACGGTGAAGGATGGAGTGGGAGAAGTGTTGATCGGACATGTAGTCACTTGTATGTGGCCCAAAGCAAAAATAATAGATGTGATTCAAACGTGTTTTACTTCTTGTCATTCCTTTGGATTAAAGGCTTTAGGGGGAGAAGGAAGTAGAAAGACAACAGCATCCTTTGCTCGTGTGGCTTTGAGAGGATTCCTCATGCACTGCACAGGCCTCTGCTTTGCTTATTTCCAACAATTGAACCAAACAAATCATCTTCAGATGTACAACAAAAATAATCAATCAGTTCTGGATTGAGTGTAATACTGCCAACGCAAGGGATTTCCAGAGGCCACGTACCTCTCTTCAGAACCGACTCTCAGGGGACTTGCCAACGAGGTCCTGAGGCAGGCCGTCCCTCTCCTCAAAAAGTGAAGATTATAATAACAGTTCATTATCATCATCAATGTTTATGAAGCCTGTGCCATGTTCTGGGCACATCTTCAACTGTTTTGTATATCACACAATAACCCACTAGCATAGGAATTATCATCCCCGTTTTTGAGATGAATACACTGAAATTTTGATAGTTGGGTAACTTAATGTCACAGAGTTGAATTTCAGAACTAGGTGGGACTAATTTCCATGCCTTTCTTAGCATCGGCAAGTCAGGCTACAGGGTTATGTGAACCTTCCTTGCTATTCAAGACTCAAGGCTGCTGTTTCCCACACCTGTATTCTGTCTTCTCCTTTTGTATGTTAAGTCCCCACCCGGGACACCTGTGTGCCCACTGCCATAGATTAAGGCTCTGCCTCTATCTTTGTATGTGTTTTGGGACCTCCCAGGACTGGCTTCAGTCTATTAACACCCCTTCATCAATATTCTCTGCCTCTTGTCTTTCTTTCCTATTTGACCTGAAATTAATGATGCTGACTGCAGCCTCTGAATTCATGGAAACACACAGCCTCTCTTTCTACACAAAGCTCAGCAAGGGCTTTCTACAGTCTTCAGCAAGGGCTCTGTCTTGTATTCTCTGCCACCCACTGTACCCACCTTGGGACCACTTCCTATCTCCCTGCCGTATTCAGCAGACACCCCTTACTGGCCCAGACAAAGAGACTAATGAAATGGGCCATGTGGCAATGTTAATGAGAAATCAGAAATCAGACGTTCTGAAGAAAAGCCACAGTGATAAAGAACTGTCAACAATTTTGTTCCAGAGGCAATGACGTCACTTGCAGGGATCATAGCTACTCAAATTGGAAGGCTCCAAATTCTGCCTTCCCTGCTGTGTGTATGTGTGTAATTATTTACTTGAACATGGAAATGGAATCTTTAGAGAAGCAATTACCATGCAGAACAGACAGCTCTTCCTTCCTAAATTCAAATGGTGTGGTGCAGCTATTGCGAATTGGCCCAATTTCCTACATCATCTCGAAGTCCCGACTCTTTCCTGGTGCTCAGGTGCAAAGCTGCTCAAGGAAGATCAAGTATGTACCCACCTCTTTGCCGAGGGAATAATTATTATGGGCTTAGGAGTTTTCTGAAGCATAAACAATAATAACGACTTATATCATCAACACCACAGTCATGGTCTTATTTGGCACTTTACAGTGTGATCACAAAATGCTTCCACACCTAATTTATCCTCTGATCCTTATGAAAACCACCCCATGAGTTAGGTATTGCTGGCCTGATTTTGTATAAGGAAATAGAGGCTCAAAGAGGAGAGCTACAGAGAATGGAGCTGGTGCTAGCTCCAGGCCTCTTGACTTCTAGGCGAGGCTTATTACATCATATCAGGCTGTGTGGTCAGGGCTGGATGACAGTTACATGGACACGCAATGTGGCACAGTGGTTCAGATGAAAAATTTGGGGGGTAGATTCCTTGGGGTTCAAGTTTTAACTTTGATTCTTGCTCTTTGCTTGGCCTTGGACAAGTCTCAACTCTATTTTCTCACTTATAAAATGGAGTTAAGGGGCACCTGGGGTGGTTCAGTAGGTTAAGTGTCTGACTCTTGGTTTCGGTTCAGGTTGTGATCTCAGTGTCGTGAGATCAAGTCCCACATCATGTCTGCTGTGATTCTCTCTCCTTCTCCCTCCGCCCCTCCCACTTGTATGCACTCTCTCTAGCTCTCTCTAAAAATAAACAAATCTTCAAAATAAAATAGAATGGAGCTAAAATGTCTATTCATTATATTTAAGTAAAATTTTTAAAAAATCATGCCTGTAGAGTACTCAGGCTCAATACAATGTTTGATACACAGTAGGTGCTCAATAAATGGAATTGTATCACAAGAAGGTCACATTCGTCCTTCTTCTATTCAGAAACATAAAAATCTCTGAAAATCAAAAAAATTTAAATAATTTATTTCACAGCAAAACCCAACCTAAGTGGATCTGAAATTATTTTTGTACTACTTTTTTTATTTTTTAAAAAGTGTCTTTAACTCTGGTTTACCCAATATTCATGAATTTGGCTGCAGAAATATTATTGCTTTGCTACCACAGACTCCTTGGGTGTCTTACACAATATTCAGTCTATATACCACAGTACCTTTCTTTTTTTTTTTTTTAAAGATTTTTATTTATTTATTTGACACAGAGAGAGAGAGAGAACACACACAAGTAGGCAACACAGAAGCAGAGGGAGAGGGAAATGCAGGCTCCCCATTGAGCAGAGAGCCCAATGAAAGGCTTGATCCCAGGACCCCGGGATCCTGACCTGAGCTGATGGCAGACACTCAACCGACTGAGCCACCCAGATACCCCTATCACCTTAGCCTGCCAGTCAATGCGGAGTTCAGAAGGCCTGGAGCTGGAATGAAAATCTTGCAAAGGGTTAGCCACAGGGATGGTTAAGCCAAGGTGGGTTGGAGAGAGGTGAGGCTCAAACGTCAGAGAAATCAAGCAAGGACTCTGAATGCCAGGGTCAGAAAAAGGACTTGTACCAGTGTAGGCTCTCCAAGAGGCAAACACCAAGACACAAGTAAATATGTAAGAGGTTTACTGGAGGAAACACCCTTACAGGGTAAGGGTTGGGGAGCACAAAAAATGGGGTGCAGTCTTCTGATTGCTATGCTGCTCTGGTGCTTGTAAAGGAAAGAGAGCAGAGAGGAAGAGTAAGGAGGAAGAGGTCAGGTGGCAGCACAGCATGGAGATGGCAGCCAGGCTGATGGGGGTCCTGAGCACAAGTTTGTCAGGAAAGAACTACACTGGGCAGGGCAGCCCAGTTCTAGTGCCTCCCCTTAGAGACCGTGGCCTTGGCCCCAACGCTATAGAGGACCCAAAGTTGCAGCAGCTGGAGGTCATCAGATGTACTCCTCATGGCAGTCCTCTTGAAGGCAGGTCTGAGGGGCTTAGCTCTATGACGGCCACAAAAGCCAACTTTTCTCAGAGAAGCCAACTTTTGTCAGATGTCTTTCTGGCCGAAATGCATCAAAATCAGAGCAAATGGGAAACAAGTAAAGTGAATTGAGAATTTTATTATAGTAATATTAAAATGACAGGGCACCTGCGTGGCTCAGTCAGTTAAACATCCGACACTTGATCTCAGCTCAGGTCTCGATCTCAGGGTCATGAGTTCAAGCCTGGCATGCAGCCCACTTTAAAAAAATACTAAAATGATGAGACAATCTCTGAAGACCTCAGGGGATATATATCCACAACTCACCTCTCTGACTAGTGGGTTTGTGCATGGGTCCAGATAGCTTAGGAACAGGGCAGAGTTTCTGATGCCTCAGGGATTGTCTCCAGTTCACCCCATTGTATGCAGGAAAGAGAAGGAATTACTGACCCAGTTCCCTGTGGTCCTTTAGAGCATTCACACTACACCTCCTCCTTTCAGTCCTTACACATGCTGCTCATGGAATTCCAACACAATGCCCTAGACACAGGAGACGCCCTGCAGGCAAGGTCCATAGTCTAGTACAGAGGCTGGAAACTGTCGCTTCCTAGGTCTGATGGCTCCACTCAGGATAGGAGGCTGTCTTTATCCTTGTCCCTCCTTTGGCCTTTTCTACCACCCTCTGATATCACCAGAATGCTCATTTAAGAATTTAAGCTGAATATTTTGGAACTGGTCTTGATGGAGGGCAAGGAAACGTGCTCGAGGTGGCAGACAATTCAATTCGAGGAACTGGAAATCTGAGTCAATAGGTGTTTTCTTCGAAGATCAACACTAATATATTTAGTGCTATTGAACTTTATTAAATATGTATTGGTTCTTTTTATTCTCAGCCTAAAATCATTCTGAATGTATTCAGCAAGCAAATGAGTATTTAGAGCTGATGAGCAAGCTGAGAGTCAGACTGCATCAAGGCCCCGTCTCCAAGCTCATGGCATGTACCCAGGCTCAGCTACAAGAGTCAATGAGGTGTACGGAGCTGACTCCATATGGCTCTCGGCACACCTCTTGATGGAATATTCTCCTGCTGACCAGGAAGTCATGTGCCCTCCTAATGCCAGTGGAAATTGAGGACGTGCATTGAGGACAAACTACAGTACTCCAAAAGCAAGAGAAGTATTTGGACACAGTCATTTTGAAAGCAGAAGGACTTGAAGAAATGAAAAGCAGCATGCCCTTCTACAAGCAGCCCCATCTGGCTCTCCTTACAGCCCATGTGTGGCCCTCAGCTCACCTTTCAGGAGAATAGCTCATGTCCATGTGAGCTGAAGAAGAAAGACCTGACTTTTTTTTTTAATGTTTTTTTATTATATTATGTAGGTCACCATACAGTACATCCCCGGTTTCCGATGTAAAGTTCGATGATTCATTAGTTGCGTATAACACCCAGTGCACCATGCAATACGTGCCCTCCTTACTACCCATCACCAGTCTATCCCATTCCCCCACCCCCCTCCCCTCTGAAGGCCTCAGTTTGTTTCTCAGAGTCCATAGTCTCTCATGCTTCATTCCCCCTTCTGATTACCCCCCCTTTCTTTATCCCTTTCTTCCCCTACCGATCTTCCTACTTCTTATGTTCCATAGATGAGAGAAATCATATGATAATTGTCTTTCTCTGCTTGACTTATTTCACTTAGCATTATCTCCTCCAGTGCCGTCCATGTTGCAAATGTTGAGAACTCATTCCTTCTGATAGCTGAGTAATATTCCGTTGTATATATGGACCACAACTTCTTAATCCAGTCATCTGTTGAAGGGCATCTCGGCTCCTTCCACGATTTAGCTATTGTGGACAATGCTGCTATGAACATTGGGGTGCATATGGCCCTTCTCTTCACTACGTCTGTATCTTTGGGGTAAACACCCAGTAGTGCAATGGCTGGGTCATAGGGTAGCTCAATTTTTAACTTTTTAAGGGACCTCCACACTGTTTTCCAGAGTGGGCTGAACCAACTTGCATTCCCACCAACAATGTAGGAGGGATCCCCTTTCTCCACATCCTCTCCAACAATTGTTGTTTCTAGCCTAGTCTATTTTTGCCATTCTAACTGGCGTAAGGTGGTATCTCAGTGTGGTTTTGATTTGAATTTCCCTGATGGCTAATGATTTTGAACATTTTTTCATGTGTCTGTTAGCCATTTGTATGTCTTCATTGGAAAAGTGTCTGTTCATATCTTCTGCCCATTTTTTGATTTGTTTGTTTCTCGTGTATTGAGTCTGAGAAGTTCTTTGTAGATCTTGGATACCAGTCTTTTATCTGTAGTGTCATTTGCAAATATATTCTCCCATTCCATGGGCTGCCTCTTAGTTTTTTTGACTGTTCCCTTGGCTGAGAATAGCTCATGTCCATGTGAGCTGAAGAAGAAAGACGTGACTTTTTAATTACAGAACTTAGGCTAAGTAATAAATGTATCTAAAAACTAAAGAGGATATATTTCATAAACTTTGCGATCTCTTTTAAGGCAAAAATTCTAAGGAACTCCTAAGTAAAAGTTGAAAGGTAATTATGCAGGAGTTTAAAAAAAAATGCCAAGTTCAAGCTGTTCAGCCCCTGCCAGGCTTCCATCCATGGTTTTAGAGAAGTTTGTGCTCTCACATACAGATGTGACTATTTGAGTTTTGATTGGAATGAATCTTTTTTGGTATGCAGCTTATAACAGCTTCTGCCCCTAGAAGAAAAGGGAGATGTATGCCCGTCAATCTCTAGATTTCATGATAGAGCATGAAGTTTGGAGTCGTGGACTTGGGGTCAAATTCTGCCTACCCCACATCACAGGTGCAATAAATATGGGCCTCTCATGGCTGATACGAAGCTGAAATGTGTCCACATTTCAATTAACAAAATGCTTGTTAATAGAATGTGTTAGCAAAAATGGCAATTCCCTCCATGACCCAAAGTCCAGAATCATAATGGATTTTGTCATCTCTGTGATTCTCTTTAATTTAAAAGGGTGAATGAATCTATGGAGTCATGGGAGAGGCAGGAATAACCAAGTGGAAGAGAATGGTGCTCCCTAATCCCAGACAACTATGTACTCAAAGGTAAAAATCATCACCACTCTATTCCCATGTGGCACGTCTCTCTAAGAGGGAAAGCGGGCTTCACACGCAGAAGGGAGAAAAACATTCTCCACATATACCTGCCAGTGGCACTAACACGTGGTTCTGGGGACAGATTACATAATCCTGCAGCCAATAGCCAATAGTAATTATCAGCTCTGAGACAGTCACAGGGAAATAATGTTAAAGTTTAAAAACCATTATACTGTCTCTGAAAGAATGCCCAGGGAGACCCGCATGGCAGCAGAGAAAGAGCTAAAATAGAACAAGTTTTTAAAAATGCATTGTATTGGTAATCTATTTCTGTGTAACAAATTACTCCAAACTCCAAGACTTAAAACAATAAGTAGTATTTCACAGTTTATGTGGCTCAGAAATCCAGGGGTAGTTTAGCTGGGTACAACACACTTAGGATCTCCTGTGTGTTAAATTCAAGGTGCTGGCTGGGGTTGCAGTTATCTCCAAGCTGCACTGGGGAGGGATCCACTTCTAAAATCACTAACGTGCTTGTTGCCAGGCCTATAGGCTGCCTGAGTGTCCTCACACCTTAGCAACTGTCTTCCCCCTCCTCAGGGCTACTCAGGACATGGCAGCTGGCTCCTTTCAGAGTAAGTGAATCAAAAGGGGGTGGGGGTGAGGATGGGAAATTCTTTCTGGACAGTCTTTTTATAAACTAATATTGGAAGTGGCATCTCACGATTTCTATTCTATTCTATTCACCAGAATTGAGTCACGAAGTGCAGCCTACACTCACGGGGAAGGGAATTAAGCTCTACCTGTTGAGGGAAAATATAGAAAGAAGAAAGTATATACCAAAGAAAGTATACACATATCTTTAAAACCACCACATGCATTGAATGGAAGAATTCAATTTAAAAAACAGCGAGCCTTTTGGTGGTTATGCTATGAAAGATCTTGAATGGACAGGAGACAATAAAATCAGAAGGGACACTTATTCTTGCTCATTCTGAATAAGAAATTGGCTAGATCTCAAACTGTCTAGTTGAGCCTAAGGTTCATAAAACACAGTTCCTTTTCTTTCTGGGCACAGAGCGAGAAGCTACATTTCCCAATCTCCTTAAAGTACCTGGGACTGTGAGACTGAATTCTGGCCAGTGAAAGGTGGGCCTACCCTTTCTAGGCTTGCCCCATGAAAACCCCTGCACACCCTCTTTTTTCTCTATTGAATGGAGATATTAACTGGAAATGACTCAGGGATGGAGCCATAATGGAAAGGAGCCCAGGTCTTCAAAAGAGCACTTGGAAGTTTGCCTGACAAGCCCATCTGATTTGAATTAACGTGAGCAAAGATAAGCTTTTATTTCTTTTTAACCACTTGGGCTTAGAAAGCTGTTTGTTATAGCAGCTAGCCTAATTTATTCTAACTAATTTACTGTCTTTTAAGTGGTTCAAAGTTAGTAGATGAAATAATGTTAAGTCTACAAGATCTTCTGAACACAAATCAATACGATTATATTCATTGAAGGGAGTTTAAAGAAATTCGAGACGAAACTTGTAAAAGGGCTGTTTAAAACATCAGCTGTGCCCTATGACTGACAAATTGCTACTGTTACTCTGATTCTTGGAATGTACTCTGGGAAAAGCATCCATAAATTTTGCTTCCATACTGATTATGATATGGAATCCATTATAGAGCCTGATAAGCTTGCAGGGAGGATTAACCGAGGTAATCTATCTAAGTATGTAAAAACTATGCATACTAAGTGCTCAGTGGATGCTAGCCACAATTACTATCATTGTTGGAATTTTTGTTATTTTACAGAGGGACATTAATGCTCTGCTGGTCTCCAGTCGTTTCTCTTTGAGGGGAGATAAATAAGGTTATGGATAAGACAGAAGGAGAGATTGTAATTAATTGAGGAGTCAAAGGGCCACAAGCACCTGAAGGCTTGACAGAGGCTGGAGGATTCCCATCTAAGATGACTCACTCATACAGCTGTTGGCAGGAGGCCTCAGTTTCTCACTGTTGGCTCCATGGGCCTCCCTATGGAGTTGCCTGAATGTCATCATGTCATAGCAGCTGGTTGCAAGAGGAAGTGCAAGCAAGTAGGAAACCACAGTGCCTTTTATGACCCAGTTTATGAAGTGGCACACCATCATTTGTGCATTAAAGGCGAGCCACTAAGTCTAGACACTCAAGGGAAGGGAAACTGAGCTCCACCTCCTGGAAGGAAAAATATTGAAGAATATAAGACCATCATGGCACCCTATCACATATCGCCATGGTGTGTGATTCATAATTCAAAGATATAAATCAACACAACGTAACGTACCTAATATTTTAAAAATAAAAATGGGCTTAAAAAGAAAAAGGAACTGAAAAATGTACAAAAGATATGAGCAATCAATTCATTAATGAAAGGAAACTTAGATAGTTAATGAGCATATGAAAAATGCTTAAACTTGCTAATAATTAGGGAAATTCAAATTAAATGTGATACTCTTTCATACCCTTTCAGATTAGAAAAAATGTTATAGTTCCACAATATCAAGTGAAAGCCAGGATGTGGGACATAAGAAACTCTTCGCTGGTGGGAGTATATCACCTTCAAAACCATTTGACCTATCTGGTAAGTTTGTTGGTAAATTACCCCAAAACCCTTCATTTCCACTCCCAGAGAAACACTCTCGTGTACCAAGAGATCTGAACAAGAATGTCCCTCAGCTCAGTGTTTTAAATAGGAAAAAAAGAAAAGAAAGAAAGAAAGAGAGGGGAGGGAGGGAGAGGAAGGAAGGAAAGAAGGGAGGGACGGAGGGAGGGAGGGAGGAAGGGAAGGAGGGGACAAAATAAATGTACACTTCCAGAAGGATGGGTAGATAAATTGTGAACCACTCACTCAACATAATGAGTGAACTAGAATTATACATATCAATATGGATGAATTCTCACAAATATATTGAGCGACAAAAGCAAGCTGCAGAAGAACACATTTACGTAAAGTGTAAAAACATACAGAACAATCCCATGTGTTGTTTAGGAATACATACCTATGTAGAAAAAGTCAGGAATGCATACGAAAGATGCACACCAAATGCAGATAATGGTTACTTCTGGAAGGGAATGAGAAGAAAGTGATAGGGAGACAAGTATGCGGTTGCAACTTTATTAGTAATGTTTCATTTATTAAACTAAGTGGTGGACACATGGGCAATTGTTTCATTATTGTTTACGGCTTTTTAAATATGGTTTCATAGTAAAAATAGTTTCAGAAAATGTAATGGAAGGAAACATCCCATTTAAAATATAAGAGAAGATGGGGCGCCTGGGTGGCTCAGTCAGTTAAGAATCTGACCCTTGATTTCGGCTCAGCAAAGAGTCTGCTTGTCTCCCTCTCCCACTGCCCTTGCCCCCCTCTAAAATAAATAAATAAATCTTTAAAAAAAAATAAAACACAAGGGAAGAAGCTGAAATTACCTAAGAATTTAAAATGATCTCAGAATGGAGAAGTGATGCATTTAACTACGTTTTTTGGCATGGTAATGAAATATAAATGAAATGTAAAGGTTAACAAAACTGAGGAAAATAGTCCTATATTCCCAAGGGCTAATGTCTTTAATGTAGAGAGAGTTTCTTTTTAAAAGTCATATGACCAATAACCCAGAACAACAATAGACTAAAGTCATGAACTAATGATCTGCAGAAATATAGTGTTTAAGTATATGAGAAATGCAAATGGAAACCATGAATGACTATGTTTGCCAACTAGGTTATCAGAGATGAAAAGGTTGGTGAGGATGTGAAGTCCCTCTCCCATGTTGTTGCCCAAATTGTATGGGAGTGTGTGTTGTCAGGTTGTTTACTGAGGGGCATCTGTGATGATCTATCAAAATGTAAAGAGCCCATGGAGGAAGTTCCACCTCCATGAATTTTTCCTGGTGATATACTTGCACATGGTGAAATGATTTATTACATTGTTTGTAATTGCAAAAAAAAAAAAAGGAGCAAATTAAATATCCCTCGATAGGGGCTTGGTAAAATAAAATAGGATACATCCATTGAGTCAAATACTAGGTAGTCGTTTTTAAGTGGGGTCATCGCTATGTGTATATATGAAGAAAAAAGCTGCAAGATAAATTGTAGAGCAAAGAGGGATGTGTGGAATGGTGTGTGTGTTACCATTTGCAGAGGGAAAGAAGAATCGTGTATATATCTGCTTCCTTATACACAGAAAATTCCTAAAGGAGAAGGATGGTACCAATAAATGTGACTGCTTCCAGTCATCCCGTAAGGTAGTAGGAGAAGCTTGAATTGTGTAAACAAACAAACAAAAATAAACAAAAGAAACCTCTAAAAACTAAAAATTCTGATTCAATTTAGTACCAAGGTATACATTTCAGAGTCCACAGTGCTAGCCATTGGAAAAGAGAGGAGTATTGCTGATATGCAATCCTGGCCCTAATTACTTTCTTGCTAACCTCTAAACATTTCCTTGGAAAGGTCCTGCTACACAGCCAGTCGAGGGGTTAGGGTTAGGGGGGAGGGATGGAAATGTGGCTTATTATTAACATAGCCCCACAAATCCGATCGGCATCCTAGAACTGCTTACCTTGTGCTTCCTGAGTCATTTCTAATGAGAGATAATGATAGCAAGGTGGGTAGGTCTCCGGTAGGGGTCAGGAAAGGACACCAACGGAGACCAGGTCAATTTTGATTCATTGCACATTGAACTTTTCACTTTTCCTTCCTTTGCACATTTATAGCCATTAGTGAGGAATCTGGGAGCTCTGCAAGCACAAGGCAGTTGGCAAAACTGGTTTAGATCTTTTGTAGGTAGCTTGGAAATGGAGGTTTCGGTGCAGAGAAACAATGTCTATCCGCAAGGAGATGCCATGGAACAGGTGCCCCTCCTTTCAGTGATATAGAGGGCACATATTTGGAGGGTAGCCGAGGAAGGGGGGCTCTGAAGAAGGGGAGGGAAGACACAATCTTTACCAAAATAGGTAAAAATAGGATTTGGCCGCATGTTGAGAGAAGTGCAAAGTGAACAGAGCTGAGTGAGGCTCATCAGCAAATGTCTTGTGGTTCTGGAAACACAAGGAAAACTCTGTGATTAATTATGTAGTCACTAGAAATGTTAAATACAGAACCTTTGTTGAACACATTCAATGAGGCAGGCACAGGTCCAGGTCTTAGGGACACATCCGAGAACAAAATAAAGTCTCAATCCTCATGCTGGTTACATTCGAGCAGCCAGGGCAGGGGGTGAACATGGAGAAAACACATGATACACAAATAAGAAAACAAACCTACCAGATAATGTTACCTAGCGAGCCATTTAAGGGTCAACTTGCCTGGAAAGGGAAGAGAAAGACACATGGCAGTATGAGTGTAGGGGTTATTTTAGATAAGAGATCAGGGAAGCCTCTCTGATGAAGTGACATCTGATTAGAGACCTGAGGAAAGTTAAGGAGTAAGCCATAAAAATATATCATGAGGGAAATGATAGTGCAAAGGCCCTGAGGCTGAAACGTGGTTTTTACCACACAGATGAAGGAAAAGCATGCATTAAAGAACGATAAGAAAACAGTTGAAACAAAAAAAATATATATTCCCTATGATTATGTATATGTAGAGTTATATATCAAAATAGGCAAATGAAAACTATAAATCCTTACAATGTTTTAATAAGGGGATAAAGATGAGTGTTTCTCAAGGGCACGCAATGTCCCATAATTCCATGCCTGGTCGAAACTTGCTCAGTATGTGTAGGATCTAAACAACATCTGACGAATAAATGAATAAATCACTATAGTTCTTTTGAAAATCTTTTGTTTATCACTTAAAAAAATGAAACAAGATGGCTGTCTTTGAAAAAATAAATTTGTGATAACACATCGCATGGGGGAGTTTCCCAGAAAGATATGACTTCAGCTCTGGGCCAGCCCAGGAGGTAATTAATTGGGAGCATGGAGCTAAATTTTACTGATGACCTAAGGTTGACTATACATGGGTACCTGCATTATCTTGGGCAAGTCTGAGAACAGCTCGGGGAGGAAGGTGTAGTTATTCCAGTGTTATAGTCTGGACATTGAGGCTCAGGGAGAGTCAGTGTCTAGCCCATGGACACAAAGCCAGTAGAAAGCAATGCTGAACAACAGATCTCTCAGTCCAAGTTCAGACCCCTGACAATCACAGCATGGGGAGGTCTACTCTAGATCTCTTCCCTCATGCCAACAGCTTTCTTTCTTTCTTTCTTTCTTTTTAATTGAGGTCTAGTTGACACACAGTGTTACATTAGTTTCAGATGTACAACATAGTGATTCCACAAGTCTATACGTTACGCTGTGCTCACCACAAGTATAGCTTCCATCTGTCACCACACAGCCCTATTTCAATACCATTGACCATATTCTCTGTGCTGTGCCTTACATCCCCGTGACTTATTCATTCCATCACTGGAAGCCTGTATCTCCTCTCCCCTTCACCAGTTTTGCCCACCCCCCAGCCCCTCCCTTCTGGCCACCATCAGTGTGTTCTCTGTATTGATGGGTCCGTTTCTGGTTTGTTTGTTTGTTCATTTGCTTTGTTTGTTAGATTCTGCATGTAAGTGAAATCATATGATATTTGTCTTTCTCTGTCTGACTTATTTCACTTAGCATAACACGCGATAGGTCCAACCCTGTTGTTGCAAAGGGCAAGATCCCATTCTTTTTTACGGTTGAATAATATTCCATGGTGTGTATATATCACATCTTCCTTATCCATTCACATATCGATGGACACTTGGGTTGCTTCCATAATTTGGCCATTGTAAGTAACGCTGCAACAAACATAGGGGTGCATGTATCTTTTCAAATTAGTGTTTTTGTTTTCTTTGGGTAGATACACAGTACTGCAATGACCGGCCAACACAGTAGCTCTATTTTTAACTTTTTGAGAAAACACCATACTGTTTTCCACAATGGCTCCATCAATTTCCATTCCCACCCACAGTGCATGAGGGTTCCCTTTTCTCCACATTCTCCGACACTTGTTAGCTTTTGTCCCCACAGTTTTTGGGTACAAATTCCCACTCCCCAGTATTCTCAGTGATCTTTCATTTTCCCAAACCCTCCCAGTGTGACACTTTCTGGGAGCTGTTCCCTCTGCCATCCCCATCTCTGATCTTAGTGACTGACTCTTGGCAGTTCACTTCACCTTTCTGAGTCTCACTTTTGTCATTTTTTGACAGAGATAACTATCTGTTGGAATTGTGGTGCAGAGTCAATGAAATCATCCAATCAAAGTCTTTGGACCAGTGTCTGATATATATGGCAGGTACTCAATAAATACTGGGTGAATCTATTTGTGGCCGACTTGTGTCTGGATCCTGCTAATGATCGACTAACCTGATAAATGAATCCTGGATTAGTTACCAATGATGATAATAGCATAAAATATTATGCCTCCCAATAACACTGACAATTTAACATAACTCACATTAATTGCTGCTGGTACGAAGGCCCATCACAGCTGCCAGGGAAGGCCTCATCAACATCCCTTACCTTGCTGTTCACCGGGAAGGCAGCCCATTTGTCCAAAATTCATTACACTGTGACTTAGGCCCAGAGTAAATCTAACATGTAGGTTGACTGTCATAAACTGAATAAAAATTTCTGCTAAGTAGAAACCAATCTGCTTACATAGCCCCCAAACTTAAGGTTCAGGAAAAAAAAAAAAGAAAAGAAACTCTTCAGAATACTCCAGAAATGAGCCTGTCTAGTGAGCCATGTTCTCTGAAATCTAGAATTTCTTTTTTATACAACAATTTTCTTTCATTTTTTAAAAGATTTTTATTTATTTATTTGAGAGAGAGCACGAGATGGGAGAGGGTCAGAGGGAGAAGCAGACTCCCTACTGAGCAGGGAGCCTGATGTGGGGCTCAATCCTGGGACCCCAGGATCATGACCTGAGACGAAGGCAGATGCTTAAGTGGCTGAGTCACCTAGGCGCCCAAACAATTTTATTTTCTTAATCATCATGACTGAGATCATAGATGGAGAGCCTAAAAGATGGGTGTTACAGTTTTCTAAGGCTCTCATAACAAAGTCCCATACACTGGGAGCCTAGAACAACAGAGGTTTATTGTCTCTTAGTTCTGGATGATAGAAATCTGAAATCCAGGTGTCAGCAGGAAAACATTCCCTCTGAAACTTGTAGGGGAGACTGCTCCTTGCCTCTCCTAGCTCCCAGGGTTTGTCTGCAATCCTTGGCATTCCTTGGTTTGTAGGTGTCTCTCTCCAGTCTCTGCCTCCCCTGTCACATGGCATTCTCCTCCCCATGTATCTCTTCCCTTCGGAAGAACACCAGTCATGTTGGATAAAGGGCCCACTCTACTCCAGTGGGAACGCAACTAATTGTTTCTGCAACAACCCTCTTTCCAAATAAGGTCCCATTCTGAAGTATCTAGGGTTAGGACTCCAATACATGTATTTTGCGGGGGACACAACTCAACCCACAACAGTGGGTAACTAGCCTTCGCCGGGGCTTAGAGTGACGCAGGGCCAGAGAGCCAAGCAGGTGATTTTAGGTTTTAGTTGTTGCAGAGGGACTGTGTCTTATATCCCAGAGCCTGTAGCGGTATTAGAGGGGAAGAAGTCACCTCTCTTCTTTCTCATTATACGAGGCTTGTCTCTGTAGATGCCGTTGTCTCAAGCTGGGCTGTCCCATTCAGAATGTCCTAGAGCCATAGAATGTACCACTTTGGGGATCAAAGTTAGTGACTCTTCTCTTTCTATTTCAATAGCCAGATTTTTTAAAAAAGATTTATTTCTCTATTTCAGAGAGAGAGCACGTGCTTGCAGGAAGAGGGACAGAGGAAGAGCGACAGAGGCAGACTCCCTGCTGAGCTCGGACCCTACCAAGGGGCTCCATCTCACGACCCTGGGATCATGACCTGAGCTGAAATCAACAGTCTAATGCTTAACCCACTGAGCCACCCAGGTCCCCCCAGATTTTTTATTTTATTCTCATGTGTGAAAAAGACACGAAGTGTGCTTAGCACTGATTGCGTTACTTTTATCAGGTTGAACAATATAAAGTTTCCATCTTTATAGATGAAAATCATCAAATATTGGCAATTTCACATAGTTGGACCTCTGCATACCGATGCTGTCATGGATGAGCCCTACTTGGTCCTGATTATTTAAATCGGTCCCCAGACTTCAAATTTTAGACGGGACCCAATCCTGTCCTTATATCCTACTGGGGCACCGCTGAGAATTCATGCACCCTACCTCACCATGCCCAGCAACCCCGTGAAAAGCATGCAGTCAGGAAAGAAGCAAGGGTTTGGGGATTTAAAAAGATCTGAATTCAAAGTACTCCTTTATTTCTAAGGTTTGACTTTATGGGACCAATTATTTAGGGTTTTGTGTCTTAGAATCCTTCATTTGCAAAAATGAGGATAAAACCTTGTAGAATTATTGTGAGTATTCAATATATATAATATATAACGTAATGTATATAAGCATATATATATATATATAAGCAACATGCAGTAGGTGTTCAACAAATTTTGATTCCCAAGCTCATGAGTTCCAAGAGTTCTACTTAGTCCTTAATAATTCCAGGAACCACTCAGAGATAAACTGGAAAACAAAAGGGAAAAGCAACTGGAAAATCTGTAGGCCTAATGAATTAATGAAGATTAAACAATAACAGGACAGAGGCGCCTGGATGGTGCAATTGGTTGAGATTCCGACTCTTGGTTTCGGCTCAGGTCCTGATCTCAGGGTCGTGAGATCGAGCCCCGCATCAGGCTCTGCACTGAGTATGGAGTCTGCTTGAGATTCTCTCTCCATTTCCCCTCCTGTGCACACTCTCTCTCTCTAAAATAAATAAATCTTAAAAAAAAAAAAAAAAGTAATGGAACAAGTAAATAGACTGCTTTGTACCTACCCTGTCCTCTTGGACCCTGCAGCAGATGCCAGGCTCGAGGATATATCTTGAAACTCAGTTACTGAAAGACTACATCATTATGTAATCTTTTCTCATCTCACAATAACAAAACTCCATCTGAATTGCAGACATGATACGCCTGTGTTTACACTGAATGTCATTTTCCAGCACACTAGTTCTCAACCTCTTTTTCGTTGGGACACATATGACATTAACATAAATTAGCATATATGGGCCACTCCCTAGGGGCTCATCAGAGATTCCCTAATTCCCTGTAGCCACTCCTTTCACTCCCATTCAAGAAAACATTTTGGAAAGGAGATGAGGGTGACATTATAGGGATAACCTTCCTAATTTTTTTCCAATTAAAATTTCTGCAAACTTTAGCAACTTATCCACAAATGCGAGGCTCGTAACCCACCTGAGGCTTTTGTGCAGTGTGATACTGAGGTTGAAAATCAGTCTTCCAAGAGATGTTATTATCACAACCGTTCAGAATGGTGAAAATACTGCAAAGCCACCTGACAATTCAGATCCGAGTAGACAATTTCAGCCTCCTGTATCTTATTTATGTGCTTCTTGGTGCTGTGACCCTCAGTGAATGCACAGAGTCTGGGTAATTTTCTGTGTGCACTCAACAAAGGCATCTATTTCAACAACGGTGTGTTGGCACAAATGGTACTCCTGCCTCCATGCCACAGAGGCAAAGCAATGAGGTATGAATCAAACTACCCCAGGCTTCCTGTTTTCTAGCATATTCTGTATGTGCAATATTGCTACTGATATGATCAATGCTTGTAACCACTAGAAGCGGTCTCACACATCTTTAGGCACTTAAGTATTCTATTCAGCTAATCTACTCTCCCCTTTGGTTAAAGCCATTTATTACCAATTTTAAGTAATGTGACTATGGGGGATGCTACCTGGGGCCACTGGAAGTCTGCCATGGTTTACAGCCCTTGGAACAGACTCAGACATTGTATGTTTAAAAAAAAAAAAAACCCAAAAAACAAAACAAAACAAAAACAAACTTTTAAGCCAAACACAAACCTTTTATAATTGAGATGATAATAAGTCACACTTCCTAAATCACACCTCCTGGAGGGAGGACACTGGAAGGTCTCCTCTCTCTCTCTCTGCCAAATTGTTCCCTAATAAGGGAGAGAGATCGAGAAAAAGGACAACTGGGCCTCAGCCATGTTCAGGGCTAAGGAAGGGAGTCTAAGATTTGGTTAGTTCTTAAGACACGGAAGTCAAGCATAGGGTTAGATAGAACAAAAGGGAAAAGCAGATTGGAGCATATCACTTCTGAGCTTTAACCATCAATGGCTCCCTATCACCTCTAAGATAACGTGCACCACCGGAGCATGCTGTATCTCTAAGGCCTTCCAGGATCGGCCCACACCTGACGTGCCCCTCTGCGGTAACACTCATTTCTCCGCATTGTGACTCTTTGTAGGCTTTCCCTGTTAGACTGGGAGGCCTCTGAGGACAGGGATCATAACTTAGTAAACTCATCTTTAGTACCTATCAGAAGCCCAGTGAGTGCTTAAGCGATTCTAAATAAATGAGCAAATTGACCCTGCACTAAAGCCTCCCACAAGCCAGGAGGGCAAAGTCAAGAGAAGTGAACCTTGATTTTTGCATCATCTGATGCAGGTGTGGGCATACCCTTCCCTTCTAGATGGGCCTAGAAGCCATTGCCAGGAAGGCCAGTACGCGATGTGGCCATGAAATGCAGAGTTTCATTTTATTCCCTCACAAATGAATCAGAAGCTATGATCCCTTCTAAGTGTTCTCCTTGGGAGGCTGGGAGTATAGTCGGAAACAGCTGCATTTGCTCAACGGGCCTCTTTTAGAAGTGTGGTCAAGTTCAGTTTATATGCCATACAAGAACCCAGGCTCATTGCTTTATAGGTGCATTATTTCCAAAACAATGTTTCCTCGGCTTGATTGCCCACCATCGTCATTGGAAAAACTTCGGGCCGACTTCCATGCTCTGAGGATGAAGATGTGCCACGTCTGAAGGTATTTAAGAGAGAGTCCACACGGAATTCTAGAAAAGAGTTCCAAAAATGCTTTGAGCGCTTTCGTGGTATCTTGGAAATAAGCATAAATCTATCAAGGAGCCTACTTGGAAGGCAATAGGACTGCTTTAGGATAAATAGTCTAATGTGCTGCAGAACCGTAACCAGGACTCCCTGTTTACGGTGACCGAGCAGTCTGTGTGTGTGCTTGTGTGTGTGTGTGTGTGTGTGTGTGTGCATGTGTGTGTGTGTTCTCATTGAATCCTCCCAACAACTATATGAAAATAACAACAATAATAGCTTTTACTGAGTGCTTCCTACGGGTCAGGCACTGAGCTAAGGGTTATTTCATTTTAATTCCCATTTTACAGACGAGAAAACTGAGGTGTAGAGAGGAGTTAAGGACCGTGCTAAAGGTCACAGAGCCAAAGAACAGATTCATGTGCAGATTCGTCTGATTTGTTCTTAACCACTCCGTTATATGCTGTTAGAAGCTATGCTCTTCACCATGACCATATGATCTCTGCATTTTTATTAAAATATTAGTGATACATGTAATATTTATCATACATTATTGTGTGTGTGTGTGTGTGTGTATGTATCTTTATCTCCATCCTAACTCATACTTCTTTTTCATTAAAACATCACCTAGTCCAGTGCTCAATAAATACTCTTTTCCAAACCTATGTCAGGAACCGTGGTCCCACCAAGAACAAGAACAAGGACTATTTGAATAGGCCAAAGTGATACAAGACAGTTCAGCTCTTCTAATCCCCAAAGTAAAGCCCGGCTCTCAGGACAGAGCCGGGAGAGTGCCTGGAAGGCCTCCACAAGCTGCAGCAGGTGGGGTTTGCCTTTTGTTTGCTATTTTGCTCCAAGGAAGCCTCTGCAGGGCGTCTGGCCTCAGTCACTCCACCCACACAGCACCACTGGGAATGGGTACATTTGCCTCTCTCCTCCTGCCTTCCCCTATAAATATTTATAAAGGGCTCTAGAATCCTGGTATCCCATAAAAATGCAAAGTACGATTATTATTAATGATACAGTTAGCAAGAAGGACATTTGTTATTTCTACTCAATTGGTTTCCCCCGGGAGCAGAAACAGTTTTTTTTGACATAGTATTAATGTGCTGGCTTTGCAACCTTGATCATCTGTCATTTTCTTTTTGAGAAAGTTGGGCCACTGTTTCAGGCAGAACCCTGCCTTTCCCCTTGCCAGACGGACACTCTCTGAGCACAAGTTGCTTCGTGGTTTTGAGGAGACTATGGATCTTTATTTGATTTCTGGTATCAGGAAACAATTTATTAGGATGAAGGCAGTTAGGCTACAAGACTTCCTTTCTTGCCTGGGTAGTCACTAGTTGAGTAGGCAGCCCTGGCTCATAAATCTAGTTTTATTTCCCCATCTATTCACCTGGAACTAAGTGATTTTTTTTTAAGGCAAAGAGAACACATTTCCTTCTGTAAGCACTCTTCCTCCAGCTTCTAATCACCATTGTTTCTCAGACAAGCTAGGGAACGGCCGAAGCAGGGAGTCATTTCTATTTCCGGGCATCGCTCTTGTATTTTCAGAGTTTACAGCAAAATACTGCAGCCGATTTGGGATTTCCCTGTAATGATCCACTTCCTCTAAATAAATCAGAATTGATTCGAATGTGGATTTCAGAGACAAAAGGGCTCTCTGCAAATATCTCTTTTCCTATGCCCTTCAGGAACTACCTTGGCTTTCTTTCTGCCCCCATCCCCCGCTCCCGCCCTCCCACAAGCCCCACCCCGCCTTTCCCCTCCTTCTTAAGAAGACTTTCCCAGGTCCCTCTTGGCTGTGGTTGAACGACGTTGGCTCCTGTCCATGCTGCAACAAAGACCTGGCATTCCAGCTGTCTGCGTCTAATCTCCAGTGTCAGCTCTCGTTAATGTGTGAGCGTGAAATCAGAGGGGGCAGAGCTGCACGGAATATTAAAACCATGATCAGAATTCCACTGAAATGCTGAGAGTCTGCAAGCACCATTAGAGGAGGCTGTCAAATCACGGCTTCGCATTAAATAAAAGAAAAGATTTCTATCAGAGGAAAGTACAATCAGTGAATCGCTGAGCTAAATTAGCATTTTTTCAATTGGAGATCGAAGTTGATTTATCGTTCTACACGACATTAATGTAACTATGTGCTTGACCTGCTAAGGCAGCTAATTTTTCATTTAAATGGTTTCTTTCCTTCCCGGCGCAAAGGCTGCAATCATATTTCAACTTTGCAGAGTGATCAGAAAA
Source organism: Ailuropoda melanoleuca (assembly GCF_002007445.2). Lineage (NCBI taxonomy): Eukaryota > Metazoa > Chordata > Mammalia > Carnivora > Ursidae > Ailuropoda > Ailuropoda melanoleuca. The sequence continues at coordinate 17,385,047 of NC_048225.1, read as the reverse complement.
GTCATGGAATGCTGCAGAAATGTCTCAGGGCAGCCTTCCCTTCCCCTCCCCTCTCCTTCCTTTCCTTTTTCCAACTCCAGCGCCTTCCTCCTCCCCTCCCCTTCCCCCCTAACCTCATGGCTGGTGGTCAAGGTCACAGAGGAAGAGTAATCTCAAAGCCACCAACTTCAAAGCCGCCATCAAAGAAGCCCCTACGTAGCCACTGAATTAAAAGGGAATGGGGGAGGGAGGGCTCTGGGTATCAGCGTTCCTGTCTACAAGAAAGGGCCCTTTAACTGCCCCATTGGTTCAGCCCAACCTGGGGTGCCCTAGGCCCAGTTCTCCCCTGCCAGCCTCTCCCTCTGTGCTTCTCCTCCTCCTCCCTATCCCCCGCCCCCATGCACACATCGCCCCAAGATAATATACATTTCCAATTAGTGGAGCACATTCTAGTCATGTTCTCTTTTACTGCCCTATCTTCCTTTTGCTAAAAAGCTGGGCTGTCATTAATGAAATCCTGCAGTTCTGTTAATCCGAAATACAATGCTTCTTTTCTCTCTCCGGCTCTCCCTAACATAAAAACTACAGTTACTCAAGCTCCCCTCTTCTGTTTAGATTCCTTGTCATTTGTCTTTCATTACATACCTGATGCCGCACAGGAGCAGCTGAAGTTCCTGGACACAGAGGGACAGGATGCGATTGTATTCCTTTCCCAATGCCCTGTTTGCAAAGGCAGCTGGTAGTGTGTGTGTGTGTGTGTGTGTGTGTGTGTGTGTGTGTGTGTGTAAAGCACATTGATTTTAATCTCTGGTAGTTGATAAATATGTTTTAGGGTACTTTGGGATCCCTAACATTTAGCAAGCTTGTTAGCTTTTAAACTAGTTGGAAGTCCTGGAAGAACACTGATAAATTAGTTTTCAGCATTTATCTGAAATGCCTCTGATGAATTAATTCATTGTATCCCACAGTGAGAAAAAGGCAGGCAGTGGGAAGTGGGTGGTGGGCAGTAGGACTGACATTTGCCACCCTTTACCAATATAAGTGCTACTTCTGAAACAAAACAGACATTGAACCAATAACTGGTATTTATATGTTATCTTTCTTCCTCCCACCCCAAACATCCCGCTTCTGAAATGACAAACAGTAATGTTCTATACTTGGGGGAGACGTGAGAGCATTGTCAACCCCTTAGATCTGAGGGAGCTGAGGGTGTGAGGCTAGGGGACAGAACCAATCACTGCACACAGGGCTGCCTGTGGACAGATGAGGTGGAGGCTAGCCCCCCAACCTTCCACCTCTATGGCCTCTAAGACAGATCGAGTCACCCCAAGGGTCAGAGCAATAGAGGAAACTTCCCCTCCCACTTCCATCACAATTGCACCTAATTGGCCTCCCTTGGTCAGGCGAGAGACATGGAATGAATGGTCAGAAGGCTGCTCTTTGCTCTGACCCGGTGAGAGGGCCTCTATACAGGTCAAAGGTGAGGGTCTTGGCAAATGACTGCTTAGCTGGATGCTGGAGACAGCAACCACTTGTTGCTTTATACCTGCCTCCATTTTGTCCAAGTTGCTTACCCTTGGCTCATCTCTTACTCCATTTAAAAAGTAACCCCATCTCTCCCTCGTGTTGATTTTCACTCAAATCGACCACTCTGAGAAAGAAATGTGGATTTCATTATCCAAAGGCAATGAGAAAAAGCTTCACCATAAGGCACACTAGCTGTCTCTTCTGGATGGTTTCCACAGTGGTTCTGTACCGAGTCATTGTCAGTTGATCAGGGTTTCCTCTGTTGCCTGACAATCCATGTTTATTAGTCGAGAGGTGGTGTCATAGCATGACGCTCCCGTATTTCTCACCTGCAGGGCAGTCCAATTCAAAACCTTCTGAAGAACCCAGATACAAAGCCCAGGTATTTCCTATACTTGCTATTTCCGTGGTCACTTGTTCGCTAAACATACCGCACCTCTCCTTTACATGAATACCTTCTGAATAATTTTATTCACTAATTAAGGACCTGCAAATGACTTTGGTCACTTCTGGTTCACTAATGCACGGCATAGAACCCCCCAGCACCTGGATGAGATAATGCAGACATTTAGTCAGCCAGCCCCCATGGCCTGCAGCGTGCTGTGCACTCAGCAAGCAACATGAGCCTCAAAGGCTCGGAGGGACCAGGTCTGGGAAAAGGCATATTTTTTCGGCCAGAAAACACAGGAGGGAGATTAATTTGGTAGTGGAGGCGGACTCGACAGAAGACCGCCAGACCCCCCAAGTCAAGGAGCATGGTTTGAGCAACTCTTAGAACCAGAGCCCCAGCCCTGTGGGCAGTTGGAAGGAGGGGAAGGCAAAGAATGGGGTCCTGCGATCAGCCCATTCAACACAAAAGCCCAACGCGCAGGGTCCACCGGAGAGAAAAGAATGCTGTTGTAAGCGGGGCCTGCCCCCAGCTGGGCTTTGGGGACACAACTCAGTCTTCGGGGACAATGGAGCTGCTACTGGGGTAGGTGTGTGCAAAGATTGAGAAGCAGACCCAAGCAGCAGCCCCAGCCTGAGAAGCTTCCTCCTTTTAGAAAAGGGATCGTAATAGTACTACTCCATAGAGCTATAGCGAAGATTAAACGATTCTGTCTAGATGTGTGTGTGTGTGTGTGTGTGTGTGTGTGTGTGTGTGAGATCACACCTGGCACACTGAAAGCCACCATCAAAGTTACTGTCACCATCTGGGGCACTATCAAAGTGCTCAGGGCTCACGCCCAGTGGATCAGACTCAGTGACCACAAAGGCCTTTCAAAAAACAACAACAACAACAACAACAACAATAAAAGAATAGAGCAAACATGGATTAAAACTGTCACACAGGATGCTAGACACTTCCATGTTATTTACTTAGCTCAGATCTCACCGCACGGATGCCAGCCTCACAGCAACCCCATGAACCCTGTAGGATCACCTCTCCCTTTTAAGTTGAGGCAAAAGAAAACTAGGGAAGTTGAGTGACTTCTTCCAGGTAAGATATCCAACAGTGGTAAAAATCCTGAAACCCAAATTCTTTTTTTTTTTTAAAGGTTTTATTTATTTATTTGACAGAGATAGAGACAGCCAGCGAGAGAGGGAACACAAGCAGGGGGAGTGGGAGAGGAAGAAGCAGGCTCATAGCGGAGGAGCCTGACGTGGGGCTCGATCCCATAACGCCGGGATCACGCCCTGAGCTGAAGGCAGATGCTTAACCACAGTGCCACCCAGGCGCCCCTGAAACCCAAATTCTGAGTTCTAACTTCAAATGACTTACTTTTCAAAAATACTAAGAGGACTCAAAGTATCTATTTCCAGCAGCAATGTTTTTCGTAAAATCGAACCTCAAGGAATTCGGATAACCTGATATGAAAGTACCAGCAGAGTGCGGTACCAGTAAGCTCCAGGTAGGAATTCTTCTACGTGGAGAATAACAACGAATAACCAGCATCTCTTGGACACGTGTGAAGTGCCATATGGTACTTCCAAGTAACTGCATGTATTAACACATTTCACCCTCACACCAACCTTATAAAATACATTCTGTTACTATACCCATTTGAAAGATGGGAAAACCTAGGCACAAATATATTAAATATCTTCTCACAGAATAGCACATTGAATAAATGGCCGAGGCAGGATTTGAAACCAGCCAAATCTGAACTTCCAATCCCATACTCTAAGCCACCATACTATGCTACCCTGGAAGAGAATGCAGCATGACTCCTTGCCATCATTCCAGTTCTGTACAATGTTTTGAGAAAGGCACATGGGAGCCCCGCAGCTATACTTGAACCAGAAGAGATTTTTCAATGCAAAAAATACAAACTTAATTACAAGACTCCCTTTTATGAGGTTTAGGCCACTAATATGCTTCCTCCTGTTAGAATTTTCCCAGAACTGGGGAAGATGGCGTCCTACATGCTGTGGGGAGATGGGAAAAATAAAGGCAGGAGAAATACAGCCGCCACAGGGGCTTTTATCACAAGCCTACCGGGCAACTTCAGAGGAGAAGCACCGTGCTGTGGGGGCACTGGAAAAAGAATGATTAATTCTCCCTGTGGGGAGGAAAGGTAAAGAGGAGAAAGGAAATATTTCCAGGCTGTCCTTTAAGAAATGGGAAGGATTTCCCTAGGGAGAAAGTAGAGTGAAGTACATCCGGGGCTGAGGGACATGCCCGAGTAAAAGCAGAGAAACTAAGAACTCCGAAAAGACGGGATACGCATGTGTCTTGTCTCTCGTCCTCCATGGTGTTGTCTCTAGTGCCTGGCCACGCCTGGGTCCCAGCAGGTGCACAATGAATGTGGAAAGAATTGGACGGGTACTGCTTCCTTGCTTCCATGAATGGGCGAGATCCAAGTGCGTGCTATGACCACCGAACGGCAAGGAATCCAGCGCAGCTGATGTTGGTGTCCCAGAGCACATATATTGATCCTGGAGAGTAGTTGAAACAATGAGCGAACTTGGTTCCTGGTGGTCTCTGCCTGCCGTCTCTCGCCATGCCATGGCATCATCGCGATGTGTGAGAGATTTGTTTGGAGTGGGGGAAGCATATTTTTGTTTGCATTTGCTTAGCACGTTGCTGTCGCACATTTTGCTATGAGATGTAAAGTCATCTGCATGCGCCGGTTGTGCAGTTAGAGAAAAGTCAAAACAAGCGTCAGGCGGGTTGTCAGCCACATGGCCTAGGCAGATTGTCATACTCCTTTGCCCATGATTTGTGCCACCTTATCTCTCCTCTTCCCCCACTCTCTTCCTCATTCCTGAATCCCCACACCTACATATATATCCTTAACTTCCAAGGTCTGACCTCTAATTGGCCTACGTATGTAGAAGACAGCATCGATGCAGCAGATCCAAACCCACTAGGGCGGCAATGCCCATACACGCGTACCTCTGGTCTCACTGAACAAACTTGGCATCAGTCTTGACCACAGGTAGGTTTGTGTTGAGAACCCTCAGGAAACCATCCCACCCTACGTTAGAGTATCTCATGAAAAATGAATTTGGCAGTGTGCACAGGCCAAATAATACTATCTTATTTCTTTTTACCATCTAGAAAGATCCCTATTCTTCAGATCCATCTCCATCCCAAGTTACAAAGGGGACAATCATATCCAGAGGGTCAACATCAAGGTTATTAATGTCCCAGAGAGCACAGGCACATCTTGCCAGTAGAGATAGCTGTGACCCAGGGGGGAAAGAGCCAAACACTTGGAATCAGGAGATATTTTGAATACCTAACCTGTGAATTTGGGGGAAGCTACTTTACTTTAACAAACTTATTGGTAAAGTAAAAACAGGAATGTCTATCTTATCACAGGGTTGAAGTAAAGACCATCCATACCCATTTGTGTATTCAATAAATCTTCAGTTAGTTGACCCTTTGTGCCTGTGGATTTGGTACACTCACTGCATTAGTTTGCCAAGGCTCCCATCACAAAGTACCACAGGTTGGGAGGTTTAAACAACAAATATTTATTTTCTCACAATTCTAGAAAATGGGAGTCCAAGTTCTTGGTGTCAGTTGGGTTGTTTCTTCTTTTTTTTTTTTTAAGGTTTTATTTATTTATTTGACAGAGATAGAGACAGCTAGTGAGAGAGGGAACACAAGTAGGGGGAGTGGGAGAGGAAGAGGCAGGCTCATACCAGAGGAGCCCGACGTGGGGCTCGATCCCACAGCGCCGGGATCACGCCCTGAGACGAAGGCAGACGCCCAACCGCTGTGCCACCCAGGCGCCCCATGGGTTGTTTCTTCTGAGGCATCTCTTGTTGGCTTGTAAATACAATCTTCTCCCTGTGTCTTCCTATGTCTTTCTTCCTTCTGTTCATGTCCATGTCTTAATCTCCTCTTCTTAGAAGGACATCAGTCATACGGGGTTAGGGCCCACCAGAATGACATCATTTTGACACAATGACTTCTTTCAAGACCCTATATCCAAATACAGTCACATTCTGAAGTACTGGGAGTTAGGGTGGTTTCCTGAGGGTTCTCAACACAAACCTACTTGTGGTTAAGAAGGATGTCAAGTTTGTTCAGTGAGACCAGTGGTACTCACGGTGTGGGCATTGCTGTCCTAGTGGCAGGGAGGACACGATTCAGCCCATAATACTGTCTTTTCCTCATGCAACCCTTCAAATATTTAAAAATATACCTTATATCCTCCCGCTAAGCTTTTTCTTCTCCAGGGTAAACATGCTCAATATCTTTGGGTTTTTATCCTATTATGTGGCTTCCAGACCCATCACCATCTTTGTTATTCTCCCATAGAAACATTTACGTTTATGAATGTCTCCACCAAAATGTGGGCTCTGGTAGGGCAAATGGCAATTGGATTTTTATCCCCCTTGATCTGATAGCACTAAATAACTATCAGTGTAATTTTTGGTTGCGTATGCATTCTTGTACATTAATTCATAATGACTTTGGGGACAACTAAAATCCTTGAACATTACAGACTATCGTTTGTCATATGAGCCTCTATTTTTAGCATTTGTTTTTTGAAGCACTGTGTAAAAAGATGTGTTTATGAATGGCTTGACCAGGATAGGGACATGAACAGCCTGGAGGCCAATGAACAGAAACAATATGCCCAGCTTGCCAGTCTTCTATTAATCAAACCCTTTGAAGACAGTGGTTTAATCAGGCAAGAACCCACCTAATTACATTGTCATTAGGTCCATGTTACTCCATATTACCATGGAACCAGTTGTCAAATGCCTTGATAAAATTCAAATACATCTTTCTATGGCAGCATTCCCCAAAATGTGTCCTAAGAACACTTAATCCTATGGAATTCTCCAATTGTGGGTGATCAAAAACTTTTCAAAGTAGTATGATCATTCCTCCTCGAGATATCTAAGCTACATTGTCATATGAAAGTCCACTAGGTGTTCTAGGGTATGAAAACTGGTTTAACTTTATGTAACATGCTGCCTTACAAACTTATTTAAACTTGGAACACTTTTTAATGTTGATGCCTATTAATATCAATAGAGCTAGTTTCTGTGCAATGTACTTTGGGAAACACTCGTCTACATGCTGAACTAAATTCTACCAATAGAGTTTTTGTTTTTGTCTACTTCATTTAGCCTTCTTATTGCTGAGCAAATGCACAAACATTCCCTCTAAAGCTCTCCCACTATTGAATGGGCCTGTCTTTTTTCTTTTATTTTTTTTCTTTTATTTTTTTCTTCCTTCCTTTTTTCACACATGCAACATTTCTACCAGGTTCTTCAAAAATGCCCAAAGAGCAGAACATACAGGCTTATGGATCTCACCATCAAGAGTATGTACTCCAGGGACACCCAGATGGCTCAGTCGGTTAAGTGTCTGCCTTCGGCTCAGGTCATGATCCCAGGGTCCTGGGATCAAGCCCCACATCGGGCTCCGCACTGAGCAGGGAGTCTGTTTCTCCCTCTCCCTCTGTAGCTTCCCCTGCTTGCTCTTTCTCTCTCTCCCTCTCTCTCTGTCAAATAAACAAATAAAATCCTAAAAAAAAAAAAAAGAGTATGTACTCCAACAGATGTTGGCGAGGATGCAGAGAAAAGGGAACCCTCTTACACTCTCGGTGGGAATGCAAACTGGTGCAACCACTCCGGAAAACAGTACGGAGTTTCTTCAAAACCTTAAAAATAGAACTACGTTATGACCCAACAATGGCACTACTAGACATTTATCCAAAGGATATGAAAATAGTCGTTTGAGGGGACACATGTGCCCCAATGTTTATAGCAGCAATGTACACAATAGCCAAAATATGGAAAGAGCCCAGATGTCCATCCACAGAAGATGTCCATCTACAGAAGAAGGTATATATATATATATATATTATATATATATATATATATATAAACACACACACACACCAACAACACTGAGGGTTGCTATAGGGGAGGCAGGTGGGAGGATGACGTAACTGGTGATGGGCATTAAGGAGGGCCCTTGATGTAATGAACACCAGATGTTATATGCAACTGATGGAACATTAAATTCTATCCCGAAACTAATAATACATTATATGTTAACTAAGTTTAATTTAAATAAAAGAAAAAAAAGAGTTTGTACTCCATGTGGGATCTGGAGCAGTGGAGGTAAGAGGTTGACTAAGGTTTGGAGCATAATCAGATTTACGGGAGCAGCTGGAGTCTGAACTCAGAATAGAAGCCATGGCCAAATTGCCCGTCTGGACCAGGTGTTTGTGGGTAACAAGTAAGAGAAGAAGAAAGGAAATTCTAGTAGCAATGCTTCATATGGTATTGGAAATCTACTCTGCACTGGACACTGTATTAAGATCTGGACATTACAAGGGAATAGTTTATATTCCCTTAGAAGATTCATTGTCCAATGGGAGAGATGAACAGGTAAACAAGCAATTATAAGTCAGTGTCATAAATGTTTTAACAAGGCAGGTTTAAGATGTTATCAAGGCAAAGGAGAAAAATTATTAACTCTGCCCAGAGAGTCTCCATTTTAAGCCTTAGTACTAAATGTACAGGGAATTTGACACTATACAGGTGACAGAGACTCCATCAGAAAGGGTGAGGGACTGACATTATTGGGCATCTCTAGGGCACTCAAGCTTCCCACCTCAAGCCATGTCTGGGTTAGAGAAAGTCAGAAAGAGCAGAATCAAGAGGGCAGCAAAAAATGATTTCATAAAACCAATTAAAATAGGGCTTCTTGGTTTGATGGCTCTGAATGACAATTTTGGTCAGTTAACTGCCAATTGTTGGTTCCTGGCATTTGTGTGGCCCTTTACACACTTCACTCACACCTATTCCTCTCAACAATCCCGAAGGTTGTTTACATTGCCCCAATTTATAGATGAGAAAAGAGAAGCCCAATGAGACAAAGTCACACAGATTAAGTCCTTTGGTAAGTGGAAGAAAAGAGAAATTAGCTCCCTACTTCTTCAGACATCATCTGTTTTTGTGGGTTTTTTTTTAAAGACAAAATTCCTGAGAGCGTAACAGAAATATCAGAGGAAAACCCTAATTATTAATATTCCCAGTGGTAGAGGATGAGGAGGGGGTAGCCAAAGGACATAGGAGGCAACTAATCCATAACCTGGATGGTGAAGAAAGAACTGCATGAGGACTTTTTCTTCCATAAAGCTCAAAGTAATTTAAGGATAGACATATCCCAATAATAACCCCCAAAATAAAAAACCATCACTGCCCTTATTTTATAGGTGAGAAAACTGAGGCATAAAAAGAAGAAGTATTTTGCCCAAAGATCTCCCCCAGGCATAAAGCTCCATCGGCTCCCTGTCAGACAGGGGTCCAGCTCCTGTGCGGCCTCACCCTGTAGGGGCCACCCAGTGCCACCACCTTCTGTGACTCACTGGGCAATGTCCTCTCCCACCCAGAGCTGGGTGCCCAGTGGAAGAGAAGAAAAGACATTTCTTCCAGAGAAGTCATCCTGTATACCATGCTACTTTGGAAAGCAGGGAGAGACCAGGACAAGGGTGACTGTCCCTGGCATCTCCACCTCAGTCGAATTCTTTATATCTTATCATCAAGAAGGATCTAAGAAAAGATGATAAGGGCATTAATGTGATCTTCCACAGCCTTTGGCCTCCTCATCTTCCTCCTTCCTCTCACACTCTCTGCCATACTTCCTTCCCGACGGTGCCCTTGGGCACCCTTCTGCTCATTACTTTATATTCTGTGTGCCTAGATAAATCTCCACATGGTTCACTCTCTCCAAGCCCACCGACTCCGACATGTTAGGGAATTTCCGCCAGGGAACAAAATTAAGGCATTTGCCTAGAGGACTAGTGGACTAGATTTCTCCTGTGGTTATAACACAAAGGAAGGAGCTTAATATACACCAAGGGCACTGGGAATCCCACTCAAGAGACTGTGCATCAGGGGACCTTTCCAAAGGCTGCTTTGGAGGATGTTTTCCATCCTACTGGATTGTTCTTTGATCAACTGACCAATTGCTAACGTCTATTTCGTGTCTTAATGGCTTCTTGTTGTTGACCTGAGTTTATTCTCTCTTTCAGCTTATTGAATACTTTCTGTGAGACAAGTCATTATCAAAAGCCGGACTACTAGGCAACTGCTCCCATCAGAGGTCAGCGGGCAGTAACTAGGAAGAGCATATACAACTGATCTATCTTTGTTAGTCCACAGTTTTTGTGGGCAATTGCTCAGAAAGGTCCATGGGGGGCTTGCTCTAGGGATGCAGCCAGAACATCCTGCAAGAAGAATAAAAGAAAATCAAGTGTCGTCCTCCTTACATAGGGTCTAGTGTCATCCAATTCTTTGGCTTCACAATTCACTGAGTACAGGAAAAGGTGCTTTCTGTAGACAGCCCATGGAGATGTAAATAGACTGAGTAGAGTGGTCTCTAGAAAGACACAAGGTAATCCTATAAAGCAGTATTTCTTCAACTTAAATAATGTATGTATGGTTGTCTTTTTAGAGAAAAATAAGTCCCATGGAGATCCAGGTTGACTTCAATTCTTTTTCTTTTACTATTTTATTTAATGTTTTATTTAGTTGCACAGAGCTACACAAATTAATTTGTAAATTAAATACAAATGAAATTTAAAAATTAATAATGGAATTATCACCATTAATTCCATATGATAGATGACAGCTTGATAAAAACAAATTCTTCCTCACACTGTGAGTATGGTTCCAAGTGCTGTGGGACACCTGCCTTTGAGTTTGGTCTGCTTCTGCTGTCAGGTGCTGCGCAGTGACTCTTGATGCAAATTCCAAAAACCAACAGTTTCCTGAGCACGTTCTGATGTCCTTTGGTCTCCACAAGGGTGCAAGTGAATTCTACTGCGTCGATTTTCTCATCGGTGAGACAAGGTGGTACTAGTTGGCCCTAATGCAAATGTAGTCGGGACACTGGAATTACGTGACAGTGTTCAGTTAAAAGAAGGTCTTCCAGATGCTCCACGATATGCTCACATGTGTTTTGAAATCATCGAAACAAAAATAGAGCATTGAAAACTTCTCACAAAGAACTTGGACTTTCTAAGAATATGCCTCCGGTCCCCCACCAACGATCCACACATTCTTGCTTGAAAAATACAACCAGGGAAACACCCTAGTCTCTTCTATGAGAGCCCGTAAGGACATGGGTCCTAGATGCACTGTCCAGGCAGAGCAGACTGGGCTGGCATGGCAGAGATGTGGGGGGTGAAGCAAAATGCATGGTTGCTCAGACTGAGCAATTTCAAGAGTTTTCCAGATGGGAATCAGGCAAAAATCCAGTGAATTTGGAATAGTTTGCACTTGCCACAAATGGCCAAGAGATTATTAAGAGCTAACCCTGTGTAGGATGCTTTTATGGGATGTTATAAAAGAAAAATATACACACACTGGCTAGCAAGAGAGGCTGGATGACATAATGGCCTTTTTCATCTGTAATTTCAGTGATTATATAAATGATGAATAAAATCCAACTACAAGTGCTTTTTTATTATCTTCTCGATGGGGTAAGATCTGAAAGCTTGACCCCGGGAACATAATATCCTCCTTTAGATGTACCCAGAGCCGGAATAAAGCTGGGAATCTGGACTTTGACCTGAAGCTCTTAAAGAGGATATTGCTTATCACTCCCCTGGGGACAGAGAGATTTTTACAATGAGATCATCTTACACTGGAAGAGTTGTATAGACGACTCTTAAAAATCAAAGGAACCTATCCCAAAATGGCTTCTATTGGGGGCAGTTGGGATATTTGATTGGCAGTACTGAGCTTTTCACCAAAGGCCTCCTACCTTGAGTAGGATAGAGAAGGAGTGCAGAGGTCAAGTTGCTGATGTTCATGAGAAGGAAGCAGGGGGTCCTGTCTCTATATTGAGGTCATTGGGTAGGGCCAGAACCTAAATCATTCTCTCCCAAAATGTCTGAACTCAAATCAAGTTCCTAAAAGCCAGCACACCAACTGCTGAGCAAACCATCTAACTCTCCTTTAGCCAGGGTGACCAAAATCCGGGCTCTTTCCAATAGAGTGAAATCTCTAGGTAGTACCCTTCATGGTCTAGCCTCCCAGGGAAGTATTTTGTCAGCTTGACTGAGGTTTTTTATGCCTGTTGCCTGTCAAGCGTTTGTAGTGGAAACCAACCTCACTTCTAAGGCTATCTGCTCAAATCAAGAAGGCTTCTTTCAGAAACTTACGCCTATCTCAAGGTGTGATCTAGATATCAGTAACTCACCAGCCATTCAGTTCATTTGGGGCACTGTTCCCTATCAGTCAATTCAGCCATCTGCACGGAAGGGGGTAGGCAGATTTAAGCAGCCTTGGTAGAAGCAGCCAACCAAGGAAAGGGATTTGCAGATCTTTCACACCTCCAATGGTAATGCACAGTATCCATTAGAGAGACACGTAATCATCTGCAGCTGTCAAATCCAAACTGCCCGCTTTTAGGAACCAATTTGTTTTCTTGCCAGATCAATGCTCTTATCTGTAATTGTGTAGACCACCAGCGACAGCCAATAACCAGTTAACATGCAATTCAATTTCAGAAGAAAAGAAATGTCTTAATTCAAACATTTATTGTACAAGTGTGAAAATGCCCTAAGTGAAATTAATTGAGGTTCAGAGGCTATAACTAATAAATCAGTTTGCCTGACTGGAGCGAAATGATAGATGGAAATAATACAGGTTTGGGAACAGACAAATGCAACTTTGCTCGGGCTTGCAATTTTTAACCCCAGGGCTGCCATCATTCTTATACTATGGTGATGACAGTTGTCCACATCCTAGATCTTAGCTAAAACAACAGCTGGAAAAGTATCCCAGGTTTCTAGTGCTCCTGCAGGTGGTAACCTCTGACCAGGATAATGCTTCGCTGCCTCCTCCTGACACCCTCTTCCTCTCTTTTCAGAGTCTTAGTTTCCAAACAGGCACCTCTAGATGTCCATTCATCTATCAGTAGAACCCACCCTGAGACGCTCTTGAGTTGCACGGGAGCTGTGCTCTGATTCACATGTCTGTAAATAGCTAAGTCTTCTCCCTACCATGTTCCAGTGCATTTGCTCATAAAGCCAAACATCAGTGAAAGTGTACTAAGCAAGTAGGATTTTTCAGCTAAGAAAACATAGTAGGATTAGCTGTTCCCTTAGCCTATATCCTATGTTTCCTTGTCTCAGAGCTAGACTACACGCCCACCTGCCTTTTCCACCAGCTGTGGTAGGACTGAGCTCTAGCCAGAGGAATTTGAACCTAAGAGATAGACTTCACTTTAAGACCTGGCCCTAAAAAATCTCTCCTATACCACTCATCATGTTCTTTCCTTTTCCATTTGTTTGACACAGATTCAGGATGACGGTTTTGGAAGCCAAGTGTTGATGATGGAAGAAACCTGCATCCTGGAGTCATGATTTGAAAGAGAGCTGTGTATCAATCGGGATCAGCCATCTCATCTTTTATCTGAAAGAAAAGTAAACTTCTTCCATGTTTGAGTCTTTATGTAATTCTGGGTTTACTTGTTATAGCAGCAAGCATTAACAACAATAATATTAATACAGTCTGTTCCACTGAATGTAAAGGAACTGGACAGTGGTATTTCAAGATTCCTAAGAGTTTTAGGATGTTTTTCTCCTGTCAGGAGTGTCTAAAAGAGCACGGCATCTTCATTTGTTTTGAGATTCAAGTTTCTTGTCTGAGGTTAAAAAAAAGAGAGAGAGGGAAAGAGAGAAAATTTGGAATTAAATCTTCATGAACCTGTATAGTGCTACTATGTTTTGCTCATGCAATTAAAAAATCCTCCTTTTTTTAAGAGAAAATATGAAAAATATAAGACCATATAATGAAAAATCTCCTTTTTGTAAGTGGGTCTGAGAAAAGTCAGGAGGCCCCGTCAAGCAGAAAGTGAAATAAACACAAGATCTTTTAGAATTAAACCAACTGGTTACACACCCGGCTTTCACATTGCTTTTGAGCTTTTTACTGCTACACAGAACTATGTGACAAAACAGTATATTATGAAGAGAGGGAAGGATAGAGGGAAGAAAGGGAGAGGGAGGGAGAAGGGCAGATGCAGTGCTGAGACTCAAGTAGGAAACAAAGCAACACTTACTGTTCAATCCATGACTCCAACCAGTCAACTCTGCTAGAATGTGACCCCACCTGTTAATGAAAATCACAATTGTTTGCTTCCCGCTTGCTCGACTATCACTTCTCCAACAACATCTCACAGGCACATAGACGCATACATAGTCCCACACAAGCACACTGAGAGGCAGCAGATTATAATTCTCCTTCAACATTAATTCCAAGAATTGCTCCACTGTTAAATTCTGTCTTACATACAAACTAATAAATAAACAAACAACACTTTCTACAGCACCCAGTTTCTCCTTAATCCCCAGCACTCAATGTAATTTACATTCATGCTTAAACCTTCCCAGACATACCTTAATCCACTAATCCTTTCTCCAATCAAGAAGGGTCTTAATAAAAATTGACTGCTATTTATCAACCCAATAGAGCCAAGACCAAAAATTCAACAATAGGTTGTTTTCATGAGTGGCTCCCCTGGTTGGTAGGACACCCCAAAGCTCTGTGGAATGCCAAACACCCAACTCTTTGGATTAAAATCATAGTAATTCCATGAAGTTTTTTGTTCCGAGTTGAGAGAATGATTCTGTACTGACTCACACTTCTTCAGACTTATCAGAGTAGCATTATCAAGTATTTCATAGAATGGCCTTTCTTTTTCTTTTTCTTTTCTTTTTTTTTCTTATGATGAAAGGGGACATTTAAGGTGGTTTTGTGGCTCTCCCCTTTAAACTTTTGTAACTGAAATGTACTTTTAATGTCAAAAATTGAAATGATTAAAACAAAAACAGTAACTAATCTTTATAGAGAAAGGATCTGCCTCAATCTGGCTTCATAGCTAGAAGAATGTCAGGGAGTAAGAAAGGCCCTCTTATTTAGTCCATTAAACGTTGAGCATGTTCAAGATTCCAAGCACAGTTTTAGACGTAGTCAGTGGAGAACGAATATGTAGTAGGATTTGCCCATCCCTCCTCTCTCAAATGTCACTGCTCTGTACCCAGCACTGACATATGGCTAAGAAAGACTACAGCTCCCAGGAGCTCTGAGCTTGACCAGTCACTGGCTCCCAGGCTTTTTCTGTTGAGCTTTTTAATCAGACATATAAGAACAAGTCCAACTTCAGAAGAGAAGGCTCCAGGGCCAGGTTCTGGACATGGTCTGCCCTCAAACCAAAGAGAATTGAGTATGGAAATCATTGGGACATACAATTCACCTTTCTTCCCATTCCCCTCGTTTCATTCCACAAAGTACTGAAACAGATCCTGGAATGGGGAAGCAGAAAATCTCTAAATTTTAAATTATAAAATAGGAATTGAAAATCAGAGGGAAAGAAAAAGGCAATACAACTATGCCAGCCAGGACATGGGTGACAGGGTCCCTTCAGTCCTGCAAAAAGAAACTATAATCAGGAATGTTGTTCTCTTTATCCTTGCTTTTGTCTGCCTGGGGTTCTTGAAGTTTTAGAAAATGAAGAAAGATGTAAAAATAATTTCAAAAATACTCTGTAACCCCACCACAAAGAGATTTACAACTGTTAATATTTTGGAGCATTTCCTCCCAGTTTTTGTCTCTCTTTCTCTATGGAAATAGATGATAGATGATAGATAGATAGAGAGATGATAGATAGATGATAGATGATTAGATAAATAGATAGATAGATAAATGATAGATATCCTGAATATTCTCCCCACGTCATTAACTACTTTATGCAAACATGATTTGTAATGGTCTTAAAATGTTACCTCATGTGGACATACCATAATTATTCCAGACTCCTCCTTATTATTGGACTTGTTCATTGCTTCTAATATTTTGCTATTATAATTGCCCTGATGATGAATAACCTTGTAATCTGTTCAGACATTCTTCATAGTTTTATGAGGATGTATTCTCACAAGTGAAAGTACCAGGACCAATGGCAGAAACTCCTCTGTGATTCTTGATAACTACTGTTAAACCACTTTCTAGAAAGTTAGTGCCCAGTTCCATTTTAACAAATGATTTCACAATACTCATTTCTCAACACTCTTTTCAGAATTAAGTAGTATTATTTTCAAAACTCTTGCTAATTTGATAGGTGTGAGATAGTATTTCATATTTTCATTCTCTTTTCTTTGACTTCTGATCAAGTGGAATTTTTTTCTTATATTCAGTAAGCACTTGATTTATTCTTTGGAGGATAACATCCTCTTATGTGCTTTGTCAATTCGTGTTTAATTTTTAATACACTTTTATTTTATATTTATTTTTCTGTTTTTTAATATAAGCTTCTTATATGTTTTATTATATTTATTTATATTTATATTCTTGCTATGCTTTAAATGTTTTTTTTACCCATTACATTTTCTAAATATTTATAGTACATTGAATACCATATATATATTTTGTAACCCTCCACCTGATTCAACACTAATTAATTCTAATATTTTCCCAGTTCATTGTCTAGAGATTTCAAATAAACAAATATTCTGCAAACTATGAATATTTGGTTTCTTTCTTTCAAATAATTTTACTTCTTATTTCTGTCAGCATCTTCCTCCTCACCATCTTCCAATTTTAATAAGCTTGATATTTGTCATTGGTTTAAGATATAGACTCTTTTTCATTCTATGAAAGAATACTGTTTGTCCTACTTCGCTATGATTTGCTTTTTCAACAATGGATACTAAATTTTATCAGATATGATTGATATGATCATGTGACCTTTCTTGTTTTGACTTACTTAGAGGCACAGAATTTTAATAAACTTGGATTCTTACATTCAGAAATACAGTCCTCTATGTCAAAATGTTTTTTTGAACCATACTGTTTAACTTATTTTTTAGTTTATTTAGTTTGTTATCTACTTACCAGTGTTTTATTTTGAGTTTTTCATATTCACTTTCATAAATTCAAAAGAGAATTTTATAGCTTTATTGTCAGTGTTATAGGTAAGATTTTTGATTAGATGTGTTCATTTTATTATTAGATATGTAAAATTTATTTATTAAATGTATTTAGTTATTATTTCATTTAGTTGGTTTATTATTTACTTTATTAAACGAATTAAGTATGTTCAATATTTTTTCTGTTCTTAAACTTTTTTCATATTATATTCCCTTTGCATGTTTTAGAGAACTCATCAGTAGAACTATCTATTCAATATCAGTTTTACCTGATAGAATAATTCCATGATAATTCTTTGAAATTTTTGCCATATTATTTCATGTTCAAGATTTCCTAGTAAGTTAGCAGGTGAATCGCTCTTTGCTATAGGAACGACGGTCAGGCTGCACCCCAAGGTCTTTGGGGAACTCTGCAACTTGTCGCATCTGTTAGTAATGGGTTTGCCCTCGTCCTTCGTTTCTCCCAGTGGCAGTTTTCAGAAACACGCTCTTGTATGCAGGGTCTCTTCAGACTTTACGATCAGGTTCATGTTCCAGCTCCTCCTTAGAGGCCGCCCTGACCACAGTGGTGGGAGTGATTCCCTCCATCCCTGAACTTCTTCCTCACATAATGGCCACACCAGCCATCTGGCTTCTAACGATTAAGGTTTTCCACTAGTTTTCTCATCAACAGAGTTTGCGGTCTTTGGAATGGATGGAAAGCTACTTCTTCATCCCCCAAAGTTTCTAGAAAAACAACTTGCATCTCGTATGTACTGAGTACACATGCTAATGCATGAATGTATATATATGGGCATATAGAAGTGTGTGTGTGTAAAATTACACACCATACAAACATGCATTTCAAAGGCTTCCGTTCAAAACAAAATCAGAAGGAAGGGGGTGTGGGGAATTTGTGCAGGGAGGGTGAAGTGACTCCAATTCAAAAACTTCTCCGAACACCTTCAACCTTGCTTCCCTCCATTCTGCCCTTTGCCTCCTTTCTCTCAGGAAAGAGAAACACAATCCGCTATTATTTACCAGACTATTTCTGTGCTTCCTCACACTGAGGTTGGATCATTTCTGTTTTCTTGCAAGAGTTGAAAACATTCTCCTAACATCATCATCCATAGTCAAGAGAAAGTCTCAGAGCTGAGCATGCACCCCCTTCACGCCCCCCACATACACACATATACACAGACGTACATACATAAACCCAGCCACAGACGTGTGTCTGCACACGTGCACACATAGATACGCGCTCCTCTCATTGACCTGGGACGTGGTGAGGATGGAATTTGAGGGCTCTGGGAATACAGTAGTTTTCTAATACCAGCTGCCATTGAGCACGGGTCCAGACACGCAGAAGGACCATGTGGCTGAATTTCAGGGTAATTAAGAATGTAAAAGGGAGCCCTGAGTGCCACTGGGCACTTAGCGGCATGTGCAAAATTCTCCCAGCAGGTACCCAGGTGGGCATGAGGCCAACAATCTTCCCAACCATCTTCCCACCCCCTGCCTCTTCTGGCAAGCGAGGCTGAGCCTGCGCTGGGGGACATAAATGTATTCAGAATGGTAGCGAGGAAGACTCACATTAGGCAGCCAACATGTTTGCTTTCCACACTGTGGTATCATTAGCACACGGCTCTCCCCTCACTCAGTCAGCTCTTCTTAACAGTCTACTGGGAAAGTTCCCTTCCCACCCAGCCGGACTGTCTGCACAAACAGCTGTGAGGGAGATACGGGCAGCAACAGTAGCTCTCGGCCTTAGCATCTCACCCATGCCTGCTGCTGTTGCCAGAAGCTTGCCCTTCCAGTCAGCCCATCTCCATCCTGGTCTACCCCTTCTGTCCCTCAATTTATTTTTTTATTTTTTTAATTTTATGTATTTATTTGAGAGAGAGAGAGCATGAGGGAGGGGCAGGGGAAGAGGGAGAAGCAGACTCCCCGCTGAGCAAGGACCCCCCCCCCCACCAACGCAGGGCTCCATCCCAGGACTCTGGAATACTGACCTGAGCTGAAGGCAGACCCTTAACCCACTGAGCCACCCAGGCACCCCTGCCCTTCAATTTCTGATTGTCCCATTGTCACAGGACCCTTCCCCAGCATCAGCTAACAGAGAAACTGTTAATATTCTTACCTGCTTTTAATGTCCCTTGCTTCTCGTCCTAACTCAGAAACACTTTCATTAAGAATTAATAGGTATGAGGGGCGCCTGGGTGGCACAGCGGTTAAGCGCCTGCCTTCGGCTCAGGGCGTGATCCCGGCGTTATGGGATCGAGCCCCGTCAGGCTCCTCCGCTATGAGCCTGCTTCTTCCTCTCCCACTCCCCCTGCTTGTGTTCCCTCTCTCGCTGGCTGTCTCTATCTCTGCTGAATAAATAAATAAAATCTTTAAAATAAAAAAAAAGAATTAATAGGTATGTTGTGGGCGGTAGAATTTGAGGTCTGTGATCACTGTACAGGAGAACAGTTTTCGGAATGCGATCTTCCTGGAGGTGCTTGATTATTTGCAGGGTTGGCTCTGAAATTTTTATCCCTTTTTTCTAGCCCCGCCTCTTTATCATTGCTTTGGTCTTCCATTTGCCCAGTAAGTACCAGTCAGGATATGAGACTGCTTTAACTTCCATGCCTGTACTGGTAAGTAGGTTGCCAAGAAACTCTCCTCTTCTTCTTATTCTTTGGAAAGAACATTTTGAGGGAGAATGAGAGAGTT
This sequence comes from Ailuropoda melanoleuca, assembly GCF_002007445.2. Taxonomy (NCBI): domain Eukaryota; kingdom Metazoa; phylum Chordata; class Mammalia; order Carnivora; family Ursidae; genus Ailuropoda; species Ailuropoda melanoleuca. Next base: position 17,365,443 of record NC_048225.1, on the reverse strand, counting down.
GAGATCCTTAGCACAGTAGAAGAGACCTTCTGGTATTAGGCCCCCGTCAATCTCGTTAGCTTCAACCTCAGCTACCCGTGTTATGCCCCAGTCATGCCAAACTCCTTGCAATCCACTGCCTCTATGGCTTTCTAGGTGCTATTTCTATCACCCAGAATGGTCCTTGTCCTGTCTCTCACTATTTAGATGTCCCCATCTCAGAGCTCCCTTACCGTCTCATGCACAAATTTCTCATAGCCCCTGACTTTAGGAACACACGGAAAATCAAGAGACTTGTAGTGTTTTAAGACTTCTCTTGGGGCAAGAGTATGAAAAAACATGCTCATAGAAAGAGTGAAGGAAGTGGGAAGTGGCAGGAAATGGGTGAGCGCTAACACTGTTGTCTATCAGTTAGGATCATCTTGACAGAAAGTGGAAAAAGAATGAATGAATAGTTTGTCTCAGTCTCATACAGAAGTCACGTCAGGCTGGCAGTCCGAGGACTGATTCAGTTTCAACAAAGCTCCCAGGCTCATTTCAGTTCAGACTTCTACCCTTGCCTTCATATACTAAGGTCCGACTTGGCAACATCCTCATTCTAGGATGCGGAGAGGGGAAAAGGACAAAGACTTGAGGAAGAAGTATGGGCTAGCCACCTCGATGAAATATCCCTAGACTCTGCCTCACGTATTGGCTTATAGCCCAATGTCTAGTCAACTGCACACAGCTCTAAGGTTGCTAAGAAAAGTAGTCATTATTCTGGGAGAGCGTATACTCAGCTGAAATCCTAGTGGAAGGGTTTGAAATCCCTTGGAAGAGGGGATGGGTATTAGAGGACAGCTGCTACGATATTATCCCCATTTCAAGGCAACCTCACTAGCCAATTGTGTCAGATTATGCTAGTACATTCTATAATCGCATACAAATATTTCTTTTAAAACCACACATATGTCCTCTCTCACCTCTCCTATTCAACATCATACTGGAAGTCCTAGCTAGGGCAATATAACAAGAAAAAGAAATACAAGTTATTTAAACACATACATTTATTTAAGCATTTGTTGAAAGCACTGTACTAGTTTTTATGAGAATTGCAGAAGTCGATGAGAGTCCTTTTATGCAAGTAATTGAAGATTTTTCTGATGAAAACTGCTCCCAAAGAACCATAGCTACCCAAGACAAGAACTAATGAATACTATAAGGCCAGTTTTTCATCTCTCTCCAGAAACACAGATTTGTACAACCACCTGCCTGCAGAATGCATCCTTCTGGATTCTCATAGATAACCATGTACAACACAGAACTAACTGATCCTCTCTCAAGACCAGTTCTCTAGAACTCCCTATCTACAGCTACCAGAATCCCCATCCATTAGGTTGTCCTTATATGCACGGATTTATCTCTGGCTCCCTATTCTGTTCCACTGTTCTACGTGCCTGCTTCTATGCCAGTATGATATTGTTTTGATTACCATAGCTTTATAATATAGACTGAAATCAGGAAGTGTAATTCCTCCAGCTATGTGTGGCTTTCACAATATTGCTTTGATTATTCATGGTTCCATGTGAATCCTGGGATTATCTTTTCTATTTCTTTGAAAAATGACATTGCAATTTTGATAGGGTTTATATTGAATTTTCAGATAGCTTTGGTTAGGATGGACATTTTAATGGTATTAATTCTTCTAGTCAATGAATTCAGAGTATCTTTCCATTTATTTGTGTCTTTTTCAATTTCTTTTGTCATTATCATAGTTTTTAGTATGTAGATCTTTCACCTCCTTGGCAAAATTTATCCCTAAGAATTGTATTCATTTTGATGCTATTATAAATGGGATTATTTTCTTAATTTCTTTTTTGGATAGTTCATTGTTAGTGTATCTAATCTCCTCTCTTACAAGAACACCGGTCTATTAGATTAGGGCCCTACTGACCTCATCTTTAACTCAATTACCTCCTTAAAGACCCTATTTCCAAATATAGTCACGTCCCAGGTGTTACAATGTCAACATATGAATTGGTGGGGGGGGGATAAAATTCATCCCCTAATAAGCTATTATATTTCAGAGTCTTGGAGAAAGTAGGCTGGAAAGGAAGGTAGGAGTCCGATTGTAAAGGACTATGAAGGTTTGGACTTTTTCCTGAATTAACGGACAATAATTTTAAGCAAGGGTGTGCCTTGATCAGATGTGTGTTGAACATGACGGACAATAGGAGGTCTGCAGTCCAGACCCAGGAAAAACAAGACATTAAGGTCAGTCAGGAGTCTATTGTAACGAGGTGAGATAAAGTTGATAAAGGTCAGAGCAAAACCCCCATCAGTGGGGATTGCCAAAGAGATGACAAATTTGAGAGACATTTAGTCCATAGAACTGAGAGGACTTGATTGAGAAGCTTCGAGGCTCCCAGGTTTCTAGCATGGTTTATGGAAGAGGATAGTGTCATGAACTAAGATCAACAGCACATGTTGAGTATGAAGCATTACGGAATATCCAAGGGAAACATTTGGAAGGTATGAATCTACAATTGGAGTGGAAAGTATAACGCAGACATGATCATTGAGTCAGAGTTGAGATCAGCCTGGGAGTATGCATAGGCCAAGAGACAAAGATATCTGAAAGAGGAACCACGGAGAACTGCAACACTTAAGGGGCAGGTGGGGGGTGCCTGGGTGGTTCAGTGGATTAAGCGTCTGCCTTCTGCTCAGGTCAGGATCTCTGGGTCCTGGGATTGAGCCCCGCATCAGGCTCCCTGCTCAGCAAGAAGTCTGCCTCTCCCTCTCCCGTTGCCCCTCTCCACCGCTCGTGCTCTCACGCTCTCTCTCTTTGTCTCTTAAACAAACAAATAAATAAAATCTTTTAAAAGGAGGAGGGACAGGTGGAAGGGAAGAGAAATGAGAAAGAGAGGAGGAAGTAGAAAAGAACAGTGTCCCAGGAATCAACCAGGAGAGTTGCAGGAAAAAGAAATCAAAAAGTCAAACAAAAACAGTAGAGTATGAGGATTTTAAAAAGACCATTGAAGTTGGCCTCCAGAAGAGAAGGCTTAGTGGAGGAGTGGAAATAGAAGACTGACTACAGGAGCTGTGGGCGTGAGGGGAAATCTGCTGGTGGGAAGATAGAATGAAGGTGATTTCTAGAAGCTTGACTATGCAGAGAGGAAGGAACTAGGAAGTAATTGAGGGGCAGTTATCGGTTGCTGTCTCAGCCCGGTTGCATTACCCATAGAAGGCGCCATTCCTTGTGGGGCGCTCTATCCTACACTTACATCAGAATGACAAGCATTCTGGGATGTCTGACTATTTCACCACCTGGATTTTCTCTATGCCTCACAGTGGACCTACGGACTTCTGTCTCAAATTCTATATACACGGTTCTGTTCACAAGCTTGCCTTCCCATGTTATATCATGAACCCCTCAAGGGCAGACATCATGTCTTATACTCCTGTCTTGTGTGTATTTTATAAATTACAGAGAAGGAAGAAAAGGAAGAAGGTCGGGAAAGAGGGATAAAAGAGTTACCACTGGCTATGTACTGTGCTAAGTATCTTTCCTGAACAAACTTTATACCAACCATGTGAGATAGATCCTATGATTACCCCATTTTATAGCTGGAGAAACTGAGGCACTAATATAAAAAGTGGCCTGTCCAAGGCCACAGAGTCAGCAAATAGCCGAGCACACATCTGAATTTAGGCATTTGGAATCAAAGGCCCATATTCTTAACTGTGAAAATCAAGTGTAGTATTTTAAAAACTTGACCTACATAAAGGGATGTCTTAGAAATAATCTATTTATTTTCTAAAAGAGGAAGAGAAAAAGCCAACAAGAGCCATCCTGGATCTGCCGAATTGCATCTCAATTGTCTTGCATGGTGCAAAACAGAACATACGATCAGCCCATCACTCCTGCAGGGTGGCGTTATGTTCAGCTGTCAGGTTTGTTGGTTTCCTAAATCAACCAGTCACAGACCATCACCTAAAATATTTTTCACTGTCAGGTTCTAGAGCATAAAATTAGTCTTTATTGCTTTGACTATTACTGATTTCGAAGGCCAAGGAGTGATCGTGTAGCAAAGGCAGCAGAGTCTGAACCAGAAGGGCTCCCCAGATGAAATACATTTTTGCTGATGGCTTTCATTGGAGCACTGATGTGAAGGAACTGTCAGGGCTCCAAGATGCTACCCTAGGGCTGGGAAGGCCAGGCATACGATGCTGGTCATGTGGTCACTTTTCATAGTCAGCTCTTCTTCCTCCAGGCTGGGCAATGTCACAGAGTCTGAGCCCAGGCACTTGAACATAAGTCTTGGCACAGCCAGACCTCTGCTCAGGGCCTCAGTTGCTGAAATCTTGGGGATCTTCAGGGCAAGAGTCAAGTCACATGGTAAAGCCTCCAATGTAGTCTCTCCTGTGAACCATGCAAGAAGAGAAATTCAAGCTTGTGGCTTCTTTAAATATACTTTTTTTTTTTTTAATAAGGAGACTTACCAGTTCCGTTTAGAAAATAAAACTTGAGGGGCACCTGGGTGGCACAGCAGTTAAGCGTCTGCCTTCGGCTCAGGGCGTGATCCCGGCATTATGGGATCGAGCCCCACATCAGGCTCCTCTGCTGTGAGCCTGCTTCTTCCTCTCCCACTCCCCCTGCTTGTGTTCCCTCTCTCGTTGGCTGTCTCTATCTCTGTCAAATAAATAAATAAAATCTTTAAAAAAAAGAAAAAANAAAAGAAAGAAAGAAAAGAAAACTTGAATTAGCCATGGTTTGAGATGAAAAAAGGGGTCAGACCATGCCTCAACTTCTCTTCTTTGAAAGCCACTTATGCTTTGTCATTATTAACTAGTTAGCAGTGTCCGCACCACCCAGGCCTCAGAAGGACTTCCGTAACATATGCCAGTTGCAGTGGATTTTATGAAAAAAAATCTCATATGAGGGTGCATTTTGGAGGCTAGGAGTGGTGAAGGCAGAGCTGACTTGCTCTTCATTGCGTAGATGTTTTCCTTAATAAGCGTCACCTTTTACTGAGAGCTATTTGCAAAGCATCATGTCTAACATTTCAGATGTGTCTCCCAAAATATTTCCCCCCAATATCTCTTTGTCTTTGATGCTATTATAACGCTTTATTTCTCAGATAAAAAAAAAAAACAAAAACTAAAGCTGAGAAAGGTTAGTTGCTAAGATGGGTTGAATTGTGTTTCCCCAAAAGATATGTTGAAGTCTTAACCCTCAGCATCTGTGAACATGACCTTATGTGGAAATAAGGTCTTTAGAGATGTAATCAAGTCCAGATGAGATCATTAGGGTGGACCCTAATCCAGTAAAACTGGTGTCCTCACAAGTAATTTGGACACAGAGACAGATGTGTACAGAAGAAAGATAGTGTAGGCACACAGCAAGAAGATGCCCACGTGGTAATGGAGGCAGAGATTGGAGGGGTGCATCTACACATCAAGAAATGCCAGGAATATTCCAGAAGCTAGAAGAAACAAGACCCTTTAGAGGAATTATGGGCTGCGACGCCCTTGATTTTGGACTTCTAGCCTCTAGACCTGTAGGATGATACATTTCTGTTGTTTTAAACCATCCCAGTTTATGGTACTTTGTTCCAAGAACCCTAGTAAACAAGTACAACTGTCTTCTTCCAAATTACAGAACTCATCATCTTCAGAGTCAGGATTTGAATCCATGTCTATCCGACCCCCAAAATCCATTTTCACAGCTTTTATGCTTTACTGCCAATGGACTAAGGTGGTATTTAGTAGAAGCAATCAGCTTGACCTCTTTCACAGAGAAGGTGCCATTGACGTCTGGTTCTGAGGATGAGAATGAGTGTGTTGAATGAGGAAGGGAAGGAAGAGAAATCCAGACAGAAATACAGGCCACCTATGAAAGACATAAACGTATGTTGTGCTTCGGGAATAAATAAGGCTCATGCATGGGGTTAAAGGAAATGGGATCCTGCACAATGCCTCCATTTTCTGCGAAAGTCCCGGAGGCGTGTTTGCAGGTGTATTTCCAAAGTCGAGGAGCACCCAAAAAGAGTGGATGGCTACAGCCCCTGCCCACATCATGAGGGTTCCTGCCCTGCAATGTAACATCAGAGCTTTCAAGGCAATGAATCCTCCCAGCGTAGTCAATCGACCTAGCCAGGGTAAGCTGGAAGATTCCATTAGCAAAGGAATCCACAAGATAAGAAAACATTCTCCTTCCTTGTTATTAAGCACTGTCTCTTAATTAAGTTGTATTCCGCACTCTTGATCAGAAGAGAATACCAAGAAATCCTTTTCCAGGAAAATGCTTATTTCTCCTCCCATCTCCTCCACACCCACCTCACTTTCCCGCCCCCAACATGTCACTTAGTCATGGGCTAGTGCCCAGAGGTAAACAAGCCAAGGGACTGGGGAGTGAATCCCCTTTATCTCAGAATGAGTGCAGGTGTGTGTGCCACTGGAGGAGCATGGCCCGAACCCCCGGCAGGTACAAAGACGGTGCTCGGAGCATGAATCACAGACACAGTCACGTCGCACCTCAAGGTCACTGCAGTGAATCTTACAGTTCCGCACAGAGAGGGGAGGTCACACGCTAGTCACTATTGCACCTTTATATTCCAGTCTTTGCCGTTTCCCCCCATAAAGACTCTTGTTGAACATTGTACGTTCTGATCCAGTTCAGGTAAAGTTAATTTTTTTTTTAAGATTTTATTTATTTATTTTTCACAGAGAGATTGAGCACAAGCAAGGGGAGTGGCAGGCAGAGGGAGAAGCAGGCTCCATGCTGAGCAAGGAGCCCGATGCGGGACTCGATCCCAGGACCTCAGGATCATGACTTGAGCTGAAGGGAGATGCTTAACAACTGAGCCACCCAGGCATCCCCACGTTAAGTTAATTTAAATGAGACAAAAGAGGCTCAGTAGGCAATGGCCACCAGGAGTAGAGTATCTTTAAATGAGTAAGAGAAAGCAAGTAAGACCTCAAGGACATTTATACCCTCTCACTTCCTTGGGGTCCCTGCCCCAGAGCCAGGCAGTCTCAAAATGCTAGCAGTCCGTTCTTTTTTCTCCTCTTATAGTTGTCTGTTTCTCTCCATTTCCAGTCCTAGTTGGTACACATCTACTCCTCAGTAAGTTGCAGCTCATCCATTGTCTCTCCCGTAAGCACCTCCCCTCCCACCCCGTGCAGGCAGAATCAGACACTTCCCTCCTTCCTTCACTCCACACTGTCAGCACAGCTATTATGAGATTTATCACAGGTACTATAATTATTTATTTACCCTCCTCTAGGACCACATAACAAGCCACCTCAAAACTTAGGGGCTTCAAACAACAGCCCCATTTATTCTTAGCGTTCTCTCCGGCAGATCCCGAGTGTCATGGGGCACAGGGAGGCTGTTCTCACCCTCCAGAGCGTCTCTCCACAACTACTTTCTGGGGGCTGGGGCTGGGATCATCCCCAAGGCTTCATCACACTCACAGCTGGTGACAAAGCTGGGAAAACTCATACCGCTGGGGCCCTTTGAGGCTCTCTCCGTCCTATGTGGTCTGTCCTCACAGTGTTTCCCTCACGGCAGCCTCAGGGTACTTGACATCTCACACGGCCACTCAAGGCTCTGAACTCAAGTGTTCCAAAAGACAGTGAACAAGGCAGAGGCCACTTTGCCTTGTATCATGTAGCCCAACACACAGAGCCTCCTTTACCACCATCCTGGGCCACCCCGATTCAGTGGGGAGGAGATATGAGCCTTCTCACAACCCCATGGAAGAGAATCAAATCACACTGTAAGAAGACCAGGTAGGATGGGATATGTCAGTGCAGCCATCTTTGGAAAGTACACCTGCTGGTTATAAACCCAGGGTCTGACCAAATACCTGGCACCTAATGATCTCTCTCTAAATATAATGGCTGATTGAATGAATGACCCTCATCCCCCATGTAGACCTTGTTATCTTATGCCTCGCTATTGACCAAAATGCTATGCTTGCCTCTCTCATTAGCCTTCCCCATATCCAGCTTATCCTTCAGCCCATTTTCTGCAGATCCGCCTTCCAAATCCCTGCTTTTCGATGTCTCAGTGTCAGAAGCCCTCCGCAGCTCCCAGTGGCATGCAGCATTATGAGGACATTGCCCCAGCCTGTGAGCTCGGGCATTACTGCGAATATAGCACACTTCTACGGATCCATGTACGTGTCTCGACTTACCTCCACGCTGTAGGAAGGGTGAGTCTGGCACAAGTATGCATAACTAGCGTTCAAGCGTGTGGCGTGTGTGACGTACCCAAGTTGTCCTAAATTCTGGTTCATAGTAATGGATTAAAACATTGCGCTCCCTCCTGTAGTTCTATGAAAACAATAGCAGAAAGATAGAAAAGACACAAATCCTTAAGAGACTAGAAAAAGAGATACAACCCCTAAAATTTGGAAGCTGAAAAGCCAACAGAGAACAGCAGCTGACTTAGATGATTTTCAATATTATAAAGCTGCTTTTTTTTCCAAAGAACTTCACTAGGGGGGCGCCTGGGTGGCACAGCGGTTAAGCGTCTGCCTTCGGCTCAGGGCGTGATCCCGGCATTATGGGATCGAGCCCCACATCAGGCTCCTCTGCTGTGAGCCTGCTTCTTCCTCTCCCACTCCCCCTGCTTGTGTTCCCTCTCTCGCTGGCTGTCTCTATCTCTGTCGAATAAATAATAAAATCTTAAAAAAAAAAAAAAAAGAACTTCACTAGGGCTCAGTAATTGGAAACTTGAGATCCCTCTCAAGCCAAGGGAGAAGGTGGGGTTAAAAAATTAAAGAATTGGAGTCTGCATAAGACGCAGTAGCTCTCCATCCTCTGCCCTGGATGAAGACTGAAGATTTATTCTCTCCGAGAGGGTAAACCAGGAGGACTCTGGACATGGAACACCAGACAAGCTGATGATGGGATGTATTACTGAAAAGAAGACAGGATAAAATAAAATCTCCACATGGAACAGTTCTCACTGATCCTTGGGCACCATTTCCTATTAGGTCATGAATACTAACAGATGGGTTTTGGTCTATGTACCCCTTCCTCAAACCAGTCAAGAATTGGGAGGCTTGGGGCGCCTGGGTGGCACAGCGGTTAAGCGTCTGCCTTCGGCTCAGGGCGTGATCCCGGCGTTATGGGATCGAGCCCCACATCAGGCTCCTCTGCTGTGAGCCTGCTTCTTCCTCTCCCACTCCCCTGCTTGTGTTCCCTCTCTCGCTGGCTGTCTCTATCTCTGTCGAGTAAATAAATAAAATCTTTAAAAAAAAAAAAAAAAGAACTGGGAGGCTTTGTCTCTGAAAAATAAAACAAAAAAGAAACAAGTTCACATCCCATAAAAAGCAAAAGATTAGAGATTTGACCCCTGGGGTTTCCCACATGTGCTAACCTACCATGAAGTTTACCAGTGGACAAATAACTCCTAAATTCAAAGAGCTTCCAAGAGGTTTCATGATGCCGATCTTCTCAGTAGGAAGAGACCGTCAAAGATCTTGAGGAAAACCTTGAGGAAAACCTCCAACTGAACAGAGACCAAAAGTTAGTGGGACAGAGAAACTCAGAGGAAATAGAAACAGTGCCAGAAGTAATAATGTTTTTTTTTAAGTGGGAGGAGGAGAAGGAGAAAGAAAATTGTAATTAAGACCCTTGGGAGGATTAGCAAGGATAGAAGAGATAAGAGATTGAATGTAATAATTGGAAAACAAGGCTGTGCTGAAGATATATCACAGAAAGTTCCACAGAAGGTGGAGCAAAAAGACAATGAGATAGAAAATAGAAAACATACGGAAATTAGAGAGGATTCATAACATCCGAATTAGAAGAACTCTTCTAAGAAAGAATGGAAAAAAGAGAGGAGAGAGAGATATCAAAAGGATAATTGAAGTAAACTTTCTGGGACTGAAAGACTGGAGTTTCCAGGTAGAAAGTGCTGTTAAGTGTCTAGCAAAATTGATCACCACGGTCAGAGAGAACATCCCGCAAGAGAGGGAAAGACCGGAAGCCGCAAAGGTAGGCGGATCTAGATCTGAATAGCACAAAACTTCTCACAGCAACATGGGGAGCTGGAAGACAGAAAAATACCGTCAACATTCCGAGGGAAAATGATTTCCAATCTAGAATTCTATACTTAACCATCGATAAAGAGTCAAAGTAGAAGGAAGATGTTTTCAGACAAACAAGTTCTCCTGAAAGCAGTTTCTCTGAGCTCATTCTTCAGACGCTAGGGGATGTGCTCTACCAACATGAGAAAATAACAAAACAAAATATGGGGAAATGCAAGATGCAAGAAACAGGATATCAAACTCAGGAGAAGGGTGCGAGGAATATCCAGAAGGATGAAGGCAAAATGCCAGAGAGATGCTGCGTAGCAGGTCTGGAAAGCATCTAGTCCAAACGGAAGCAGGGACCTGGAGGACTCCGGAGGAGTCTCCAGAAAAACTTAGAACAGACGGTACGTGATTATGTTTGAACAGAAGTTCTGAGCCCTTATATCTAGGGGTGAATTAGTGGGGAAAACATTGAAAATGAATTTTTAAGTAGTATAATTATGAATTGCAGAGAGGAAAAATGTCGTGATCCCAGTATACTACACGGCTGCCCCATGAATGAGATGTACCCAGTCACGATTGGCCAAAACCTACAAATCGAATTTAGAAAAATAAAAAGGAGAGAGGGAAGGGAAGGAGGGGGACAAAAGAGAAAGGGAAGAGGAAAAAGGGAAACTTTGTAAAGTGTTGCTTCCTTTAAAACATTTTAAAGCTCTCGCCTACAAGATAAAATCAAAACCCTTCTGCATGACGTTCAAGGTCATTCACAATAGCTTCCTGCTAGCTCACTATTGATCGATAATACCTGATATTTTCATACACTCCAATGTTGCTCGTCTTTTCCCTCCCAACCTGGAAATCCCCCTATCAGCCATCTTCCCCAAATCTTAGCCACCTTCTCCAGTCACTTATATTCTTCCCACCTCCAAAAAGCTTCCTTGACCATCCCCCATAGAGGGAACTTTCCCTTCTGTAAATTCCCAGAACAGTTACTGTCTGTACCCAGTTAGTTAATTGGGCTGTTTGCACTTCAGCTTTCAAAGTATTACGGTTCCTGTAAGTGGCTTTACAAGTTCCTTGAGGACAGATTCTCCCACGGTGGGCTCCCGCGGTGTTGCCGAGCTATCTACATGGTAAGAACATTAACATTTTTTGAACAAATTAATTAATTAATAATTAAGTTACTCCGCCTCCTGTCTCTCTCATGCTAGGCTTTTGTTGTTTCTCCCACTGAGCAACAGGGGTTTGTTGTAACTTTCCACTGATCTCCCCCGCCTGTGGTTGCTGATTCAAGTCATTGGAGGGGCACCCTTCCCCCTCCACAGTCAGACCCGGGAGCCCAGAGGGTGAGGAAGGTTTGGGTACAGCTGCAGTAACCACGCCGTGATGCTTTATTGATGTTGATTTTATTCCGAAGATCTGTTGCTGCCAAAGCCAAGCGGGACCAGAGGTGGCAGGTGGAGGACTATACCCAGATCAATTCTTAGCTTCATTTAATGAAAAGAAAAGAAGAGGCAACAACTTCAATTAACTCTTTAAAAGCGGTTTTCTGGAGATGCCAAAAAAACTCGTATAGCCCCTTTCCAAACACAGACTACAGGCATTTTCCTGTACAAGGATGTCACACCTGCGACACCCACATTTTCTAAGAACATCTGCTTTGTCCCTTGCGCATTTCATCTCCCTGTCCTGGAGACCCTCCAGCCTCTGCCGATAACCAGCACACCCCATCTCCCACTCTGCTTGTCAGATTCAGACCCCGAAGAGCAGGAAGGCAAGGAGAATGAACAATTTTCTTTCAAGGAAAAGCCAGAATAAAATTCCTATTATGTGGCCCCAAATTCCTATTCCTAGGGCACAGTTCACTGAGCCGTAGAATCTTGGGATCGGAAGAGACCCTAGAAAGATCCTCTGTGATCTCTCTGCCTGGGCTGCATCTGATGACAAATTCCCCTAGCACAAGGGTTCTGCCTCTCCTTGGATATTACCATCAAGGGGAGGGGCCTCCCCTTGCAAATCATTGACAAGACATTGACACCTATGTGGCATATGCCAGGGCAGCTCTGATGGCAGAGGGGCGATTGGAGAGAAGGTGGCCTTCAATGTGGTGGTATTTTGTATTTTACAATCACAAATCCCCTAAGAGAATTGAAGAAAGCTTTGGACTGCTTCCTCTCGAAAACAGCATATAGACATGATATTTTGGACATAACTTTAATAGGTTCAAAGACTCCTGAAAGCCATCCATAGATGGCAAATTAAGGTCCTTGCTTTAATGGTGTTTTTGAGGACCAAGCAAATGGTACAGCTCCATGGACTAAAACAACAATTAAATTAGTCTGGTCTTGGGGGGAAAAAAGCAAACCTTGGAAACTGAACATTTTATTTTAAGCTGTCACACCAGACATGGCTCTCAACACCCACCTGGACCAACTGTGTCTCGGAGACACTGAGAAGTTTTAAAAACATTGAAAAAAAAAAATAAGGCAAGTTGTTGGGGGTGGGGGTAGCGGGGGGGCTGTGTATTTCCTTGATGTGCTTGCCACATTGTGGGGAGAAATGCCACACTCTTCACAATTGTGTTGGCAGCTCCCCGGATTCTGAAGGAGTTAATGATTTTATGGGCCCAGAGCTCACACATGTTCCACCTTTCAAAAGCTTCATTTCTCTTTTGTTTGGAGCATTTCCCAATGACTTTTAATTAAGTGTATTCTCTGTTGGCAGGAATGAGACAATAAAGGGAAAGAGTTTGTGCATTCTTGCTCACAAAACCAATGCTGTGTGTTTGTTGGTTCCTGATTGATTGGTGGGAAGCTTCCAGCTGTAGCTGCAAAGGAAAACCCACAGTCAAGTGCGACCTATAAAAACACGTTAGGGAAGGTAGTTCTTGCAGCCTTTGTGTCGTGTATCGCACTGAGTATTTGGACCTGGAAATTTGCTTAGATCTGGCTCCTGGGAGTGTGTGCTTCCTGGAGAATTCTGTGGACAAGGAGTCAGCTCCCACCCCCCACCCCCGCCCCCATGCAACAACACTGATAGTTGCACCAGATGTTTGGGGAAGGGGAGACATGTGGGGTGATTATCAGGGTCTAGGACATGTGTCCCTTCTTACAAGCACTGAAAAGAAGTTTTCTATTATGTAAGGTGAGACAGACAAGAAGCAGATCTCTTTTCTCAATATTAACTCCTTGGTCTGAAAGGAACTAATCCATTCTTCAGCCTCCAGGCAGTACAACAGTCAAATAGATTGTTTTTTTGTTCTCCCTTTTTTTTTTTTTTCAGCATTTCCAAAGAAGGACATTCCAGCCTTCCTTAACCTTGCATTCCAGAGTCTCACAGAGCCTATACTCAGGAAATATTTCCTCAGGTTTAACTTAAATCCCTCTCTCTGCCACGGGAGACCATTGCTATCCTCCAAGGACTCAAAGAACAGCTGTCTGGCCCCTGGCCAGTCACACCATTCCGTGTTCCCATTGTTCGGGGGAGGAAAGGGCTCTGGGCATTTGTTGATTGGCTCTCCACCACCCAGCAGGAACCCAGGCCCAAACCCCAGGCGCCTCCGAGGAGTTAGGGCACTGTTCTCCCAGGACGAGAAACTATCACAAGTGACTTATCACCCTCTGAAAACAAAAATCTCTGCAAGGGGCTTTGAGAGATGACATAAAAGAATTCTCCAGACCTTTATGATGTTTTACCTAACATTTGTGGATACACAGTTATACTATAGGTATAATAGTCATCATTTTATAGATAGATGATAGATAGATAGATTTTTTTTTTTGAGAGAGAGAGCGAAGGAGAGCATGTGCGCATGTGCCAGCAGCTTGGGGAGGGGAGGGGCCCAGAGGGAAAAGGGGAAGAAGAGAGAGAATCTTTTTTTTTTTTTAAGATTTATTTATTTATTTATTTATTTATTTATTTGACAGAGAGAGAGACAGCCAGCGAGAGAGGGAACACAAGCAGGGGGAGTGGGAGAGGAAGAACCAGGCTTCCAGTTGAGGAGCCTGATGTGGGGCTCGATCCCAGAACGCTGGGATCACGCCCCGAGCCGAAGGCAGACGCTTAACGACTGCGCCACCCAGGCACCCCTGAGAGAGAGAGAATCTTAAGCAAGCTCCAAGTCCCATGCGGTTAGGGGGCTTGATCTTATGACCCTGAGATCATGAACTGAACTGAGTTGGACGCTTAACTGACTAAGCCACCCACCTGCCCCAATAACCATCATTTTAAAGATGAGAACATGGGTTCAGCAAGATTGGCTCAACCAACCTTGCACAGATAAGAGGGGACGCCAAAAGTTGGCTCCCAAATCATGATGTGTCCAGTTCAACACTTTTCACCAGAGGTGCTACCTGGGGAGTAAATAAAGCTCTAGACCACCGATCAGATCATCTATTTCCTGTTTTGTCAATTCTTAGTCTCAGGAACAGAGAAAGAGGTACACAGGAAATGGGCATTAAGACTCATTGAAAAGCACAAACACATATACAGTCTTCTGTCCCAAGGACTGTGAAATTGGTGGCAGGGTGGAAACCCTCCCGGTCTGGACGGCTTTGCAGGGTGCGCACAGGACTGGTTCCCTCACCTCTGAGCTTCAATTTCATTATGTATGAAACGAGAATAAGAATACCTTTTCACAGGGTTATTTTGAGAAATAAATGAGATAATGAATATAAAGTGCTTAGCGCAGGGTCTGACAGGTAGGAAAAGCTAAATAAATGTCGAAATAGTAGCTATTCATATTATGGAGTGAATAAAGCAATGAAGCCGAATGGAGCTAAACAAGGAAAGGTTTCATGGAGGAAGTAAACGTGCAATAGGAATTTGAAAGCAGGATTGGGGTTTGGTGAAGAAGACAAGAGGACGCATGATTTCTCTGCCCTCAGCCTCCCATAAGCAGAGACAGGTCAGTCTCTGGATGTGGATGCCCACACTGCCCGTGTCCACAGACTTTCAGATTTTTAAGCACTGTCTGGAACCACAAAATAGCAGAATGCCATAGGAGAGGCTGTGGATGGACGGCTTGCAAGAGACATGGGGAGATGCCAGCATTAAAGCAAATTCTGTCCTAGAATGAAGAATAGCTTTAGTAGAACGCCATTAAAAATTGAGTGTACTGTAATGTGGAGCTATTCTTAGTGTGGATAACTTCTAAAAAGGTTAAGTCTAATAACTTGGCTTGCTCGCCATCGAACTGTTGCTTCTGATAGATATGAGTGCAATGACCTATCCAAGACTCTACACATTATTGGAAATAGGGAGATTGCAATTCTTGGAAAATTCTTATTGATTGGATAAGTAAATTGTCTGCTAAATGGAAATCTAATCTGAAAGGTATACATTTAAAGGAATTAATAAGTGAACTGTTTAGGCAAACTGTGAGGAGTAACCCAAAAATACCTTAATTGATTTAAGATGTATAAACAGTTCCCAACGAGTAAGGACACTTAGAGGGAAGTTACTGGATGTGCTCAGGGAATGCTTTTGACATCTGCCCAGCCCAGCATGGATTTCTGGTAAAGAAACCACGCCACCACAACTTTCTCCAAGGGTGTGTAAATCAGGATACACTTCTCTCCATGTACGACAAACCACTCAAGGTGCCCAGACTAGAAATTGTAAGAGGTCTACCCTGTGCATTGGTGCCACCAACTTATGCTATGGATTTCTGTGGCTAGGGACACGAGGCCAGGTTCTTTCACAGGTGTTGCCAACCTGCATGTGAGTCCTGTTTGGTCTGCTGCTGGCAATGCAGGGGGAAGCATCGGTCTGGCTTCAGAAGGACACTCCTCACAGGCAGGTCCTGAAATAAGATACTTGAAAGGAACGTGGAGAGAGAAAGGAAGCCACATACACTTGAAATCTACTCTGTGACAGTTACTTTACCTACACTGTTTATTTCATCTTCCTAGCAATTCTGCCAGGGAAGAATTACTAAGTTCATTCTACAAATGAGACAGCCTAGTGGCAAGAGCTGGGATTTGAACCCAGGTCTGGTTGAGTGCAAAGTCATCAACTCCAAAATCTTCCCACCTCACACGGTGGCCTTGAGAAAATAGAATCTAGTTTAATTTTCACTGAGACAGTAGGCTGTGTGTATTGGATTAGAATGAGCTTGGACTATAAAGTTGTATCAAGGTCACGAAGTACATGGAGTCACTGAGCATCATGTGAAAAGATCTGAAGTATAGTTCATAGGTAATGGGCAGTCAAAGAAGATTTTAGAGTGGGGACGAAGGTGGGGAATAATCAGAATTTTCCTTCCTACATTTAAGAGTGGAATTCAATATGGAAGAAAGTAAGAAGTGGGGCACCTGGGTGGCTCAGACAGTTAAGGCTCTGCCTTCGGCTCGGGTCATGATCCCAGGGTCCTGGGATCCAGTTCTGCATCGGGGTCCCTGCTCAGAGGGGAGTCTGCTTCTTCCTCTGACCCTCCCCCCTCAAGCTCTCTCTCAAATAAATAAATAAATAAATAAATAAAATCTAAAAAAAAAAAAAGAAGAAGAGAGTAAGAAGAGATCAAATGGAAAAGCAAATAGAAAGGAGGGGAAACGTCTTAGTTCCAGCGAGTTTAATAATAAAGGTTTAAACCAAGATAGATCTAGAGGGTATAATGCTAGTGAAATAAATCAGTCAGAGAAAGACAAATACCATATGATTTCACTCATGTGTAGAATTTAAGAAATAAAACAAATGAACATAGGGAATGGGGAAAGAGAGGTAAACCGAGAAACAGACTCTTAACTATAGAGAACAAACTGATGGTGACCAGAGGGGAGGTGCGTGGGGGATGGGGGAAATAGGTGATGGGGATTAAGGAGGACACTTGTGATGAGCACCGGGTGTTGTATGGAAGTGTTGGATGACTAAATTGTACATCTAAAACTAATATTACACTGTATGTTAACTAACTGGAATTTAAGCAATAACATAAAAAAATAAATAAAAACAAAACAAAACAAAAATGAACCAAGATGGTAATCAAAAGACCAGGAAAAATAATTGTGACAGATTATATTTTTCAAAAATGGCCATAATGATATTTCCCATTCCACATTCCCATCCCACATGCCCCATCGAGAGGTAGAGTCTAGGACTGGTCCCCCATGAACCTGGGCAGGCCTCTGTGGCTGCCTCAATGAATAGCATATGACAGAAGTGACACTATTGACTTCCAAGTCTAGGTCATAAAAAGTGACATAGCTTCCACCTGGTTCTGTCTCTCTTAAGATGCTTGTCCTTGGAAGTCAGCCATTGCTCTATGAGAAAGACCACGCCACACAGAGAGGCCCATGTGGAGAGAAACTGAGGCCCTTAGAGTTGGCCCCACCTGGGCTCCCTGCCAACATTGAGCACCAACTAACTAGCAGTGTGAGTGAGTCATCTTGGAAGCTGACCTTCAGGGCCCAGCGGAGGTGCCTCAGGTGACACCACATGGAGCAGAGTCAAGCCTAAACTGCAAATATGTGAGCAAAATTAATGATTGCTGTTATTTCAGGTTACAGAGTTTTGGGGGTGGGGGTTGGTATGCAGCAGTAGATAACCAGAATAAAAAGGGTCAGGGCCAATAGAAGATGAATCCCAGCCAAATGGTAACAAAGGTCAATTTTATTTATTTGATTGTGTCTTCATTGCTCTGAGGAGTGAACACTGTAGAACTGGCAAATATGTCTGCCTCCATTGATAACCACATAACAAAGCGTGAGCCATAACTTTTCTATAGTATCCACTCTAGTAGATGGAGGTGAGGCTACAAATAATCGTTCACGATTACGAATGATCCACAGAAAACCAACCTGCATTGAGAGTCAACTACATTTTAGGCAAAATTTTCATTGTACTATATTTCACATTCCTCTTCTCATCTGATCCTGGTAAAAATCCTACAAAATCTTACTTCTATTTTACAGAATCAGAAAAAGGAATAGAGAATTGAGTTTTTAAAAAATGTCACACTAATAAGCGGTAGGGGCGAGATTCAACCTCAAGTCTGACTTCGGTGCTCCGCTTCTTTCCGCTACACCATCCTCCATATTTGCCAAAGATGATTCCTCTTTGAGTTTTGCACATATGTGCTATTAATGCTTTTCCCCAAAAGCATTGTTTGGATCAGATTCCTTTTTCTTCAGCAGCAGTGTATTTATTTACCTTTCTTGGCTACTATTATAAAAAAAAAAAGAATTTGCATTCCTGAAGCATACACAATTCAACGGTGTTGAAAGCAGATGGTTGACAAGTATGCTGTGAGACATGGGGAATCGAAATTAAAAGTAATTTTTGCCACAGCTATGGAATGCTGTGGTGCACCGTATATATGTTCCTAGTATGCAGTGTATGTCATAAGTGGAAGTGGCTTTTTCTTCTTTGTTAAGCTGGCCCTCGTCCTTAGTAAAGGTGTTTTTAATCAAAGCGAAGACCTTTTGCCCAAGTTGCATGAGTGTCTTGTAAGTTGAAGCCTAGAAAACATGCAGATGTCTGTCCTCATCAGTTGGCTTTCAGTGGGCTATAAAATTCTGTTGGAGGCTTGCAGTTGTTGGAATGGGACGGAGTTCCCTCAATCATCTCTTAGAGGGAGAAGTTACACAGGAGGCAAGAGGTGCGATCTCCCCATCTGAGGGTCAGAGAAGTCAGATTGGGGGAAAATGGCCATCCAGTCTTCTCCATTCCATCCTGGCACTGCCACTGGGCACCGTGACTTGCTGAAGTTATTAACCCCTTGTTTTTCTTATTGGTTCCAAGAGGACAATAACACCAAGGCAACCTTGCTGAAAACAAGTCCTTCTTTAAAAAAAAAAAGTCCTAGGCACTTGTGCAAACCCCAAAGCCCGTTATTATAAACAAGACTCTCTTTTTCCTTTCTTCCACCCCCTGGCAGCAATGTGTTTCTTTTCCTCAGCATGCCATTTTCAAAACCTTTGACATTTCACTGCGCCTCATCATTGCCTTCATCGTGGATCATGCCAATTTGTCAGTTTTAATCTGTCGAAAAACCTGCATCTGCCAGCAGAAACCTTTTCATTTCTTATATGTTGATACAAAGATTTCACACATTGATTTTTGTGTAGCTCTGATTTCATGCAAGCTAAGCAAACAGTGACAGGTTGGTACTTGGGATAATGAATGCTCAATCAGATTAATACAAATCAATGGCATTGGCAAGTTTCGGATGAGGTGCAGGGGGTGGGGTCTGGACAGCATGAGCTGCCAGAACAAGACAGATGGTCAGAAGCTGACACTCTTACCTCTTTATCTTGATGGGCTCATTAGCAGATTTCTCTCCTTTGGGTCTCATTTGAGTTTCTTGGCTTTAAATGGCACCCCATAGATTGTCTACCATCCTGGAAAACAACTGACATAGCCTTCTCACGACCTGGCATAGAGAGGATTCTAGTGTCCAGAGTCTGTTTAGCAGTCTTGTGGGCTAGGACTTAGGTAAATGGGTGCTGGAGTCACCGTTTATCCAGTAGGACCACTAGGATCCAAAGAGTTAATGTGTTGCTGTTAAGTACCTACATTTGTAGAAACTACCGCTTATTGAATGTCAAGCCCTGTACTAGGCACATTATTTTATTTAATCCTCACAAGAGCGCTAGGAGGTAGATTCTATTATGTTGTTGTCATGTATTATTTATAAGGGAGAAACGGAGGATTCAATCATTTGTCTCAGAGTGGAAAAGGCAGAATTTGTCTCTGGGTCTGTAGGACTCTGAAGCCCTGAGGCTGACCATGGCTGTAACCTCACCTTGGCTTTACTACTGGTCTCACAAGCAGGGACAGCTGGCTGAGGCTCCAGGCAACCCTTTAGTTCTGCATTGGCTCCCACACATCCTTCTTTCCTTCCTTCCTATAGGCTTCAGCTGCTTTTGGCTATCTCTTCTTTTGCTTTTCTGGAACATGCCTCTATCCTCATGCTCTTCCCCTCTAAGGCTGGCAATGAAGCAGCAGGGGAGTCTCCTTGCTCCCTTCTTTCCCCCTCTGGCTCCAGATCACCATCAACACCACCACTGCAGGAAAAACCTGTAAGAGACCAAAAGGTTTCAGAGAGGCTTCAGGGTTTTGATAGTCATTGATCCATCAAATGGAAGTCCTGACTTTTCTTAATCATTGTTTTTTAGTGATTTCCTTTCTAGATGGTGTCTCAAGTCCTCTCTTAACTGACTTGCCTACTAATACTGGAGATGAGAAGTTTATTCTGACAAAGCTGTCAAGTCAGTCTTAGGACTGCTCTAAGCCTAGTTCATAAATATCATCGCAAGTATGAGTTAATTCTGCATTTCTTCATGCCTTTGCTCCCGACCGGCTTTTCTGATTGAGAAGAACTCTACCATCTCCAGCCCCAGAAGATCACATAGAAAGCTTCAAACCTCAACTTTGCAGTTGCTATCCCATCCTTGGAGCAATCTCCTTGGTCCCAACTGCCTGTTCTCTCTCTGTATCCTGGAGGTTTGCCAACAGAACACTCCCCAGCCAGGTCCCAACGTTGCTTCCACCTGCTGACTGTTGTGTCCTTGATTGTCTAAGGAATGCCGCTACTCTCAACCTTCTCAGTCTCTGAGCTCTGCTGCCTTGTCACAGCCACCATCCCCGCTTCTTAAAAAAAAAAAAAAAGCTTCTCTCTTTTTGATCCTTTGACACTACTTCCCTGGTTCTCCAAGGGCCACAGTTTCTCCTTCATCCTCTTTTTCTACCACTGCCTAAGGTGTAAACCTCACTGTTCAGTCCTTGCCTTCTGCTTTCCAGTTCTTACACTAAATGCCCTCAAGAGCATATCCAGATTTGTGGTTTCAATTACCATTGTAATTACCACTTACAGATCTCCACCCCTAGACACACTCACATCTTAATTCCAAATGCCTTCCTATGGGAAATTTCCACTGGAAGATTCTACCATTATCTCTAACTTACCATGTCTAAACTTCTCATCCCCAGCAATAGCATCACCATCCTTCTAGGCTCATTGCCTTCAACTTGACTACTTTCTCTCCCATCAGATTTGTTCTTTTACCTATGTATTCATTTATCCATCCACTTATTCACTCACTCAACAAACACTTACTAGATACCTGTTCAGTGTCAGCTTCCAGGTGAGGCACGAAAGATACAGAGACAAAGGGCATATCCTAAACCTAACATTGAAGATTCCTTATTCATCAAGAACATTCTCTATATGACCTTTGCTCTCATGGTTTCCAACAACACTAAGTGTTTTAATCAAACCGGTTTTCTATCCTCACACTAACATGTTCTTTCTTACCCCCGTGCTTTTATGTTTGTGGTTCTTCCTGTCTGGAATAACTTTCCCCAGTGATTCTGCCATCTCAAGCCAACATTTCCTTCAAGTGTCATGCATTGTCAAAGACTCAACATAATGCTTTTGCCTTCTCTGAATTCCTATAGGATTTTGTGACTCAATGGCTCCTTTCTCCCATCGTGATCATAGGACGTAAAAAGGCATGGCGGAGAATGGTTGAGTAAGAAAAAAAACTTACAGTCCTTTAGTGAAGTTGTCATAGCAAGGGTATATTTTCTGGACAAGGACAAGATTAATGTGTTCCTTTACTAATGCATTTATTCATTTCTGAATTCTGCAAAAAGGCATGAACTCCCACAAAGCATGGGGCCAGTGCCAAGGTGGCTTTTTATGCTGCTGCTCACCCTAGGTCCTGGACAGCCTGGCCCTGTTGCTCCTAGCCTGGTGGTGCTTGCTGAAAAGAATCAGGCCTGGCTCAAGAACTTGGGTATGGAACCCATGTTTACAGTGAAGGAGCTGTGTCGTGGAAGACTTAAGCTCATGCCCACTCAGCTTCTCGACAGACCTCTTTCAGAAGGACCAACCCAACAGGGTAAACAGTCACTCCAACACCCTCATAGGCAATATGCTTTGATGTTTTAAGAAGGGTCATGTCAACCAGAACTACTTTAACTTCTATTCCGGGGACAATCACAAGCCAGTCTTGAAAGTTGAGCTTTATGTATTCAAACTCCAGCATTTGCCCAGGACCCTGCTCATGACAAGACCTATCATGAACACAGGACAGAAATCCATCAGGTCCTGCACCCATGCCAGAATTAGGGAGAGGGAGGCTACTTTCCATTGAGGATCTTCCTCTGGCCTCTGAAGTCTAGCCCAGGGGGTGAGTAACTGGATTCTGGGAAACACCTCAGCCCAGAGCTTTCTGGGACAGACTATGAAGCTACAAAACTGCAGTTACCACAAGACCCAATGGAAGGGGATCACAATGATAACAGAAACTTCCTGCTGGTCCTCTACCACCAACAAGGGCAAGACTTTGCTGTGGCTGAAGGGGCCACCTGTCCTTGTCCATCGTGCCACACTCACTTGGAGAGATGAAGGGTCTGTCCCAGGCAGAAGTGCCTACCGACCATATCTCAGCTATCCCACACAGTGGCTCCAGAGTGCCAAACACAGCTTGAAATGATGTGTGTTGGCCAGAAGTATCTGTTCTATATAGACTTCCAGTGATACCAGCTGTAAAGACAGGGATATCTCATCCCAAGCCTTGCAAGTCACTAACAGCGAGATCGACCCCCTGGACAATAGGTCAATACCAAAAACCTTTGATCACACCGTGGCACACAGCTCCACTTACCTGGGGACATAGCGTAGGAGAGAATGAAGAGGAGGGAGGTGATATCTATCAAGGAGTCTACAACTCAGAGGTTCCATTCTGATAGACTGATTAACTCCCAATGGGAACTGAAGAAGTCAATAATTCTCTCTAGGCCTCAGTATATATCTATCTGTAAAATAGAATCACCTTTAGGATGTTCAAGGGTCTAGAGAAGGCAGTGGGAGGGGGAATCTCACCGAAGTTTGAGGGAGGGGTGGTTCTTACCTGTGTTATAGCTTGTTCTGCAGTGATTACTCACCGCAGTATCCCGAGGACCCAGCAGAGGGAATGGCACATATTAGGTCATAGTTATGCGTCAAATGAAAAAATGAATGGATTGAGGTTTCTGCAGTCATTCATTCTCTCAAGGGCCATGTAGGAGTTGTTCAAAGGTGGGAGGATAGCTATATTTCTTTTCTGCCTCCCTACTTCCTTCCCCGGTTCTCTGTTTACACACATCTAACTTGGACCAAAGTCTGTGGCTCACTCTGTGCCCCTCCAACCCACCCAGTTGGCCATGTCATGGGAGTCGTGTGCAGGTGCTTGGGACAGTGGTCATTCAGAGAAGTTAAATGAAGACTCTTAACATCATCCCTGCCTTGAGATTTGGAGCATGGATCAGGGTGGAAGAGAAGGATCAAGAAGTTGGAGTCAGAAATCTGGGGCCCACTAGCCTCGTCTGAGAGCTCAGTGCCTTGTTCAAGCTCAGGACTGGATGATTCTCTTGAGGCTTGTCTCAGGAGGCCTGGGAGTAGGAAGGTGAGGTTAGGACAGTGGAGATGGAAGAAATCTAAACATATTGACTGGGGCTAGGTCCTCAAGCTCTCCAGGACTGTGCCTTTCCCCACCCTTCCTATGCCATGGACTACCATAACTGACATAGAAGACCCAGACCCCATTTTTGCAGAACCAGGTAACGGGGCACCTGCTTACCCCATGACCTGTGGCTGGATATGGAAGGTCAAAGGCCTTTTTGATGGTTATTCTCCCTGCCCTGGCATTCCTGCCAAAGTTCCAGGTGAGACTGCCAGGGCTCCAGTCCAATCACAACCGAGATCTCACCTTGTCCTGAAGGCTCCTCTGTGTCACCAAGTGGCAGGAAGATAATGATGTCTTGCTCATGGGTTAGCTATTTATCTGCTCTCTGTCATCCTCATCCTCATCCCCCATATTCTGCTCAGACTTCTGTTCCAGCTGCCTCCCTAACAGGTTCTGTATATTAGGAGGCACTGGTGGGAGATCAGAAATTACCAGTAGAATGGTGCCTGGGTGGCTCAGTTGGCTAAGCATCTGACTTCAGCTCCAGTCATGATCTCGAGGTCCTGGGATTGAGCCTCACATTGGATTCCTTGCTCAGCAGGGAGTCTGCCTCTCCTTCTTCTTCTGCTCCTCCCCCTCCCCTCCTCCCCATTGCTCTCTTGCTCACTCACTCGCATGCTTTCTCTCCAATAAATAAATAAAATCTTGTTGGGAAAAAGAAATTACAAGTGGAAAGAAGTTATTATTCCCCCTTTTTCTTTTTCTTTGTTTGCTTCTGGCAGCAACTGTGGAAGTGGCTATATTGCTTTGATGATCCCCGCTTTGGTGGCAGCAGTCCTTCCATGGTAGTCCTAGTAATGACCATGTGCTCCCCTCTCTATGGGGTCAGCACTGCTGGGTGGCCCATCCCATGGACCAGTATCTGCTAAGTGTCACACCTTCCACAGAAACTGTATGGTGCATAGCTCGCTCACAAACCAGCATGGCAGTCTTTTCTGCACTCTGGAAACACCAATCCCTTCCTTTTGTTCTCTAGCCATATTTCCTTCTTATAGTAAGTAATTTCTGGGCTACTTCTCCCCCTTCTGCCTGGTTTCATCTCTTCAAGTCCTTTATAACTAGTTCCCTGTATTAAATGCCTCCTGTTTGTTTTTCTAGCTATATCCGGTCTGCTGCACAAAAATTAAGGAAGATGGCTATTCATAGGTAGAAAACAATTTTCTCATTTGTTCCCAAAAGACATAGAAGAAGAATATATAAGAAATGAAATTAACACATTAATACATTATCTTCTATTACAGTTACCTAAGCACCACCTTGTTGATCATAAAATTAGATCATTGGTGTCCATATATGATATGTCATCATATATGTCCATATATGATATGTCATCTCCATTGGAACTGAATTTATGTGTAGGTCAAATTAATTATGAATAATGTTTTACATCTGAACTCATTGTATTCTCTGAACCATTAGATACATCTTCTTGCCATAATGTATCAAATTAAATGTGATATTTCCACACACACACAAATGCTGTGTTCTTCTGTAGAAGTATCCATTGCAGAGACGTAGCGTGGCTCAGATGGAAGGGAGGCTAACTCGCAAAGTACACAACTCCTCACTTCTGCTAGCAAATGTCTGCACAAGTGACATCATCAAGAAAGAATTTATCTGAAAAAGTTTTAAGAGAGTCGTGATCTAAATGTTCATCTGCAGAGAACTAGGTGATGAATGATGACCCAGCCGCCCATCTGTCCAGCACAGACAAAGCTATGGAGTCATTGAAGGTGATGTTTATCTATAATAATTGACATTGCAAGATATACACAGTATATTGTTGAGTGAAAAATCGGTTATAAAAGTTTGCACAGTATGATTGCACTCTTTCATTTAAAAAATATTCATGTGTAACAAAAACACTGGAAAGTACAGCGGAGATAATAGTGATTATCTCCTGTTAGTGGGATGATATGTGGTTTTTAATTTTCTTTTTACCAAATTGGTTTTTTACATTTTCTACAATGAAGATATATGAATTTTGTTTAAAGGAAAAAATTTAGGTTAGTTAAGAGACAAACAGGTGTGCTCCCTGATTTGTACAGAATGGGAAGCTGGCCAAAAGAGTTGTGTGGGAGTGGTGGGAGAAGCAAGAAGAGCTGGGGAGGGATATCTCCGGGACCCACCCCCTCCTTGAGGTTGTCAGAGGAGTTCCTCCCTTATCACACTATATGATACTATGAAACTATTTAAAACAAGGTTCTGGATGACCTCTGAGGCTCTCCCAAATTGGGGTTCCAAAATCCAACCTAATTCAATTAAAAAAGAATGCATTAGTGATCACCCCATGCCAAGACCTACACCAGGTCCTAAACAGACGGAGATGAAGTCCCAAGTACTTGTCCCCCACTGCTTTGTCAAGGGACTGATGCTGGCGTTGGAGCAGAAAGATTTCTCTTTGAACCCTGCCTCTGCCTCTCCCTAGCTGTGTGAACTTGGGGAAATTTCTTTTCCTCTTTGAGTTTCAGATTTTTTTTTATTATTATATTATGTTAGTCAGATTTTTCATCTTTAAAGGGAAGGTAATAATTCTTCCTTCTTTTTATTGTTTAGAGGATTAAAAAGAATGATAAAAATAATCCCAGAAGAAAAGAGGGAGAAAGAGAGGAAA
The DNA here is from genome assembly GCF_002007445.2 of Ailuropoda melanoleuca. NCBI lineage: Eukaryota > Metazoa > Chordata > Mammalia > Carnivora > Ursidae > Ailuropoda > Ailuropoda melanoleuca. The sequence goes on along the minus strand of NC_048225.1, from coordinate 17,339,368 downwards.
AGAAAAAGGGAGAGATAGAGAAAGGAGGGGGGGAAAGAATTATTTGTTTTCTAGGCCACTTTAGGCTTTTCAGGACTGAGAAAAATTGATAGGAATGAAGAAGAAAATACAACAAAACATCCTTGTCCAAGGAGGTAACTTTAAGAGTAAAGCACTGGATACAACAATTGGGCTAAAAGTTAATTACATAGAAGCTTCATAATTTTATAGTACCTCCTATTAACCTTTGTCCTTTGTGAACACATACAGCTTTAACACAACCAGATTTTCCGGGTAATCTGCATAGTCACTGAAGGACAAAGGATCCGTTTGGTCCATGTTTCCCAGAGACCCCAGATAAATGGGAAATTGGGGTGCCAATTCTTCTTCCAATGGTGGAAGAGGGAAGAGCCCGAACCTGCTGGGACTACCTCATAGATATAGGGTAGACAGCAGTGTGTGGGTAGCAAGGGAGGCTGGGGGGGGGAGAGTACTTTGCCATGGCAAATTATTTCTACCTTATAAAAAAATTGTAGTTTCTATATTGAAACAAGTATGAAGAATATATAGAAATATTTTATACAAATAGCTTCTCTGTGTATCTGGGTTTATTATGTCCCAATGGTTACAACTGGAGGACCCAGTCCTATCCCTACCCTCAACTCCCCTTAACCAAATGCTCTGTAGAAGAAAGAAATATAATGACCTTGAGACAGTATCAAACACTGCCCAACATGCCAATATGCATGTTGAGTCTTACCTCCCCAACTATGCTGTGAGCACCTTGAAATCAAGAGTCATGTCTTTATCTCTATTTGTAGGAATTCTTAGCATAGTGCTGGTCTCAATAAATCATTACTTGGAAGGCTCACCAGTCTCTCCCCAAAATTATTCCATTATTTACACTTACATTGTACAATTAACAACCAACCATGATAAATCAAAATAATCAGCTTTCAGTTGGCTAAATAGATTTGTTAGCATAGTAAATAATTGCTCACCAGTAAATGAATTAGGCTAATTTGTTTAAGTGTAGGTCATAGATAAAACATCATGTTCCCATCATTTTAAGATATTGATTTGAACAAGAGATAAAGTCAGAAAAAGGCCATGACTTTAGCACTGGATGAAGACAAGTTAACTTAAAGGAAACCAATCGGTCCAGCACCAGACCAGCTGCCGTGAGCGATAACGAAAGTACCATTCCCGTCCTCAAGGAGTTCTGAATCAAAGTGAAGAGTCAAGACCTGCATGGCAATTAGGAAATAATAAAGACACTATGTAGCCAAAACGAAAAGATGTGGAATAAATCAGCATTTTCAGGTAGAAGGACTCCTTTTAAAAATAACATTCATTTATTCAATCAGAAAAAAATATATAACCAAATATTAAAAATTATAGGTAATATGATCCTTCTAAGATTAGGACTATTAATGCTTGGTACATCCCCAGAATCATTTCTGAAGAAATATAAGGCATTTTTTTTTAAGATGTATTTATTTCTTTGAGAGAGAGACAGAAAAAGAGAGAGCAAGTGGGGGGAGGCAGAAGGCAAGAATCTCAAGCAGACTCCCCGCTGAGCATAGAACCTGACTGAGGGGCTCAGTCTCATGACCCTGAGATCATGACCTGAGCCAAAACCAAGATTCAGACACTTAACGGAATGAGCCACCCAACGCCCCCAAATAAAAGGTATTTTAAATGAAAATATTATATCATAAAACAAATTTTAAGTTAATTATTTATACTCAATAACATATTATGAACAAGATTGAGAAACTGTTTTTGTGTTTTATTTATTTTTATTTTTATTTTTTTAAAGATTTTATTTATTTATTTGACAGAGATAGAGACAGCCAGCGAGAGAGGGAACACAAGCAGGGGGAGTGGGAGAGGAAGAAGCAGGCTCATAGCGGAGGAGCCTGATGTGGGGCTCGAATCCCATAACGCCAGGATCACGCCCTGAGCCGAAGGCAGACGCTTAACCGCTGTGCCACCCAGGCGCCCCTGTTTTTGTGTTTTAGAGAGAGCGAGTGAGCACACGCGCACACACACGAGCAGAGGGGGAAAGGCTGAGAGAGAGGAAAAGAATCTTAAGACCCTGAGATCCTGACCTGAGCCAAAATCAGGAGTTGGACACTTAACTGACTTTACCCAGGTGCCCCCCAAAATTGAAAATATTCTTACGAAATTACAGATTACACAAAGCTAGGGAAGAGAGTCACCGAGGAAAGAATCACAATCTAGAAAGATCTTCTAGAAGAGAACAAGGGCCAGACTAACAAGATTAAATTTCACAAAGATACTTCTAAAATCCTTACCTTAGGTTGGAAGCCCCTGAATCAACAGTGTCATTGACTGTCGGAATGCTGACGTAACCTACGCCGTCTCCAGGAAGGCAGAATGCTCCGTAATAAGAAGGGAAAGTCCTTCTCTGGGTTGTGCTGATCTGACCATTACTTTGAGCTTTATACTTAGTTTTAGGGCAAGGTTGGTCAAGAGGACAAGAAGCAAGATGCAGATTATGTCGTGTGAGTCATCATTGCAAGACTAGTGGTGCTTAGCTGGAAAAGAGACTTCACGTCTCAGTGTGTGCGTGTGCATGTGTGTGTAGGTGTGTGTGCGTGCGTGTGCATGTGGATGTGGGGACATGCTTGGTAGCACACACACACAATGTTATCCTGAGAAAGAACGGTTTGATGTATTTTGTGTACATTCAGAGGGCAAAAGTAGTTGGCCAGCTCTGAAATCATTCCCAGAGCACCCTATGAGGAATAATTATACAAACATCTGAGCCGAGCAGCAATGGAACAGACTGTCTTTGTGGTAGCAAGTTCCCCTTTCTCTGAAACGACTGAAACAGAGGTAAAATAGGGAATGTGGGGGAGAGATTCCTGCCATTGGACTACAAGAATCCTGTGGCCCCTTCCAACTCTAAGATTGTGAAATAAAGTGAAAGCACATTACTGAACTAAATAAATAACTTTCACTCCTAATTTGTGTATTTGTGTATACGTGTGTGTGGGTATATGGGTGTGTCAAATTGAAATCGCCAAATATTTAGGTCTTGGAAACTTTCTTTTAAAAAATACATCTTGAGGGGCACCTGGGTGGCTCAGTCAGTGAAGTGTCTGCCTTCGGCTCAGGTCATGATCCCGGGGTCCTGGATCGGGCCCCCGAGTCTGGGTTCTGTGCTCCGCGGGGATTCCGCTTCTCCTTCTCCCTCTACCCCTCCCCTGCCCCCCGCTTGTGTGCTCTCACTCTCTCAAATAGATACATAAACTCTTTTTTTAAAAATACATCTTGGGGCACCTGGGTGGCACAGCGGTTAAGCGTCTGCCTTCGGCTCAGGGCGTGATCCTGGCGTTATGGGATCGAGCCCCACATCAGGCTCCTCCGCTATGAGCCTGCTTCTTCCTCTCCCACTCCCCCTGCTTGTGTTCCCTCTCTCGCTAACTGTCTCTATCTCTGTCAAATAAATAAGTAAAATCTTTAAAAAAAATACATCTCGTGCTTAAACCTTAAAAAAGAATGCCTGCTTACTTCTACATGAGGTCGTAAAGCAAGGCGACTAAGTCTGACTTCCAGCTGTGCCTCATACTAGCAGTACGACCCTGAGAAATACGGGTAAACGCTTGGGAGTCTTATTATCCCCATTCCCCATTTTATAAATGAAGAAATAACCTACAGTCAAAGGAGCATTGTGAGAATAATGCTATCACATTGCCTGGCACGTATTAAGCAGTTCATACACAGAAGTTGTTGTTGTTGTTATTGTTGTTATTATTATACTTGTCTTTCCCGTCCCTTTCTCTGAAGACCTCCCTTTCTCTTCTTTCTCTCCTGTCTCTCTTCTTCCTTCCTAATCTTTCCAGGCACCGACAGTTTATCTCTGGGTCAATATACACCTGTCTCAACTCTCCTGTGATTCCGAACGATGTTTAAGGAAGATTGCAGACAAGGGTGTGCAAGGTACGGAATGTAAGCAGAATGGTACAGGAGAGCAAAGTCAAACGAGAGCGTGCGGAGAACATAGGAGGCCAGATTTTTCCCCTCCTCATTTCCTCCCTCTGCCCTCCTCCCCTCCACCCACCAAAAAAGAACAGAAACAGGAAGGAAGACCAATGGAGGAAAAGATACAGTCAAAAGGACAGGAGTGGGAACACCAGGAAGGGCAGGATCTCACCCAGGGGAGGCTCAGAAGGAAGGAAGAAGGAAAGACACACCGCCAGGCCCTGAGTGAATGGAATGAAAAAGATAGATGATTTTAGAAAAGATAACTAACGAGTCTCCAATAACTCTAATTTTCTGGGCCTTGGTGAGCTTTACTTAAGATTCGACCAAATGGGAATATAAGTAGCTGAGAAAGAAGCCAGTGGATAGGAACTGACATAATGGACTATATTGACTCTCAGAGATATAAGGGACCTTCTTAAAAGCATAATATTTTACATGATCATTTGTCAGGCTTCCTCTGGGTGAGTGAGATCCTTGGGGGGAGGTAAGTGGGTTGGCTAATCTTAGTGTTTTGTTTAAAGTGCACCCTGCATTGTGCTAGAAATCTCGCAGCTTTACTGAGCAGACAGGGAGAGGGAAAGGCCGTAGCTGCCCACCGCCATCTTCTTTTCTTCCAGGGGCCTCAGCAGATGAGAGTCCAGCTAAGATCCGAGGCCCATTTTCCTCTCCCCTCCACTTGCCTGTCTAACCCATCGCCTTCTCTGGCGACGCCCTTGTTTGAAAGAATTAAACCACTCCTAACCTTCCTGCTCTCACGGGGTGGAAATGATCTACAAGCCATCCAGACATTTACCCAGTGGATCTACCAACTCCCTTTAAATTCCTCCCTCCACCCCAATTGTCTGCTCTCAGGCTCTTGCCTCTTCCACCTCTGTGCTCGGTGCTGGGAACTCCCTTTACGTCCCAACCCATGATGGTCTTCCCCTCTCCTATTATCCTCTTTACCAAAAGCCCTTTAGTGGATTCGGACCTTGTTAAAAGTCCCAGATGCAAAAGCCTAAGCTCAGAAGTTTCAGGAATAGAGCCTGGGAATCTATACTTTCACAAATCCACGGGTGATGCACATTATTTGAGAACACTTGGATTCTGTGTGATTGTTTAGGACTAAACTATACGTCAGCCTATATTCCGTATTAATTTTTCATGAGCTAGGTCAAGCGTCCAAAGTAAGCCGTGATCATACTTCTATGCTGGGCCCATCATTTATTTTTCTTGATATTTCCCTTCTTTTGGCACAGAAAGAAGTGCTCAGAAAATGTCTGTAGATGATGCTGTGATCATTTGGGTTTTGTCAAGTTTATAGAGTGACAGGTTGAGGTCGTGCTGGTTTTCCATGACTCTGTCTTAGGAAAGTCACAAAGTCTACCAATCTGTAAGCACTCAGCCCTTGAAGATTTACCCCAGGGATTGGAATTTTGAGAATTTCCCAGCCAGCAATTCCTCTCTAGGCTGTCCACACGCCCCGCCCCACATCCAACCAATGCCAGGGCTCTCTTATTGCCAAATCAACTTACTCCTGATCCTTCTTACACCACTTCAGTGAGACAATTTCTGTTCACAATGACCATATGACAAACGTTCTCACCAAAGTCCTCCATTCTTTTCTGATCCTTCATCTCTTAAAGGAAGAGAAATCTAGAGCAGGGGGAAAAGACAACATGACCGTTGGATTTACGTAAAAGATCCAGGAACATAGAGGAAGCTCCCTTTGGTTAGAAACACAGAGCTATATTCAGTGACATGACCAAGCAGTTGATCCTGTAACCCCACGAGAAAGAAGACACAGTGTGTTGGAAAATAATTAATCCTGAGGTCATCTTCATACACATCTTGGTTTGGTGAACGGGAGTTAAATGACTTCAAGGTAATTCAGTGTATGTAACAGGAGTCTCAAAGTCTGAGTTGACCATCTTAAACAAGTTTTTGAGTGAGGACATCAGATGACTGATTGTGTAGAATTTTTTTTTTCTGGCTCAAAGAAGGCATTGAACTGTGACCCACACTTTCATTCAGACTGTGGCCCCCTTGTAAATAAGAACAATTCCCCACAAGTCCATCTGCACCCAAGAGAGGGCAAAGCTACAAAAATGTCAAGAGTTGGTTTTATTCTTTTACTTCCCTGACATATGGTTATTATTTTCCGTAGGCAGATGGGCTGGTGGCTATTTGCTATGCAGTAATTTCAATAGACAGTATTCAATATTCCCACCAGTTGGAGAGCTCATTCCCAGGATTCAGGTGAACTACTGTCTATGAAAACATACTAGTTCTAAACCCTACCCCTTCTGAGATTCAACTCCAGCTTTGCTCCCTGCACTTGAAGACTGAGTCTGGTGCCAATCCTGACAAACATGAACACATCCCCCCTTTTCTACGATTCAAGCCTTGGTTCAGTGATGTCTCTTGCAGCGCTTTCTCAAACAGCTTACCCTCAAACCAATCACCCCATTCTTTCTTATGCCACAGCACTGAGTCTGTGAACAAGTTAGCCCTCTGTTTTTGATTTCTAGGTGTTTGGGCATTGTCTCTTTAGATGGACTACAAATGCATCTGGATGCTTACATCAAACAGATAACCCTTCCCTACCTAGTAGCTGTGTGACCTTGAGCAAACCATGCCTCAGTTTTCTCTCTATAAAATGGGGATCATATAATACTTACCCCATAGAATCACAGTGAAAATTGATTAGAGCAACCGCTTATTAAATATTAGGTATTACTGTCACATGGTGCTGAATGCAGCAATGCCTGGTTCACTGCAGAATAACACAGCCTCTCAGTCCACAACTTAGCTCAGAACTGTGAGCGTTCTGATTTAATTTGTGAGCTCTCTATAACCTACTCAAAGCTCACAGCAAGAGCACACACACATGTATAAATAATATACATATCAATATACATCTTCATACTTTCTAAAATTAAATATTTAAAATGAATTTTTAGTTGTCAAACAAAATGGTTGCCGGGCTCCTGAGGAATGTGGTCGTAGAACCTTGGTAATTCCCTCCCCCTACTGAAAGGGCCACCTTTGCAGCTCCTGGAGTCATAATCCTGGGATTTTATTACCCTGCTTACCCATCACACGGAGATTGGAAACGCAAATCTTCAGGTGCTCATAGCTAGCTCTATTTGTCCGCAGCCTGGGAGGTGTGTACTGATAAGTAGAAGTCTTTGTCCACAACGTCATTGCTCCTGGAGCGTCCTGCCTCGGGTCAGATCTCTTTATCAGAGAGGAACAGCCTACAGTGTTGTTATGAACTGACTTGTATCGGCCCAAAATTCATATGTGGAAGTCTTAACCCTCGATGTGACTGCATTTGGAAACAGAGCCTCTAAAGAAGTAATTGAGGTTAAATGAAGTCATAAGGGTGGGGCCCTCATCCAATCTGGCTGGTGTCCATATAGGAAGAGACAGATCTCAGGGATGCCTGCACACAGAGAAAATTCAGCCACGTGAGGACACTGCCAGAAGGCGGCCTCTTCAAAGCCAAGGAGAAAGGCCTCAGGAGAAACGCACCCTGCCAGCACCTTGATCTTGGACCTCCAACCTCCAGGACTACGAGAAAACAAATCTGTTGTTGAAGCCACCTCATCCATTATTTTATTACAATGGTCCTAACACATGTGCAAATGCCACAAGATATAAATTCTCCATATTGATGAAAATATTCTCCATAGAACAATGCATGAGACCCTGATAATTACGAAGGAAAACAGAAGACCGTGCTGGAACTCAAAACAGGCCAGTTTAGCTGGAAGAAGGGGTACCAAGAGCAGATAGGGAAGAACATTTCAGCATAGAGAGTGCTGCCAAGGGAAGGCCAATGAAAACAACATGCTGGAGTGGGCAGCCCTGGGCAGCTCCTTCTCGGAGGCCCCACAGGGCCTTCTGCAATGAGAGGGTCAGAGGTGGTCGGTTCCAGACACCCACTTCACTTCCTGCTTACCCTGGCCGTGGCAAGGCAGTACCAAGGACCCAGAACCCACTGGGCTACCCCCCCCCGTGACTCTTGCCACCCAAGGCTCTCATTATCAAAGCCCAATTTCCAGGAACTGGTCCTGGTCTGAATCATGAGCCACACTTAAGCTGCACATTTGAAGTAATTAACTATGGTGACCAGAAGTGTTGTGCTGGAATATGTATTCAGTGGGCTGTCTCAGAACACTCTGAGCCATGTTCTCTGTGGTCTCTTGACATTTTTAAGAAAAATACAGCCAGCAGTCTTCTTGGGGATGATGGGGTCAGGGCTTGAAGGTGTCAGGAATTACAAAGCATGAGACTCAGAGCATTTTTTTTTAACTGTTTCCATTCCACCCCTGCATTTTAAGCACATCGAAACAGCCCCCCACTGTTTCTGCCATAGAATCATCCTTGTCTGGGAGTCTAGAGACCTGAGTTTGAGACCTTACTATGCCAATAACTTTTAAGTCCATTTTTTTTCACACTATAAGTGACCCATCTTGCAAATACACGTTTCTTTAGGCATAAAGTATGACCCCTTCAGGTGGTGAGCTGTCCACAGAGCCCCAGACGACAGTCTGGAAATCTGTATTGTCATTCCTGCTCTCCCTAACCAGCCGTGTGGCCTTTGGCATCCAGGCCCCTTCCTGTCTAGGTCTCAACTTCCTTGTCTGTAAATAACAGGAATAAACTTCACCTTCTATAAAATCCCTTCCAGTTTCAGAATTTTAAGATGCTATGAAAAAAAAAAACAAAAAAACGTTGAGGGCAAAAACAGATTGTGCGTGTATGTGTGTGTCTGGGCACACATCCCCCTCGCTTCGCAACTAGTGAATGGGCAATGCAGGGTGTTCACTAAAACAGTACGAGCATTCTTGCTTAACTTGTTTGGCTACGGGCAGCACTCACTGCAAAGGCACCTCTACCCACACACGGTCTAATGCCAACCAACGAAATGTGTAACGTTCAGTTGACAGTGAAAATATGCATGTGGCGTGCATGCAAGGAGCAAGGGCTCCTTGGAGGAGGTAGGCTCTGAGCTGTGTACGCCAGAAAAGAGGAAGAGAAATCTACCCCTTTCGCCCCTCTGGCTGCACCCTAAGGCCAGGGCACCGCATGGTCAACCTGGGAACTTTGAGCCACACAATGGGAGGCATTCACTGCCTCACGGCCGTCATCCTCCCAATGCTTTGGGGCGAAGCTCCAATGCACATGCCAATCTCGAATGAGAGTCAACCTGACACAGCAGCCGCTGCGGATTAGACAAAAATACACCAGGTAAAAGCCAAATGTGATAAACTTTGCAACAAATGAGAGGATTTGGAAAAGTATATTAAAATGGTGGAGGAGTGGGGGTGTGGGCGTGGGGGGAGGAGGGCTTAGCCAAAACAAGGCAGCCATTGAGATTTAGCAAGTGGCTCCTTTAATTAAGGACCGTCTTCTTGAATTACATTCATTTCTCTTACCCCTTTCAGGGCAGTACGGGGTGAATAATATGTTTGTTTCTGGCTAAAGACGGGCCAAGTGTAAAGGTAGTTTTTGGTTAATAAAACTGGTCCAAACTATCAGCCAAAAATCCTGTCTACGTTTATAGACTGAGAGAAACTGGTTTAACCCTGATCTTCAAGAATAAAAGTATATATTAATCCATAGCACCTTTCATTTTAAAGCACGTTCAGGGCCAGTGAAAAATAAGAGTACATGACATTTATATCTACTCATCTGTTCCTTGAACCTTCTCCCCCATGACCCAAAGTAGCACTAACACGTGCCTCTCCCTGCTATGTGGAGTAGCCTGTGCCCAGTGGCCGGGCAAAGTGTTCTAGAAATTGTTTTTCCTTCTGACACAAGAACTAGCAATGACTTCTCATTATGTGTCAGAAAAACAAAATTCTCACTCTTGATACCAAAATTCAGTGCCCGCCCCTCAGCTCAGCCCATGACTCTCGACATGGGCCTCGGCTACCAACCAGACCAGCCTCTTCAATACCACCCACATCCACAGACTCTCCCTCCTGTGCCCTTGCTCATGCTGGTTTCCACTTTATTTGCCCAGCTCACTGCTCCAATCTCCATTCCTGCCAGAAAGCCGGGCATAGAGAAGAAAAACAATAAGTATATACTGAAAAAACAAAAAAAAGGAAGAATGAAAAAGGAACGGACATAATTTGAAACCCATTTCATTGCTTTCACAGGACTAGAACTCTAGTGATTCCTACGAGGTCACATTGAGTACGGGTTGCCTCGTGAACTCTTCAGCTCTCTATCCTCCATGAACTCTACTTTCCCCTGAAGTTAGGAGGGGACTGAGTCACCCTTTGAGGACCAAATTGACTGTTTTTTTCAGCCCCTAACCTAGAGTTAAACTTTCAGCAAGTCCCCCCCAATTGTCCATATGAAGAAAGATATTGAAGTTCGGATTTAGAAGACCTGAGTGTTATATTTAAATTTCAGGGTCATCTAAATTGATTTAATTACGTAACCTTCCCTCTTTTTTCCTGAGTCGTGCGATGTTTCACAGCTCCCCACTTCATACCTCAATACTCAGCACTGGAGATGTTCATTTGTAGAGATCCAGATGTATCTTCCTGCGTCTCAGGCTGATTCCGGGATGTTCAGGCTGGTCTGGTTCCTATCCAGCTCGACTCAGGGGACCGACTGAAAAAGGGGTCCCCTACTCCTCCTACTCCTCTGCCATCTTAACTCCAATCCAGGAAGTACACTTTTGATTCAAATAACTAATGGCCTATAACAAGAAGAATAAATATTTCCAATAAAAGCTGTGTGAGTCTTTTAAATTTTATCTTCTGTGCCTCCATTACCTACTCAAAATTAATTATTTACATTTTGAAAAACTAAGCAACAATTTTGGAGCTTTTCCACTAGTTTTTTTTTAAAGACTTAATTTATTTATTTGAGAGAGAGAGCACTAGCAGGCAGAGAGGCAGAGGGAGGAGGAGAGAATCTCAAGCAGATAAGCAGACTCCCACTAAGTGCAAAGCTTATATCAGGGCTCGATCTCACAACCCTGAGATCATGACTTGAGCCAAAATCAAGAGCTGGATGCTTAACTGACTGAGCCACACAGGTGCCCCTCCACTAATTTTTAATGTGGTATTGTGTATCAAGGCTTAACTTTATACACCTACCTTGGTTAGATTTATCATCTGTAATTTATCAGCATTCTTACTTTATAGTCCATAGCCTTCCCCAAGACATTTGCACACCCCCAAGGCTTCTACAGCCACAGGGGGTGGAATGTCCCTCCCATTCTTCTTCTGTAGGGGGTCTTCACCTGTTAACCAAGTAGTCTCTTATTAGCTTTAGTCCTCTGAGAGAAAGAAAGACTTACGGTCACATTTTTAACTTTCTGGCTCTCATCTCTGGCTTCCTCGTCTATTATATTCAATCCAGTCAACAGTTATTGAGTTCCCAATATGTGCCAGGGGCTTCACTGGCTCCTCCTGCCTTCCAGGGGGAGATAGTCTTGTGGAGGCAGATGTCTATCTCAGAACGTTTGTCTGCCTAAAGAGACTTTCAGAGATCATTCACCGTAAATCCCTTTAATTTATGGATGGTACTACAAAGACCCAGCAAGGTAGGGTGACTTAGCTAAGTTCTACCTTCCTAACAGCTGAGTAAAGACTAGAGTTTGGGCTCTATGGCTCAGAGTCTAGAGTTTGTTCCACTGTATGCTAGTGGGGGGATGAAAACAAACACAAAACAAAAAACAAAGTTTCTCCACTGTTGCTTTATCCAGTGAAGAGAGAAACACATGAGCAATTTCTGTTTTATGGATCTGAGAATTAGGGTAGATCACTAAGAAGTAATTTAAAAATACATAAACATTTTAAATCCAACATTTCATCATCTACAAATTTATATAGGACATTTAGGAACTTGGAGACGATTTGACCCGGGCCAATATTTCATCAATCCTGCTATTTTGTCTCCTAACTCTGTTCATGTGTTCTTGAAGTTGAACGTAACTCTAAGCAAGGGATCCAGTCAGACCTATTTTTTTTTCTTTTATGCATTGAAAATATTTTTATTTTTAGGTTGCAAAGACTATGAGTTACTTTTCAATTTTACTTACTGTTTTATTGAGGCACAACTGATACACGAAAATTGCCCAGATACCATGTGTACAATTTGATGAGTTTGGTCTTCTGCATACACCCTTGAAACCAATACTACTGCCACCATCTCCAAGAGTTTCCTTGTGTCCCTTTGTTTTTTGTTTGGGTTGTGTGTGTGTGTGTGTGTGGTAAGAACATTTACTATGAGATCTACCCTCTTAACACATTTTTAAGTGCACAACCCAGTAACGTCAACTATAGACACTGTGTTGCACAGCCCATCTCTACAATATATTCATCTTGTATACCTGAAACTTCATACCGATTGAATAATAATTCTCCATTTCCCTCACCCTCTGGCCCCTGGTAACCACCGTTCTATTCTCTGCTTCTGTGGGTTTGACTGTTTTAGGTACCTCATAGAGATGACATCATACCTTATTTGTCCTTCTGTTACTGGCTTATTTCACTTCGCATAATGTCCTCCGGGTTCATCCACACTGTTGTAAATAGCAGGATTTCCTTTTTTTTTTTTTTAAAGGCTGAATAACATTCTATTGTGTGAATATACCATGTTTTCTTTAACCATTCATCTGTCGATGAACATTTAGAGTGTTTCCATATCTTGCCTATTGTCATAATGCTGCAATGTATGTGGGAATGTAGATATATCTTTGAGATACTGATTTCCTTTCTTTTATATATAGACCCAGAAGTGGGATTGCTGGATCATATGGCGGTTCTATTTTTATTGTGGGAAGGGGAACCTCCATATTGTTCTCCGTGGCAGTTGCAGGATTTTACATCCCCATCAACAGTGTAGAAGGATTCTAATTGCTCCACATCCTCACCCACACTTTTTACCTTTTTCTTTTTTGACTGCCTTATCACCTGTCTGTGCTTTCCTCTTATCTGTATGATATTTCCAGAGTGTTCTTGAGGGAAGCCTCGCTAGCCAGTGATCCCCACCACATATTAAGCACACTGAAGTTGTCTCCTATCCTATCCATCACTTTCTGTAGGGCCCTTTCCTTAGAGATTGAGGCTTTTAACCAGGCTGGAATTTTAAAGCACAGCCAACCAGCCTTGGCCTATCTCAAGGGGCTGTTTCTGCTGACCCTTCTCATGTGTTCCTGCTTAGAAGTACCTCACCCCAGCAGCCCAGGAGTGATCTCAGAATATATGAAACATCCTTCAGGGACTTGTTTAAAAACCTTTTGTGTACATAAATTCAGAGCAAATAATAGCCTATTCCATAAATGTCATGAGGCCTTAGAGATTATCTCATCCAATTACATACAACTGAGGCTCAGAGAGGTGAAATAAATTACCCAAAAGTATGTAGCTACTTGGTGACAGAACTAAGTTTAGGATTCGAGTTTCCTGAAACCCACCGCAGTACATTTTTCAATATATCACATTCCTATTCAAATTAGAAATATATAAGTAGTAATGAATTAGTAATGAATATTTACTGAGTGCTAGAAGGCAAAAGGCTCCATGCTAGGTGCTGCAGGGGATACAAAAATGAATTACATGCACTTGCCACCCTCTAGGGGCTCGTAGCCTAGTAGAGGAGGAAAGAGCCCTGTAATTTAATTCAGCTTTCAAAAAAACTACAGGATTGGAGATTAAGCAGTAAAAGATTGGGAGAGATGAGAAAGGGAGTAATTTCACTGTAGAGATTTAGAAAACCCAGTGGAGAAGTCTTGTTTGATCTGAGCTCTGAAGGATGAGTAGAATTTTGAGAGTAGCCATGGAGACAGAGGGCAATCTGGATCAGCAGGATGCAGCCATAGAGAGAGGATGGGTTTCTGAGCTCCCCTCTGACCTCACTAATTAATTAGAGAAGGTGGCATCTGAATTTCTGGTGACCAAGTGCAGGGTTAGACACTCTGGACTTGGCTTGGAAGTCTAGCTTCTGATCCATTTCCAGTACTAGCAAAGGCCATGGTGTTTACGGAGAGTATATGTAAATGATATGGCCTGTATTGTCTGGGTTCATATCCCATCCCCACCACTTACTAGCAGAATGACATTGTGCAAGTCATTTAAATCGCCCTTGGCCTCAGTTTCTTCATCTGTAAAGTGGAAACTGTAACCTTTACCTCATAAGCTTGTTATGAGAATTAAATGAGTTAATATAGGTAAAGTGCTTAGAACAATGTCTGGGACATGGTAAGTGTTAGCTAAGTGTTTTTTCATAGAGTCCAAACTGATTGAATGCAGTAAGTTCTTTCAGATCAAAGATCCTTTGTAAAGCAAAACAAAACCAAACAAAAACGGAGGAGTTCCTATTCTGTCACTCAGATAAAAAGGAAGACAGAAATACCTTGGTACCAAATTCTGTGATGAATTAATGAAATAAATGCTTAAGGTAGAGTGTCCTTTATCATTGCCCCAATGCCCTGACACCCCTGCCACCAGATCCCAGACAGGTGAGGTGACCCCCTGTGATGTTCCTCACCCTGAGATGATGGGTTTGGCCTTACCCGGAATTATAGTCTGCTCTTGGTAATGCATTGAAGTCACATGGGAGCTTCATTCTCCATAGCTCAGAATAGATCCTGACCTCACTGTGGGCTCCCTGTGCTAATGGTTTCATGTATCCCAGATTGCATTACTACCAGGAATCGATTTTTCAGCTCTTTAAAAACAGTCTATTTTGGTCATCTTTCCCCTACTCTTAGAGATGTATTTATTTCCCAGAATGTGTAGTGACTCTCAGACAAAATAAGTTCTGATAACTGAAATGGAAGCAATCTGTTGTCCAGTTGTCAGGAAAGCTGGGAGGTTTTCCTTGGGAAATTCTTTTGTAGGTCAAAGCAAAGGAAATTCATTTCTCTAACGTGGAGACCCAAAGTGAAGCAAACAATGTAACATCCAATTGAGATTTGAGAACTTCTAGGAAAGCTGTCAAGTATATGGAGCTCAACAGTTTATACAGTGGCTCTATCCAATATGGTAGCCACTAATCCATACGGCTATCAAGCACTTGAAATGCAGCTGGCATATTTAAGGAAATGAATTTCTAATATTGTCTAATTTTAATTCATTTTAATTTAAAAATCAGTACTTCATTCAGTACTGAAAAACTGTCTAAGTTTGAGGAAACTGGGGGTTACAAATCTACATCAACTAAAAATATAATGGAATCTAAATACATATCAAGTATTTTTTTTTAAAGATTTTCTTTATTTATTTGACAGAGATAGAGACAGCCAGCGAAAGAGGGAACACAAGCAGGGGGAGTGGGAGAGGAAGAAGCAGGCTTCCAGAGGAGGAGCCTGATGTGGGGCTCAATCCCAGAATGCTGGGATCATGCTCTGAGCCAAAGGCAGATGCTTAACAACTGAGCCAACCAGGCGCCCCAAGTATTTCTGATTAAAATTTAGCATCCAAATTAAAATGTGTTCTAAGTGTAAAATATACTGGATTCATAAACTTAGAATTAAAAAAGAATGTAAAATATATTTTTAATAATCTTCTCACATTGATCACATGTTGATAATACTTTGGTTATGTTGGGTTTAATAAAATATATCATTAAAATTAAGTTCACTGAATTCTTATTTAATGTGGCTTAGAAAAATCTAAAATACTTTTGTGGCTCACATTATATTTCTATTGGACAGCACAATTATGGAGAAGTTTCAAAAATACCAGCCCATTTGTTCTTTACAACAACCCTCTTAGTTTCTCAGAACAAGTGTTGTTATTTCTGTTTTGAAGATATGGAAACAAAGGTTCAGGTAGTTGTGCTCACCAAACCCTGGAACAAGAGGCAGAGACTGATTTAATGGCTTCTAAGGGAAATCCCAGCTCTTCCAGTGCATTGGTTGGCTTGAAATGACAGAGGAAACTTAAGAAGGGCCACTTGGACTTTTAAACTGAACTAACGAATTCTGTACCTAAGCAGCTAAAGGGAATCTAACAAGCCTTAAAAGAACAAGATATCCCAAGCAAAGTTCACATCAAGATGCACACCTAGAGACCTTTTCAACATGTGAATTGCAATTATTTGGTCTTTGTATCTGTTTGGGGATCCTTGAACAAGAATTTCCATGCTATATGCAGGGTATTCAAACGTATCATATAACCATTGCTCTGTATTATGCAGATGAATCTAGACAGTGAGGTTTGCCCAATAATTGCCAGACCAACAGCCACCTGACTAACTAAAGAAAACTAAAATGTAGGCTAAATATAACAGCAAGAGAAAAAACCATAAGGAACCCAAGAGGAAAGCAAGAAATGTCCAATTCATTAATTGAAAACAAAAACAAAAACAAAACCCATACAATTTCACAGATTATTAAAACATAGAATTTAAAAAATGAAGAGATAACACCTTTGTGAATGAGAACATAAAGTATTGTAAGTTGTCTCTTCTCTGTCCAACTACCAACAAGGATAAATTAATAAAGAAACATGTTAAACTACAGCATAGGGATACAATCAGCAAAATACAAGCTGTTAGCAATTCTGCCAGACAAACACCAAGCTTCTTCAAAAAAAATATATTTCAACAGGAACACAAAAGAAATGGGGAAATAGCATAAAGATTTAAACAGACTTTAAAGATACAATAGCAAGGGTGCCTGGGTGGCTCAGTCGTTAAGCGTCTGCCTTCAGCTCAGGTCATGATCCCAGGGTCCTGGGATCGAGCCCCACATTGGGATCCCTGTTCAGTGGGAAGCCTGCTTCTCCCTCTCCCACTCCCCCTGCTTGTGTTCCCTCTCTTGCTGTGTCTCTCTGTCAAATAAATAAAATCTTTAAAAAAAAAAAAAGATACAATAGCAATTATAATCTGTGAATCTTGTTTGATCCTGATTTTTTAAATTATTAAAACCTTTCTAATTTAAACATTTTAAACAACTGGAAATTTGAACACTGGATGTTTGATAAGGAATTGTTGTTCCATTTTTTTAACTATGATAGTGAAATTGTGGTTACTAGTTTGATAGTCCTTATCTTTTAAAGCCTTTCTTATGTTTCTTAAGTTTCCCCTGTAGTTGCAAGCCAACCAATGCACTGGAAGAGCTTGGATTTAAAGGTACAATTTACATTTGTAAAATATTTAAAAATAAAATATGCCTGAGATTTGCTTCAAAATACTATAAAAGAGGTTTAAACCCTGGCACAATTCTAAATAACTGTTAGTTCTATACAGGTAAAAAGAATTGAAAACAGAAGAATATATTCCAGTGCCCTTGCTACAGATTCAATTTTCTTTTAATAAAAGCCTGAGACCCAAGATTTCTGAAATGTCTGCTTTGAGGTATGATAAAGAAAGTGGTATCAGATTAGTCTCTCACATGAGCTAGAAAATTTTAACTAGAAAAATTGGTCAAAATCTAAGAAACAAATACAGACTGTGGCCCTAAGATAAAAGATAAAAATGAAATAAGCCCAATAATTGTTTTTGTTTTCTGACTATAGATATGTTCCAGAATACAAAGCTAGAAAGGAGGTTCCTTAGCAAAGCAAAGAGTTCTTGTTGGCTTGAGAAGACAGAGCTCCAAGTTTAGAGAGGCTGTAGTGGCTGAAATGTGCAAGTTGGAGTACTTGAGAAAGAGAGCTATGCTGAGAAAGAACTCCAGAAATCTGGAAAAAGATCTCCTCAAGTTTGGTATTAATCCTAAGCCAATGCATGTATATGATGAGAGTATAAGAGGCTTGGTAGAGAAAAACAACTAAGGAATAATCAATTACCAGGGAATTCAAAACTGAGCAGCTACCAGCTCACATAGGACTGGGGGACTTTGAAATTCCTCCAGGCAAGTAAGAGATTTCATTAAACACCTAAAGGATTCCACAGAGACCCAGAAAGGACATGCCTTAATAGTGGGACTAAAATCACCCTAGAGTAAAGTCTTCAAAATGCCCCTAACCAATTCAAAAACAAACCTTAAAGACCAAGTTGATCAAGAAGTAAATTAACTGTCTGCCAGAATAAAGCCCAACCCTGTTTAAATAAAGGCAATAAAACCAGATGCTCAACAAGTGGCATTAAATGTCTCACATTCAATCAAGAATTACTAGACATATGGAGAAGCAGAAAAATGAGACCTCTATGCAGGAATGAAATCAGGCATTAGAAAGAGATCTAGAAATAATATATATGCTGAAATTAGCAGAAAATATCTTATGATAAATATAAATATGTTCAAGAATTTAAAGGAAAACATGAACAAAATGGAAACTTCATGCTGCTTGTAGACATAAGTCTAGAAAAGACAAATCTAATCTATAGAGACAGAAGACAGATCAGTAGATGACTAGCAATGCTGATGGGACATTGACCAGAATGGGGCTCCAGGAATTTTTTGGGGTGGATATTTTATAACTTGATTGGGGCACTGATTATACTCAAAACTCATCAATATGTACACATAAAATGGGTGTATTTTATTAGATATGCAAATTATATCTCCAAAAAAATTTAAAATACTCAAAAAATAAATAAAAACAAGCAGAGGATAGTGGATGAGGGTGTGAATGGACCTAGATTGGCCTGGGTTAATGATTTGTGGGACTGGATAATGGCTACATGGTAATCTGCTGTATTATTCAAAATTCCCTATAATTAAAAAAAGGTTGGGTGTATATATCTTTTAAGGGAGAGAAATAGACTACTGATCCTGTCAGAGGGAATATAATATCGCAGGTGTGTTTTCTTCAGCATCTCCTTAAGCTTTTTCTCTTTCTAAAAATGTATTTATTTTTCTTTTACAACCCCAATTCTTATTTTATTCCTACTACCTCCTCATAGACACTCACTCTAAGTGCTCCACATCCATGGATATTTATGTATCTTTGAAAAATAGTATTGCCTTTGCTATTTATGGAATGTAGACATAGTATTGTGCCATAGATTTCATCTTGTTTCTTCTTTTTTGTTTCGCTCAGCACTATTTAGAAGCTACAGGCATCTCTTCTTTACTGCTCTGACTGTTGAAAGGGTTTTACTCATTCATTGCCCTAGTGTGGGATGCCTCAATTGCCTCCTATTTCTCACTTTCACACACACACACACACACACACACACACAGCCCCAAAAATTCTTGTTCATGTCTTCTGCTTTTATGTACTGGTTTTTCTGTATAATTTTTTCTGCGTAATTCCAGTAATGGAATGGCTGAATCTATATACTAAGTTTGGCTGAATGGCTGAATCTATAATCTAAGTATGACTATATACATACTTAATTTCCAGAAGACTCCTTCCACCACACCTTTAAATGGCTTCTCATCCTATTCAGAATGAAATCCAAAGTCTTGAAATACATGCAATGAATGTGCTTGTTATCTGCCCCCATTTCTCTCTCTTGCCTCATTTCCACTTACTCTCCTCCCAGCTTCTTCATCTCAAGCCACACTAACACCGTTGTTCCATAAACATCTCAGGCTTGCTCTCAATTCAGGTATTTGTGTTGCCATTCACTTTGCCTGGGACTCTCTGCTCCAGAATTACATGCTTTCTCCCTCACAGGTCTTTGCTCAAATGTCTCCTTCTCAATGAAATCTTTGCTTGCCACCAGATTTAAGATTTTAACTGTTGTTTTTTCCTCTAGCCATCCACTACCCCTTTACCCTGTCTTTCTTTTCTCCATATAATTTATCACCATATGACATACCTAAATTTTACTTTTTAATTGTGTTTGTTGTCTTCTCTCTTTACTAAACTGTAAGTTTAATGAAGGCACATGTTTTTATATGTTTTTATTTTCACTAACTGTTGATTTCCCTAGCATCTAACATAGTTTCTGGCCCATTGTTAGCACTCAAATATTTGTTGATTGAAATACTGCCAGATACATCTGTAAAATAACTATACCAGGCTTTATAATTATAATCAACATGAAGACTCTCATTCCCCTCACTCTAGTCAAATATTTCATATTGTATGACTTTCTAATTTTTACCAATCTAATGGATACAAAATGTTACTGTATTTTTCCTTTAATTTTATTTTTCTAATTATTAGTGAAGTTGAGCATTTCATTATATATTTGTAGCTGTTTGAATTTTTCTAATCCAGAACAAGGCAAAAACTTTCTTCAATTCTATGAAGGCTGAGAGAGGTAAGGAAATTGTGCAAGAAAAGTTTGAACCTAGCAGAGGTTGGTTCATGAAGTTAAAGGAAAGAAGCCCCTCTCCATAGCATACAAGTGCAAGGCGAAGCAGCGAGTACTGAGGAGGAAGCAGCAGCAAGTTCTTCAGGAGATCCAGCTCAGGGAGTCAGTGAAGGTGGCCCCATGAAACAACAGACTATCAGTGTAGGCCAAACAGCCTTCTGTTAGAAAATGTCATCTAGAACTTTCATAGCTAGAGAGGAGAAGTCAAAATCTGATTTCAAAGCTTCAAAGCTCAGGCTGACTCCACTCTTTGGGGACTAGTGACTTTAAGCTGAAGCCAGTGCTCACTTATTATTCTGAAAATCCTAAAATCCTTAAGAATTACACTAAATCTACTCTGCCTGTGCTCTCTAAGTGGAACAGCACAAGCCTTGTGACAACACATCCGTTTATGACAAGGTTTACTGAATATTTTAAGCCCGCTGCTAAGGCCTACTGCTCAGAAAAAGGATTCCTTTCAATATATTACTGCTCATTGACCATACACCTGGTCACCCAAGAGCTCTGATGGAAATGTACAATGAGATTAATATTGTTTTCATACCTGCTGACACAGCATCCATTCTGCAGCCCAAGGATCAAGGAGTAATTTTGATTTTATGTCTTATTATTTACCAAACATAACTGCCATAGATAGTGATTCCTCTGATGGTTCTGGGCAAAGTGAATTTAAAGCCCTTCTGGAAAAGATTCACCATTCTAGATGCCATTAAGAACATTCGTGATTCATGAGAAGAGGTCAAAATATCAACTTTAACAGGAATTTGGGAGAAGTTGATCGCAACCCTCATGGATGATTTGGAGGGGTCCAAGACTTCAGTGGAGGAAGTACTGCAGATGTGGCGGAAACAGCAAGAGATCCGGGTCTGGATTGAGTTTACCTGATGTTACTCTTTAAAATCTTGAAGCTCACTCCAGGAAAGAGAGAGAATCCTGTAATTTCAAAGTACAGGACTAGAATCAGAAGTGGAGCCTGAAGAGGGGACTGAGTTGCTACAGTCTCATGATAAAACTTGAACAGATGAGGAGTTGTTTCTTATGGATGAACAAAAAAAGTGGTTTCTTGAGATGAAATTTACTCCTGGGGAAGATGCTGTGAAGACTGTTGAAGTGACAGCAAAGGATTTAGAATATTACATTAACTTAGTTGATAAAACTGTGGCAGGATTTGAAAGGACTGACTCCAATTTGGGGGAAGTTCCATTTAACCTGAACTTAAACTTCATACCTTCTTCAAAAATTAACTCAAAATGGATCATATATCTATATACACCACATAAGATATAAAAGTTTTAGAAGAAAACATTGGAGAAAATATTTATGACTAAGGGTTAGGCAAAGAGTTCTTAGATATGCTACCAATTCCATGATTCATAAAAGAAAGGTTAATAAATTGGACTTGATCAAAATTAAAAATATTTGTTCAATGAAAGACGCTAATAAGAGTATGAAAAGACAAGTCACAGACAAGGAGAAATACTTGCAAATCATATATCTAACAAAGGTACCCAGGGTATGTAAAGAACTCTCTAGACTCTGTAGTGACATAACAAATAATCCAATTCAAAAATGGAAAAATATTTGAACAGACACTTCACCAAAGAAGATACAAGGATGGCAATCACACAAAAAGATGTTCAATATCATTAGTAATTAGAAAAGTGCAAATTGAAGCTCCATTAAGATATCACTACACTATTTGAATCGTTAAATAAAAAAATATTGATAATACTGATAATAAAAATATTGATAATACCAAGCACTGATAGAATAACCGTATCTCTCACACATTTCTGGTAAAGCTATTAGAAAATTTGGTAGTTTCTTACAAAGTTAAACATAAACTGACCATATAACCCAGAAGTCACATTCTTGGGTATTATCCTAGAGAAATGAAAGATTATGTTCACACAAAAACCTACATGCAAATATTTATAGCAGTTTTATTCATAATGGCCTCAAACTGGAAACAACCCAAATTTACCTGAACAGTTGACTGGATAAAGAAACTGGTACATTTCATATCATGGACTACTACTCGGCAAAAAGGAACAAACTATTGACACATGGCACAGCTTGCATGGAACTCAAAGGTATTATGCTTATTGGGAGGAAATGTCAATATGGAGATTTATATACTGTACAATTTCATTTATATAATATTCTCAAATGACAAAAATCATAGCACAAATGACAAAAATCAACCATCGGTGGTTGTCAGGGGTTGGGGAAAACATACGATTATTACATGAGGGGATTTCTTTGTAGTGATGGAATAGTTCTGTATCCTGAGTGTGTTAATTGTTCATCAACTCTAGATATATGATAAAATTTCATAAAACCATACAGCCAAAAAATTTTCAAAGAAAAAGCATGTGGAAACTAGTGATAGCCAAATAAGATCGGTTCTCAAGTAGGGGTGCCTGGGTGGTTCAGTCTATTAAGGGCCTGACTTTTGATTTCAGCCCCGGTCATGATCTCAAGATCGTGGGATGGAGCCCTGGGTCTGGCTCCATGCTCAGCAGGGAGTCTGCCCCTCTCTCTCTCTCCCTCTCTGACCCTCCCTTGGCTCATATGCTCTCTCTTTCTCTTGTTCTCTCTCTCTTTCACTCTTTCTAAAATAAATATATCTTTTAAAAAATAAAGATCTGTTCTCAAGTAATAGCGTTGTACCAATGTCAATTTCCTGGTTTTTACAATGTACTATGATTCTCTAAGACGTTCTTATTGGGAAAAGCTGAGTGAAGGATACACAGGAGATTTCTCTACTATTTTTGCAACTTCTCATGAATCTTGAACTATTTCAAATAAAAAGTAATAATAAAAATAAATTTTGAAATATTATTAACTTCTATTTTCTGTCATCTACTCTCCCATTTTCTTGGTCATAATAGACTTGTGCACTTTATATTCTTTTCCTGCCCTTTTAGTGAGGTTTGAGTGGTAGGGCTTAATGCTTGTGTTCATTCTGCCATATTTAACCAGCAGTCCCTCTGTTCCAGTGTATTTCTTTCTTATTCTTAAAATAGCTGTTCCAGAGCGTTCATGGACTAGTTTCTCATGATAGCTGTGTTTTGAAATGACAGTATCTATACTTTTATTTCTGTCAAGGATCATAATTATGGCCACTAAGTACCCAAACTGGAAAAACAGTAAATGAGATTAGATCAAAGTTCCCTCATTTTGCTGTTCTTGATACAGTTTCTTCTTGAAATATAAAACGTATACAGAAAAATATACATGTAAATGTATCATTGATGACATTTCACAGAATGAATACACTCATATAACCATTGTCCAGATCAAGAAATTAAACATTACTAGTACCCAGAATCTCCCCTTTCGCTTTCTCTGAATCACTAGTGCCCTACTCAAAGATTACTCTCGTTATAGAGATGAGGAAATTCTAGCTTGGAAAGATGAGGAGATTTGCCTAAGTCCCCACAACAAGTGGCAGAGCTGGGGTTCAAATCCAAGTCTCCTAAAGAGTAGGCCTTCTCTCAGGTCAGCGATCTTTCTCCAAAATTAGCTGTATTTTTATACATCATAAGATTTCTTCCCAAAGTTAGTGCCCCTTTTTCATTTATATTGAAGACAGTTTTAAGGATCAGCAAATGGAATTAGATAAGTGGCCATTTGGTCTCCTTGCCATACCTAGACACTTTGTAAATTAGAACTGTGCTCATTCATTCATTCAGTAGCATGCTCTATGAGAAGGATAAAGAATTAAATAGCCCCTATTCACCAGAGTAATTGCAAAAACCACTGTAGATATGAAGCAGAATGATAATATATAACATTAATATATTATATAATATAAAGTAGAATGATAATGAGCATTAAATAAAAATATGGGATCTCCCCCTTCCCATTTATCCTCTACATGGCTGACAAAATCATCTTTCTAAAACACGAATTTCATCATACCCTTCGCCCAAAGACCTTTACTCTCTTCCCATCACATATTGCCTACAAGATAAACTCCACATTCCTTCGTCTGCCATCTGACTCCTACAGAACTCCGGAGGCTGAGTCCATTCCCCTCTTCCTCACCTCCAATAGCATTGAAACCAGATACACCTGGATTTGAATGGCCCCTCTCTCCTTTCCTAAATCATGAGCCAATGGTTTAACCACTCTCAACTTCAGCGCCTGTATTTATAAACTAGAGATACACTTTCTTCACAGAGTCTATAAGGTAAAAGGAAATAATATATACAATGTACTTTGCCCAGGGCTTAGCACATAGTGAGTCTTTCATGAGTGGTGAGTATGGTGGATATCCCATCTTGCTGAGCAGCTTGTAACTCCCGACTCGGTGTTATCCAACTGTATCTTCTGTTTGGGATGCTCTTCTCAGCCTCCACCTCTCATCCTTTTCTGCTTGGTTAATTTCTACCCAAAAAAGAAACCCTTGGGTTTTAGTGCCCCCAGCGAGATGCCAAAATGGAGATGCTCCATGTTTAAGGGAAAGAGGAGAGTTTAGTAAGATCTGGAGCACAGAGCTGGAGCTCGTGATGTTCTTGCCTAGGATTCAATTCTGTGCGAGCTCTGAAAATACCAGATAATAGATTTTTTTTAAAGGTAGATGTGGCTATACACCCACATCTGGAAAGAGAAAGGCACAGGGCTCTCTGATGCAAGGAATTAAGCTGGTATTTGTATTTGTATTATGGTGATTGGCTTTACCTTCTCATTTTGCATAATCTCTTTTTCAATGGTGAGGAGTGTAATTTCCCTTCAGTTCATAGAATAGTACTTGGAGAGGACAGAGAGGAAGTCTCTGCATTTTGTGAAAGAGAAAATTACCCGCACCCCTTTTGTTCCCTTAGACAGGATTTGGATGGATTACTCATACTTAAAAAGGAAGGCGGCTTTTAACCTTAAAAAAAGAAAGAAAGAAGAAAGAAAGAAAGAAAGAAAGAAAGAAAGAAAGAAAGAAAGAAAGAAAAAAGAAAAAAGAAAAGAAAGAAGAAAAAGAAAACTCTTGGCATTAACACAGTGCATTGACATGTTACTAAATCTAAGGAATTTTGAAGGATAAATTCCCAGACTTTATCCAAAACATGAAACAAATTCTTCAGACACAAGCTGCCAAGCTCATCAACTTGTTCAGATCCCTGCAACTTTGGTCTCACCAAACTGCTCCCTTAGCTCCTTGATTGGCTGCTTTACCCTTCCAGGCTGATTGGGGTGGTGGGCAGGGGGAGTCTGGAGGGAGCGGTTCAACAGGCTCAGAGCATTGGCCCCTCTTGGAAGATCAGACTTCTGGAATCGATTTGGGTCCAGAATTGCATTACCCAAGGAATGTGGAGTATGCACAGTCCTTGATGGCTTGTGAACCACACTTCCTGAAGCCGGCCACCAGCCAGAGCTAAGGCCATCAGCATCTTAAAAATGAATTCTTTATGAGACAAAGAACAATCCGCCCAATTTCTGAGGTCACTGATGTGGAAAGCTTGTCTGTAAGTAACTTAAAACTTGGTCGACATTAGACTCCTTTATTTTTCTAGTATATAGGGAATCAAATGTCACTCCAAAATGTCTTTCCTTTTCTATGGGTGAGCATTGCAAGGCCTTGCATAGCTTGGGATTGCATATTGCTGAAACTTAACTGCTCTACCCAGAAGTCTGTTTCTCTGTCAATAATATTGTTCACTAACTGCTCCAATGACAGGACAGACAGGACTAAATGCAGTCAGGAGAGGAAAAGAGGAGTAATGATTTTGTCTGTCCAAGAACTAAAAGTCTAGCAGGCAAGATGAAACAAATAGGAGGCTTAAAAATCCAAAAAAAGCAGTATTTTGGAGAGGCATCTGAGGAGTCTTTATAGGAAAGAGTGGGTTTTGAAAACATGATTAAAAGCAAGAACGTCCCAACTGCTGAGAAAAGATGGGGATGCAGGTTCAGAAGCAGGCATCAGCAAAAATGGCCGTGGGCCTGCCTGGCTGGAGTAGAGAAATCCCAGCCTGAGAGTATGTGGGATGAGCATAGCGTAGGGAGACGAGGGGGTGGTAGACAGAGAGTCCAGTGGGAGCTCAACTTTGCTTTATTTTTGCACATAGATTATACTTATTTTAGTTATGTTCTTACTCTCAAGCAAGGAGTGTTTTTACCTGATAGTGTTCAGATGACCTTATTTCATTTCTATCTCTTGTTTGCATCATTTCTTTCCAAGTCAAAGTTATTGGCCCTGACATGTGCTGTTGGCCCATAAAAATCACTCTGGCTCTCAAATTCTATACTACCGTGTAAGTCACCCCATGAAGCAGATCTACTTTATCCAAGGAGGGAAGTAAATCTTTTGATTTGGGTGACGCACGCATGGGCTTTCTACTCCAGTAATTGTCTAATTAATTCTCTAGCACTCTGCACACAGATCCGACGATGTTTTTCCCCCACTACCCAATCTCAGCAACCTACATGGTCATGATAATGATGCTTCACCATCAATGTACATTTTCACAGGTACATGCTACCGAATTCTCTTTTTTACCTGTGAAGAGGTCTAAGAAAAATCTATCTGAAAGATAAATGTCTTATAGTTCTTAGTGTCAGAATTACACACCTATCACACCTATTAGGCCAATTCCTCATTATAAAAATAATAAAAAGTAACATTCTCAAAATGCATTGAGATTCTAGTGAGACCAATATTTCCAAGTAAATCCCTAATATTGATCCCAATGAATTGAATCATACCAATTACATGGAACCTAGAGCTAGCCTGAGGGAATCACTCCAAATTGAATGAATCTTTCATGAGATTTTTTTTTTAATTTCTGCCTCCTAAAATAACAAAAGGACTGTCATTTTTTTACCCTATTTCTAAACAGACTTTAGCCAATAAAATTAAATTAGCTTGAGTATAAATTCTTTGAGGATATAGAAAATGTCTGGAATGGTCCTTTGGTGAACAGATTAGGGAGTAAGTGAATGAATGCATGATTTTTTTAAAAGAAGCTCTTTTCATTAGGCTGGGATGGGCCAAACAATATGAAATGGCTGAAGACAGTAATAAATAAAACTGATGAAATCCCCTGGTGTATCTTAAGGTGGTGTTAACAAGACTGCTGTAGAAAATCATTAGTTCGCTTGGTCAGAAAATTAAGGTGATTGTACTTGTTATCATCAAGGACTACTGCAAAGTGATCCAACTAACTTTCCACTGACCAGGACGTTCCAGGCTTTTGAAGACCTCAACAATCCATAACATGTCTCCCCAGCAGGGAGGGCCCCTTTAAATACTCTGATACAGTCCGTGTGTTTCCATGGAAGAAACAAAAGTCCAAGGAGGTGTTATGACTTGACCAATGTCACACATTTGTAGCAGAGCATGAAGGGTGTCCTTGTTCCAATCCAGCTAATGGTCCCTCAACTGCACCATGGTTCCATGCTCTGAACTCACAGGAAGGAGGAACAGCCAGGCCAATGGAAACTGATGAGCCCAGGACATTAGACCCAGAAGGGCCATGTAGGAAAGGCTGAGCTGGCTGTGAGTATTCAGAAGCAAACTGAGCAGTTTCCCGAGGGATGTTAAATTAGGGTACAAGAGCCAGGAGACTGCAAGCCAGGTGAAGTCAAATGCAGGAAAAGCTTTGTTGGGCAAAGCTGGAGAGGGAAACGTGGCTCCAGTCGGGTCAGTAACCTCAACTGCTACAAGGATCTGCCCAAATGCAACAACTCCAGAGGAATATGAGTTTCTTCTGCAGCTGGCTGAGACAAGGATAAAGTGTCTCATGAGCTCTTCATAGCAAACATTGCTAAGGGAGACACCATCATTTCCAGGGATGCCAGAGCGAAAATAAAACCGAGGACCGCAAAGAAATGACAGGGTGCTCGGATCCAAGCAGAACAAAAGGGCAGAGACTTGCCAGGAGTTGTTTTAAAAGCAAACTATCTTCACCCTAATGTCAAGGAAAGAAAATCACAAAGAAGAACGGAGCGATCGTGTTAAGATGCATCTTGACGTGTTACCATGGCAGATAAAGGCAAGGCAGCAAAGCGTACTGCGCACTAGAGGATTAAACAGTTTCCGTAGCATGAAAAAATGGGGCTGAAGCAGAATGGGAGGGGAAGGTGTTCTATCTCAGGCAGGAGTTTGGGAGCTAGAATATCTGAATATCCCAAGAGGAGGAAGCAGCATTCCAAGGTGTGGGGTCATCAGAACAAGGACTGCCCAGCCTGATCGCCCTGGCCACGCTCCTGGATAGAAAAATTACAATTCAGATGATACCGACTGGACTGGCAGGGCAGCAGAACATAATAACCCAAAGGAGAGAAACGAGGCTCCTTCCGAAGTTGAAATGAACCCACCCCGGCGGATGGGCCCTCTTGCTGCAACCACACAGTGGTGGAACTGGCAAAGGTCAACAGATTGTAGTCATTATGGAGCCAGGGCTGACCAGTTTGGCTGAAATGGCTCAGTAATAGTGTGGTTGCCATGTGTGTAGACGCAGCTTTGATTAATTATCTAGCTGTTTGAGCTACATCAGATCAAATATTTGGAGAATTAGAAAAATCAAAATAATTGACAATATTATATTTTTCTTTGAGTTTCTGCCAAATGCTTTGGCATCACTATCTTTACAGTCAAGGAGGAAAAGTATGAAGAATGTAAATATCTAATAAAAAAAAACAAATTTTCTTTTTTTAAAAAACTTGATGTTATACTGTGAGCTAAAGTTATGGCTATCTGTTCACAGGTAAAATGAAGTGTTATATTTAAGGCATTACATGAGACATCTCCTTAAACTTACCTTAATTCAATCTCATCTATCGATTTATTAGAAACAGACATATTGAAGCAAATGAGCATATACATGATTCAGAAGAAATGATTCTGGCTTTATTCTTTATGTGGGAGGTGGTACGGAGCTTAGGATTTGGAGTCAATGGACTTGCAAATAGAGTGCTCTGTGTGTCCAAAGATAAATTGCTTAACTTCTCTGAACCACAGTGTATACATCTGTAAAACTGGGGAGAAAACAGCAGAGCTTTATAAGATTATTATGGGCATTAGCTGAGATCACACAGAGAGCATAGACTCCAATGCCCAGGACACAGTAGGTGCTCAGTAAATGTTACCTAGGACCTGAACAATGTTGGACTGAGTTGAGGAAGGGGACCAAGACATCTGGGTGGGTTATTTTGTTTGTTTTTGACTCTGGAGTATCACGCAGGAGATCTTTCTGTTTCATAGACAGG
The DNA here is from genome assembly GCF_002007445.2 of Ailuropoda melanoleuca. Taxonomy (NCBI): domain Eukaryota; kingdom Metazoa; phylum Chordata; class Mammalia; order Carnivora; family Ursidae; genus Ailuropoda; species Ailuropoda melanoleuca. The sequence continues at coordinate 17,309,986 of NC_048225.1, read as the reverse complement.
AACTGACCCACTTCACCTCTAAGAACCACACCAATTCTAAAGTTCCGAGCGTCAATTATTTTATAAGTAGGTATCTGAAGTCATCATTCACCCTTTTTATCAGTTGTCCAATTACCATTAATTTGTTAAGAGAAGACACCCAGCAAGTGCTGAACCAAGCGTAGGGCCACTGCAGCCATGCCAGTGAAGGAGAACAGATTGATGAAGAGTGCTCACTGTGTACGGGTCAGCAAATGCGCAAATCAAGACAGACTAGACACTGAAATAAAGACTCTGTGCCTGGCGGTTTGCATGCATTATCTCACTTAAAGCCCATCACCCTGAGATACATACCCTCATTAGCCCCATTTCCCAGAAAATGGAATTCAGGCTTGACGAGCTTTTTAAAATTTACCTGAGGTTATATACAGCTAGGGAGTGGCACAGACCCAGGCTCTCAAACCTGTCTCACCGTTCCACTACCAACTATCACGCTTCCTCCTCTAGTCTTTTAATAAATGCTGTGCTGCCTTTTTCTCCTTCTCCTCCTTCTTCTCCTCCTCCTTCTTCTTTTCTTTAATTAATCTACACGGTATTACACATTGTTTTTGTAAAATGGAAACTCGGCAGGTACTATGAAAGAGGCAATGCACTAGAAAAGTAGGTTCTGATCGTAACTTGAGCACTAAGTAGTGAGCAAGTTATTTAAAATCTCTAGCCCTGTGTGTCTTCTATTTATACTATCGTTAGAGTGTTTTAGCTCTAAAATTCATTTCATCCTCAAAAACTGACCTAGATTGAGAAATTAGTGTCCTGGATTAAAAGCATGCATTTTCCTGACCATCATAAAATGTCTAGAGGACAGCTCTTAGGTATTGACCCAGAAGCAACAGTGAAACAGAACATTATCTCATTTAAATCTCCAAGACGTGGCGTGCTCTCTTCTCCTTGACACCTTTGCTTCTGGGATTTTGTTCACTGCTGTAGGCCTGCAGTGTCTCTTCTCCCGTGTCTTTACTATCTCTCCCCAGTGTAACCAAGAGCAAATTCCGTAACGAAGTTCATCTGCTTTGTCTGTCCAAAAGTGAGGACTCACTTTGAGACCACAGACATTATTAACTTGCTGACGACTACCTAGGACTGCTAGTCCTTGGCATTCCTGTTAACCATAGGATCATACTATTCAGGGTGACCAAATCATTTGAGACTATTGTGGAGAAAATAAACTCATTTCCAAAGTTGGCCATGGGAGGAGGAAGGAGGTGCTCTGACTCAGCAATTATTGATGTTCTAGTCCCATAAAAATTTTTATTCTTTTATTTGTAGTCCTTCAAAAGGCGTTAACTTCCAGCCTTTAGGAATGAGGCAGGGGTGGACAAAGGGACATCAGCCCAGTGGCATTATTTTCATTGTCTGCCATACCACCGGATGGTTTCTTGCCTGATAAAAAGTCACAGCATTCAAATTCCCCCAGTGGAAACTTCTCTGCATCTGACTTTTGAATATGCATTAATGGTGACACGTTGGACCAGCCTGGCCTTGTTGTTGGGTTAAAGCTGATGAACAGGCCCACCCCTTACACTGTCCATACAGAAAAAGATTAATATTCATTCACAAGGCAAGGCAATTTCCTGACTCTGGGGACCACATGGGTGCTCAAAAGATACATTTTTTCTACATTGTGATTATACCAAATGACTTCCCCAAGAGGTGCTTGGAGAAGAAAGGGAGAATAGAGATGCCACAGATACTACATAGACTAAATTTAAAAGCCAATATTTCAAACAGTGGCTCGAGGAGCTTACTCCCTGGTTTTTGTTTTTTTTTTTTAGCTGTATTGATCACTTCCTTTGTGCCAGGTGATGAGAAGACAGTGAATGCTATTGTTGCCTCCAGTCGTTCACAGCCTGCTGAAGGAGATGGTGAAGTAATCAGACAATTCTAATTTAGAGTTGAGTGTTTTCCTCACCACAACCCAACACTCCCCCAGAGAGTTGGACAAACTCTAACTTTAGGAATCCGCTCACACCAGCTCTTTGAACAGTTGGATTTGCAACTGGAAACCACAAGATCAAGGGTGAAACTTTATTCAGACATCTCTGTAACAGCTACTCAAGCCACCAGAGGCCCACAGGAGAAGGCTGGAGCTGGGTTGGAGGATCGGCGGCCAAAGCTTCTTGCTGACTCCTTCTGTGTCATTAGCATTAACATCACACCTACTCAGCATCTCGGGGCAGAGCTCAACTCTGACATTTTCACACTCAGAGCCAGTCAGAAGCAGAAACTGTTTGTGTTGCTGACATGTCATCCTCTTTTAGCCCTCTTACATCAGCCAGTCTGCTGTGTCTTTCCGCCAGCTCCCTTCAGTGTGGATCACAAGGCGCTTGGAAAACAAGACAGGAAGCAACTCTCACGTCATGGAGTCCATCCACAAGAGATGAGTAATTTGTGGGGAAATATTAGGTGTTCTGAGTGTCCTTATCCCATCCTCTCCTGCCTTTATATTTCTAGTCTTGCCAGCTGATACATTCGGTTCCTCCACACCCTTGCCCTGATGAAGCAAAGCCTCGAGCAGCTGGCTATGCTGCTCTTCTCAACTTCAGCCTTCAACTCCAATCCAGTAGCCCTCCAGTCAGGAAATCTCTACTCAGCTTCCTTGTGTCCCATTGGAAGTTTCCCCTTCACAGTTTCTTTCTAAGACGATCACTTCATGGACGTGAAAGGCTCCAGACACTTGGGAATGTTTGAACACTGATTAAGAAGACCCAACATACAAGAATCTCTTCAGAAGATACCAAGGAGGAGATGTCTCTCAACATCAACGTATACAAAATGTTGTTTCTCCTCACATTAAAATGCTTTCATACTTTACCATATATACAATTTCTACGACTATTACAAAAAGAGCTCAAGTTTTATATCTATATCGAATACTAATTTTTAAAAAAAATTATGTTTAACTTTCGATCATGATTCTACCTCTCAGAGATGATCAACAATTGCTAAAATCCTATTTTCTTCCTACTGGTACCTAGAAACTCGTACTGAGGACGAAGAGAACTCCAGTACCCCATGTTCCAAAGAAAGCTGAAAATAAGTGGGGTCAGGCACTTCCTCTCTCTCACACACACACAGACACAAACACAACATCAACAACAGGCTGTATTGGTAGGGGCATAAGAAGATTACTAAGAGGAAGAAAGATTTGGGTCGGGATTCAAAGAATTGACTAGAAATGTGGTCTACAGGCCCCCAGGGGAGCGTGTGGCTTTTTCTCTCCCTTTTCTTTGGGATGGGAGATTTACTTCCCCCATTAAGCCAGTGGTGGAAGTTCCAGTGGCATTGAGAGAGGAGGAAAGTAAAATCCGTCCATTGAGCTGAAGCCCTGTTGCCGGGACAGGGAGGATCGAAGATAAGCACTACGTTGGAAATGAAATAGAAACTTTAAGACAAATTAAATTCAAAGAACGAGACTTCATTAACTAATAACTGAAAGGCTACAGAAGCAGTATCTGTCCAAGATATTAAGAAGCAAAATAAAGGAAGTTTGAACATCTTCATATGAAGTGTTTTAATACTTTTGAGGGAGCTTTTGAATATAGAAAATTTTGGTTTAAAATTTGACTGATACTCAACTTATTTCAATTATACATTCAAAAACCTCATTAACTTCAAGTTAAAAATCTTATTAGTCATTTACATGTCTGATAAGTTTTAACAATAACTTTAAAGGATCTGTAAATAATGTTTGGTCCCATTTATGAATGTAGTTAATTAGACACTTTAAATAAGTTAAACTAAGTTTGTAAGTGTAATATATTCTAATTCCTTTTTAATATTTGGTTGTATGAATCCACCAAAAAAGAACCTGTTATAAGTAATAAATAATTTTTTATATCTTAAATAATTCTTATAATTTAAAAATGTGGTGACCCTAAAATCCTTTTATATGCAGTCCAATGCTTTGCATAACATTTCAATTTAAATGCACAAGTGTAAATTAATTGCTCAATTATATTGTTTAAATTGACATTATGAGGCTATTAGTCTAAGACATAAATTCTATAAAAGACTGTAAGTACATAAAATATATGTGCAGATTATAAAATGAATTACACTATTTAGTATCATTATTAAGTATTGTAAAAATACTAATAGTATAGTCTTTAGTTTCTTCCATGTTTTTATACTTCATTTAACATTTTCCTAGGATGAAAAGATGGACCCATCCCTCAAAAGAGACAGTAACTTGAGCTTGCCTACCCATGAAGCCAGTAACTTTAGAAATCCTGGAGCTCTCTGGACATCACCTGAGAACAATTCTTCTCATCCACCCGACTATAACACTGAACTCTCCTTCATAGTATTATGAAACATTTTTGATTCTCTACTTTCAGAAAGGTACCACTTCCTCCTAAACACTTGATTAGAGTTGTTATTTTTCTTGCTTTCAACTTATGGACATGTATTTTTCCTTTAACCCTAAAGAACTTTGTGCTTGATGGGATCCTCAGATAAGTAAACATATTTTCTAGTTGTTCAGTGACAGAGAAGGAAGGGTTAAATCCTTTCTCTCTAATTGTAGATTTATTGATTTCTCCTAGTAGTTCTGTCCATTCTTGCTTCACATGTTCTAAGACTAGGCATATGTAAATTTAAAATTGTATCTTTTTTTTAAAAGATTTTATTTAATTATTTGAGAGCGAGAGCAAGCGAAAGTGAGAGCATGACGGGGGTGGGGGGAAGGAAGGCAGAGGGAGAGGGAGACTCCCCGCTGGGTGGGGGTGAGAAGTGGGGGCTGGATCCCAGAACTCTGGGATCCTGACCTGAGCCAAAGGCAGACACTTAACTGACTGAGCCACCCAGGTGCCCCTAAAATGGTTTTATCTCTAAGGTGAATTTAAGTTTTAATAATTCCAAAAGGATGCTCTGTATCTCTCATATTACCTAACTTAAGGTCTATTTTGTTGATGTTAACAAAGCTATACATTCTCACTCTTCATCTGCATTTACACAATTCAAATGATATATTTTTCCAAGTTTTAAATTTAATCTATCTATATCTTTGTTTTTACTTGTGTCTCTTGTAGATAGTGTACATTTCACTTAGTTTTAATTTGGAAAATTTAACCCATTTTCATTTACTGAAACCACTAATACACTTGGATTTAAACCTAATATTTTATTTTTGCTTTATTTTGCTTATTTTGTCTTGCTTGTCCTTATTTTGTCTTGCTTGTCCTTATTTTTCTGGTTCTTCCCCCTTTCTTGTATTCTTTTAGTAGATCATATGCTATCATTCAATTTCTTTCTTATGTTTAGAGGTTGCATTAGACTATGCATGCTTAAATCCAAAACTAATAACTTTATCCTCTTCCTAGAAAGATCTGTGGATATCTTAACATTTTTTACCTTCTAATAGATATACTAATGTTGTCATGTTTTTTTAATTCTAGGATTTTTTTTAAGATTAGCACAACGACTTCACAAATTTTAAGAATATTTAAAAATACAGCCAAGTGAATTTGATTTTAACATGGCTTTAGTTGACTTACAGCCCCAGATTATGAAGATTTCCTTCAGATAAACTATAAACTATGGTTCAAGGTAATAAATGGAGGAAAATGAAATTATCTGTAGCATTGCAGTTGTAAATCATCAAATCTTACTCTTCAGATAAAATTATCCTGATTATATATATATAAATAATAATATATATAAATATATATTAGACACTTTATGTTAAACTTAAGTTTATAGATGTAATATATTCTAATTCCTTTCTAATATTTGGTTGTATGACTCCACAAAAAGAAATTTTGTGAGTACCAAATAATTCTTTTATATCTTAAATAATTATTAAATTTAAAAATGTGGTGAGTGGGATGCTTGGGTGGCTCAGTGAGTTAAGGGTCTTTGATGCAGCTAGTGATCCCAGGGTCCTGGGATCGAGTTCTGTTCAGGCTTCCTGCTCTCCCTCTGCCTGCTGCTCCCCCTGCTTGTGCTCTCTCTCTCTCTGACAAATAAATAAATAAAATATTTTAAAAATAATTAAATAAAAATGTGGTGACCATAAATTTATTACAAATTATTTATTTTTAATACCTCCAAGACATGATGTTATATGGCTAAACCAGTGATTTGATTATTCACTTTCGGTCAACTATTATATTTTTTCCGGTTTTTCATTTTTTTCACTCTAATAACTAACACTGGGCTGCATTTGTTTGCATATAAATTTCTGTGAAAATCTCTGACAATTTTTCAGTACAAATACCTTGAAATGAGATTACTTGAACAAGGGTATGAGCATACACTAAACAAGTATTGAAAATCACTCTCCAGAGAGGTGGCTCCAATTTCCACTCTCCAGCAACAAGACCTGAGTTTCTGTTTAAATAATTCTTACCGACATCAATTATTATCACTCAAAAATATATGCACTTGCTTGTTGGAAGAGTGAGAAAATGAAAGTATTTTGTTTTAATTCTGATTTTTTTCTTTATCTTGACCTTGGATTTCTTGATTAACCTTATTAGCCAGTGGAATTTTTCTCATGAAGTATCTGTTCAGGCCCTATGCTCTTTCTAAATTTGAATGCTTATCCTTTTCTTATTAATTTATTATAATTTTTATAGATTAAGCATATTGACCCACTGCCTTTAAATAATTTGAAAATACTTTCATGCTTTATTTGCCTCTTAGATTGATTTACAATATTTTATCACTTGTAGAAGTTTGCAGTCAAAAAACCTAATTTTTTTCTTTTATGGTTTCAATAATAATGATTTATTGTCAAAATATTTATTGTAGAATTCATTACATCAGTAATTTTGAAGACTCAAAATAGACAAAACAATCCTGAAAAAGAACAAAGTTATGCTCCTCAATTTCAAAGCTTACTATAAAACTACAGTAATCAAGATAGTACGGTACTGACAAAAGGGTAAACATACAGATCAATGGACTAGAATTAAGAAGTCAGAAATAAATCTTTATAGTTATGGTCAGTTGATTTTAGGCAAAGATGCCAAGACATTTAAACGGGGAAAACAATAGACTTTTCAACAAATGATTGTGGAAAAAATGAGTATCTACATGCAAAAGAATGAAGTCGAGCCCCTTTCTTCACCATACACAAAATTAACTCAAAATGGACCACAAACATGAATGCAAGAACTGAGACCATAAAACTCTCAGAAAACAGCAACTACAACAACAACAAAAACAGAGCAGCAAATCTTCATGACTTTGGGTTAGGCAGTGACTTTTCAGATGGAACACCAAAAGTTCAAACTAAAGAAAAAAAATGATAAATTGACTTCATCAAAACTTTAAAACTTTTGTGCTCCAGTAACACCATCAAGAAAGTGGGGGGAAAAAACCCCACAGAGCAGCAGAAAATATTTCAAGTTATATATCTGATAAGGGGCTTGTATCTAGAATATATTAGGGGCACTTACAACTCAATAATAAAAGATAAATAATCCAATTTAAAATGGGCAAAGGATCTGAATAGACATTTCTCCAAAGAAGATATTCAAATGACCAATATGGACATAAAAAGATGCTCAACATTATTTGTCATTAGGGAAATGCAAATCAAACCATACCACTGGATGGCAATAATCAAAAAGACAGATAAGGATGTTTATGAAATGGGAATCCTTATCCATTGCTGGTCAGAATTTAAAATAGGAAAGATGCTTTGGTCTGGAAATCCCTCAAGATGTTTAACATAGAGTTACCATGTGACCCATAAAAACATATGTCCACACAGTGACTTCTACACGAATGTCATGGCCAAACTGCGGAAACAATCCAAATGTCCATCAACTGATAAATGCATAAACAAAATGTAGCCCAGCCACACAATGAAACATTATTTGAGAAAAAAATGAAGTACTGAGGCATGCTGCAACATGGATGGACCTTGAAAATGTTGTGCTAAGTGAAACAAGCCGGACACAAAAGACGATATATAGTATGATTCCACTTATATGACATACCCAGAAGAGGCAAATCTATAAAAATAAAAAATAGATTAGTGGCTTCCAAGGAATAATGAGAGGTGGAAATGAGAAGTGGTCACTAATGGGTATGGTGTTTCTTTTTGGAGTGATGAAAAAGTTGAAAATTAGATTGTGGTGATTATCGCCTAACTCTGAGTATACTAAAAACGTTGAACTCTACACTTTATATAGGTAAATAGTATGATATTGAATTATATCTCAATAAAGCCGTTAAAAAGTAAATGCTGGAAAGTAATTTGATAAAATTCTAAATTTGTTCATGATAGAAACAAAGCTTTGCAAAGTGGGATTTAAAAATTCTTTAACACAATAAACAATATCAAACAAACATCATATTTCTTTTTTTTCCCAATTAGCCTGACAATGTCTTCAATAGTTAATTACTTTCAATCAAAGGTCAAATCTAATATCATAGATTACCGTTATTTGTCATGCCCTGTATTCTTCATTAACAACTCCTTCACTTTTTCTCTTTTCTTTTATCGAAGTTGAGTTTTGCAACACTTGGGGACAAGGTCCCACAAACTTGGATTTTTCTGATTGTTTTCTCATGTTTAAATTCTAAGTTACCATACATGGCAAGAATATAACATAAATGGCATTGGCTCTTTTTCCGACATCATATTTCAACATACCAAATGGTGAAATACTAGAGGTTCTCTCACTAAAAAGGACAAAAAAAATTACACTAGTATTGAATATATTTGGAATATTGAACAAATGTAATA